>NC_137581.1:94256945-94718484 GCF_963210335.1 Falco punctatus | reverse complement strand
ACTGGAACATGGTGATAAGGTCTCCCCTGAGCCTCCTTTTCTCAAGGCTGAACAAACTCATTTCTCTCAGCCTTTCCTTATGGCAGGCTGCCCAGTCCTTTGATTGTCTTTGTGGCCCTTCTCTAGACCCTCTCCAGCCTGTCCACATCTTCTTTGGATAGCAGGGACCAAAATTGAACACAGTATTCCAGGTGTGGCCTGACAAGCACTGATTAGAGTGGGATGGTAACTCCTTTATCTCTGCTGGTGATGCTCTTGTTGATGTAGCCCAACATCCTGTTGGCTTGCCTTGCTCACTTCACTCGTATTGAGCTTGCTGTCCACCAGGAGCCCCAGGTCCTTTTCCACAGAGCTGCTCCCCAGCCAGGCAGATCTCAGGCTGTGCTGTGCTCCTGGATTATGTTTTCCCAGGTGCAAGACCTTATATTTGTCCATGTTGAACTTCATAAGGTCCTTGTTAGCCCACTCTTTCAGTTTATTCCAGGTCTTCCTGCAGGGTGGCTTTCCCTCCTGAGGCGTCCACTTCCCCACTCAGTTTGGTATCATCAGGGTACACTTGATCCCATCATCCAGATCACTTATGAATATATTAAACAACATTGGGCCTGTTATCGATCCCTGGGGGACTCCACTCGTGACAGGTTGCCAGTCAGACAAGAGGAGTCTGTGGGAAACCATATCAAAAGCATCTGGAGAAGTCGTGGCAGACAATGTCCACCACTCGTCCCACATCAACTGAGCATGTTACTTCATCATAGAAGGCGATCAGGTCTGTCAAGCACAGTTTGCCCTTGGTGAATCTGTGCTGGCTTTTCCCAATCACGTGCTTCATTTTACTTGTGCTAGCCCCCAGGAGGTTTTGTTCCATGACTTTCCCAGGGACTAAAAGGAGACTGATGGTTCTGTAATTTCCTGCATCCTCCTTTAAGCCCTTCTTGTAGATGGGGTGACATTAGCCTTCTTCCAGTCTTCTGGGATGTTCCCTGATCTCCACGTGTTCTCAAAGATTATGGAGAACAGCCCTGCAATGATGTCAGCCAGGTCTCTTAACACCCTTGGGTGGAAAACATCAGGGCCCATCAATTTGTAGTGGTCAAGCTCCTGTAATAGTTATGTGACAGTAATAGTTCAGCTCTTCAGTGACAGTGGGTCTATGTTTGTGTCAACCTGGATTTTTGTTCCCAAGGCCTGGGGCCCAGCAGCACTCGTGAAAACAGAAGTATTGAGAACCTCTGCATTTTCAGTGTAGTTGCTGACTAATTTATCTCACTTGTTTAGCAGCAGGCCAATATTTTCCTTCTGTTTCTGCTTGTTGTTTACGTACCTGAGGAACCCTTTCTTGTAGTTTTTGACATCACTAGCCAATTTCAATTTGAGTTGAGCTTTTGTTTTTCTAACTGCATCTCAGTTCACAATGGGTATTATCTGTTTGCCATCCCTGGTACACTTCTCTTTTGGTTTTGAGCAGACTCAGAAGCTCATAGCTAAGCCAAGGGGATCTCTTGCTTCACCTACTTCCCTTTTAAAGTGGATGAACTCTTTTTGTGTTTCCAGGAGAGCATTCCTGAAAAACTCCCAGCACTCACTAGCTCCTTTATCCTCGAAGGAAGATTCCCATGGAATCCCTCCCAGCTGAGCTCTGAGCAAGCTGAAGTTTGCTCTTCTAAAACCTAAAAACTTTGTCTGAGTGCTAATCTTTAGCACTCTCAGCAAGACCCCAAACTCCACAATACTGTGATCACTGCAGCCAAGGGTATCACTAACCGAGATATTACAAAATAGGTTTTCCTAGATTTTGAGTAGCAAGTCCAGCAGTGCCTCATTCCTGGGTTGCACATCTAACATTTGTATGAGGAAGCAGTCCTCTATGCATTGCAGGAACTTGATGGATGACATGTAAGCTGCTGTATTTTTTTCCAACAAATGCCTGAGTAGTTGAAGTCACCCATAAGAACCAGGTTCTGTTCATGCAAAACTTGCCTAAGTGACCCCAATATTGCTTTACTGGCCTTATTGTCTTGTTTTGGAGGTCAGTAGTAGGCACCTACTGTAAGATCCTCTTTGGAGATAACCCCTCTGATCTTGACCCAGAGTCATTCAATAGGATTTCCACAATCGCCATAGATGATTTCTATACATCCAAGGTTCTCCTTAACAGGGGAGGACTCCACCTCCTCTTTCGCCTTGCCTGTCCTTACAAAATAGCCTATAGCCATCCATCCATCGTGATCCACCTGTCATGTGAGTTGTCCCACCATGTTTTGGTTACCCCTATGATATAGCTTTCCGACTGGGTACGGAGCTCCAGTTACTCCTGTTTGTTCCCCCTATTAACTATATTAATAAAATATAATGTATATATATTATTATATATAAATACAAAAATAAAATTTAAAAGCACTCTTTCAGGTGCTTTTGAGCTCTCTCTTTCCCTCCTGTACTCACATACAGTGTCTCTTTCACTTCCCTTGTGCTGCCAGAGGCTTTCCTACATGCAGGGCATGTTAAAGGAAACATTCACACAGACGTGGGTACCACTAGGCTTGCTTTAATCACAACTCAGAGTTGGGCCACTCTGCATCTTTTTGTTCTACTTACAGCTGGCAAGTACATTCACCCGTTTCAGACTCCCAGAGTTTAGTCAGGCTTTTTGGACTGTTCGGACCAAGTCCAACACACCTATGAAGCTGTGGATATCTTGGTGTCCTGTATTTTCAACGTTCATCATGTGTGGACACCAAATATAATGACATACATGCTGTATTAGCAATACAGATTACACTGCACTGTTTTGCTAGTGGGGACATTCTGCAAGACTACCATTTAGAAAAAGTACCATAATTGTATCTTTATCTGTGGGAATCAAATATCAGTAGGTGATAATCCATGCTTTACTAGTGAAGCTTTGTTCAGTAACAGCGATAAACACAGACTGGAGACAGACTCCATGCTATTTTTATGAGGCATATTATTTTGGTACCTTCTTTACTTAACAGTCACAGAGAAATGATAGGATGAGTGTTGATATATCCATAGTAATATTATGCCACATATTAAATCACTGCCAACCAAACTGTGAAGTCAGGCATTACTATTTCAGATGCACTCCGACTACTATAAAAGTTTGTAATTCTGTCTTGGGGATAAATGCCCTTTCTCCCAAACAAGTTAAGCCTACATATGCCTTCTTTTATCTTATTAAAAAAAAAAAATCAAAGAAAAAAATCCTTTTCCCTAATGATACCAAAACCAGTTCCTTTACTTGATTGTCTTGCATTTTCGCCAGATGAACTTCTTCAACTTTAGTGTTCCTATGAAGCTAATAGAAAACACCCCTCCTCCTTCTCTTAAATATTTCCATCCCTAAACCATGCATACTTTTATTGAATATTTTTGGTAATATCTGAAAATTACCCACCCGGGTGTCTGTTAGGAGACCACCAACAGCATGCCCTTCACTCGTGAAAAGAGCTGGGGAACATGCTGTGTCAGCCACCCTGTGTTAACAATCTCAATTATTTTATACAGCATCTTTTTCTGCTCTGGTAATAACAATCTACGTTTTGTCTGTGACTTTGACAGGATTCTGCTTGTTTGTGAGCTGTTTTTTTTTAAGTCATAGCACTTCATAACAATCTCCAGCTCTGCATTTTACTCCCCAGCACTTTCATCAAAACCTCCAGAGAGTGTGCTGGAAGCACATTTCCCCACTAGCCTTCTTTTTGATTAGAAATTCATACTTCTGAACTGAAAATCACCTTTATTCACCAGAGGCAAGAAATTATTTATGGCCTGGTTCATTTAACAGTGTCTTCTCATACGCAAAGATAAAATATTTTGTGCACAAGAGACTACAGCTGAAGTTGCCCTCTGGCGTTGCTGTTCAATGCTTAGGCTTTGCTAGAGCTGTGATGCACAAGCTGCCAGTACTGCTGTTTCCAAAGATGCTGGGGACCTGGAGACATGCTCTGCTGTGGAGCATAGCTCCCTCCAAACTCTTATTTTCCTGTGAAAAACCTTTAATTATGAAAGGAATCCAAAAGAGTTCCCAGGGCAGAGCTACACAGCCACACCACCATGCAATGTTTACCCAAGGGCCCCTGCCAGAGCCCTGCTGATGCCTCAAGCACTGGGATATATTTAGCACCAGTCATCTCTGCAGAAATGACTCTTATTCTGACCAGTGCAAAACGTTTGCTTTTTTACTTCTTTATACTTTGTGGTCTATTTAGCGAGAGGACCTGTTTTTCTTCCTGGAATGGCCATCCCTGGATCTTCCGTTGCAGATGGCAAGGCAATAAGACCGCCCAGCTTCTCTCCCATCCCCTGTCTGAGGGGCATACGTTGCAGCACTTGCAGCCCTTGAGGTCAAACACTTCAGATGCTTGCTCTTCTGTTTTGGCCCCACATCTGTCAAATGAATGCAAACTCCTAAAAAACATCAACAGGCCGATATGTGCCAAATGCAGCCACCATTGCTTCCTTCTGCCCTATGGATTGTCGCTGCTTCAGTAACACTGAGCTCACATAATGCCTCAGTGAGGACAGAAAGTAACACTGTCCTAAGTTTCACTTGTTTACACCCAGCCATCTGTGGCTTTTCCTCCAATGTCACTGTCACAAGAATGACATTATCATGGACCAACATCCAGCTCAAAAGGAGGAAGAATTTTAATTGGTTTTATACTGATAACCAAGATGTCTTCTGTTGCGATGTAATCCACTGGTCCCAGACAGAACCCTTAGCAGGCATCACTGTCCTTGCCCCCACAATACACATCCTCTGTGGGTGTCAGTAAACCACTTGCAAGACTTTATCAGCAAATTCACTTTCTGCAGCTTTTCCCCAAGTGTTGGGTGTGGCTGGTGTCTCCCACAGCATATTCAGCTTTTCTGGGTGGACTATGACTTGCGGATCCTCGGACCTTTCTGGTTTATAACCCTTCACTTATGATGTTCTGGGTTCTCTGCCTGCAGGGTGAGCACACCATGAGCACACCGTCCACCCTCCACAGGGTAGCACCCCTTGCTCGGTGTGCTCTCATTGCCTGCTTTGGAATGAATTCGAGGTCTACCTGGGGTCTCAGTGGTTTGATGCAGCCCTCAGTGTCAATTGGGTTTCCTGCCAGGAACTGTTCCAGTCCATCCAGTTTGCCAGCTCAGCTCTCCTGCTTTCAGCTGTTCATGACTATCTCTTTCCACTCTCTGGCTAAGGACAAACTGTTTGGGGGGTGGGTGCAGCACACCACTGGCACGTCCGTGGCAAGTCCTTGCACAGTCCTGATGGAGCTTTTCACTAACATACCCCGATGTCTGTCAGAGTCACTGCTCCAGACAAGGAAATGAAGGAAAAGCAAAAGGACTTGGCTGGTCCGAGTGCAAATCCTCTGTTGACCCCACACTTTTGCCTTTCCTGCAGGCATGTCTAGGGTAGGAATGAACCACAAGTTTCTGATTCACTGCAAAGTCTCCCAGTTAGCTGATACTGAGGGATTTGCCTTCAGCCCAGTACTATGCTAACCTCTGGGCAAAGGATGCTGTGATCCCAATTTCTGGTTGTTCTGCTCATAGCTCATTTTTTTCTGTTAGACAAACTGAGGCAAATGTTAGTAATGATGCTCTGTATGTTTTCTGCAGAAGTTGATACTACCTGCCTCAGCCTGTTGTGTGTGGGAGGGACCTGCTGGTCCTGCTGTGAATAACCACCACTGTTTTTGTGTAGCTGAGCAGAGAATTGAAAAACTAATGATAATGAGAAATGTGCCTCCTACCTGGAATGCAAGGCAGAATCTCTGGCATCACTTACATAGCTACCTTCAGAGCTGATCTTGACTGCAACTATGTACAGGTTTTTTAGTAGCAGCACCAGAAACACATTTCCATAAGCAGAGCATCCAGACACAAGAGTAGCCGTATCTGACAGACTATTAAATGGAGCTTTTTATGGGAAAGTGAATCTATATGCAGTTCATTAGAGTTTAGGGGGCAACCTACCTCAGAAGTCCCATAAAGAAACAAAGCAGAGTTCTCTACCATGAACTTCATGTATGATTACATTATTGAACCATTTTGTTGTACGAAAATACAATTTATGTTTTCCACATAATTTATTTTCTATTTAGATGTCTTTTTAATTACTCTCTAGTTGGTAAGCAAAATAAAATGTAATTTACAGCAATTTTAGTAACAAATCCATTGTTCATTTTCCTATGGAGCTGAACACACTAGAAGGGCAATTATGAAGTAGCTTTCATTCAGGTAACTCTGATATTTTCGGAAGAAAATGTGTGCCAGCTCCGCAGCCTGAGAGTGAGAATGCATCTTTCTTTCAGGAAGGATTCACACACAAACACATAAAATGCCCTCCCAGCAAAAGGAAAGGTGCTGGTAAGGCTTTTGGAGAGACCGCACAGCACAGGAACACAGCAACTGGTAAATTACTCTTTTCAGGTCATTGGGATTTTCATATGGCAATGATATGCTTTTGCTTCACAGAGGAACTACCACAGCACATCAGACATGAATAATAATCAGCATGAATAAATAGCAGACTATTTATTTGGAGGTCATACTTCCCTCTTATCATTCAGCACAATGAAGTTACATGTAAGTTAAATAAATTAAATGTATTTCTCATTTGTATTTTTATGCCTAACTGCTCCACAGTCCCAGATACCATGCAAATCATGTAATGAAAGACAGATGCTGCTATAAAGAACTTACAGCTGAAAGAAACTATGCACAGAAATGGGAGATGTAATAGAGATGCTGAGTTATCAGATCTTATTAATTTAATGTTTGGGTCCAGAGCCATCCCAGCAAAATTTTATCTGAAGTGCTGCAATTAGGAAGAGAATCACCAGGACCCCCCTGTAGAGTCAATGGAGAAGGACAGTCCTTGCAGAGGGGGATCTGGAGCTCAGCTTAGTGCTGCACAAGGGAGAGGTGAACCCAGCCCCAGATGCCTGACCTACGTGCTGAGCACAGCGACGGGCTTATCACCCACCGAGGCTGGCAGGGGTCAGAGCCAGCCCATGAACCCTGACTGGCCACTGCACTGTCTTGTGCCCTTTCTACTCTCCCTGAGATGTCTGGATGAGCGAGAGCTCCAGCTGTACATTTGGCAAAGCTTGGTGTCACCCCTCTCCTGGGAGTCCCATGTCCCAGGGAGGCAGTGACCTTTCACCCTTGTTTGGAGGGTCCACTCTGGGCTGGAGCGGGGCCTGCAGCCCACCCTGCCAGGGTGTCTGCCTTCCTCCGGAGCCGTTCTGGCACCACTGTGCGGGAGCATGGACAAGGCAGCAGCAGGACACCCACACCACCATCTGACCACCAACCACATGTGATCTCCACTGAAACTCCTGCTGGGCACCAACCCCCCATACACCCAAGCACAGCAAAACCCAACACACGTCAACTTTCCGAGTGATTTTACTGGCTTTTTCCGCTCAGCACTGAACAGTTGCTGCATGCCCTTGGTGCTATATTTGGTTGACGTTCCATATCTTTACATTTTCCTTTTGTTGTTGTTTTTGGTTGATGCTATGGAATGTTTCCTGAATCATAAATCTGCCACCCGATGCTCTTGCTTTGTCTCGCATGGAATGATTTTTATCTAAAGCTCCATTATTCTGTATTTAGTAACAAGAGAACTTTGTACCTGTCATAGCACTACAGCCAGTCTGCAAGGCTCTCATCTTGAAAAACATCCAGAGTTCTCAGTTTTCCAGTGGCCTTTTTGATTAAACCAAGAAGTAACAGCTTTGCAAACAAAAAGCACTTGACATTTTCTGTAAACCAGGTAGCATTCAGATATTTTAGTGAAATATGTGTTATTCATCAAAATTATGTTTCATGGGAAGACAGAAACTCTTCCTATAATTTAATAGATCTGATGTTTTCTTCAGGTAGAAAATATATATATTAAGAAAAAGAAAAATGATGTTATCCTCAGTGCTTTTCAAAACAACATTTGGAGGAATAGTTACTAATAATGGGGTTTAAATTCTGACAACAAAGTTCAGCATTTCCTTTTAGGTCAAATAAAGTATTTAGTTTCTATAAAGCACAACTTCAAAAAAAATCTTACTTTTTTTTTTTTAAAAAAGTCATGCAACTTGAAAAATGTCTTTTAGGTATAATGTGATTCAGCCAGCATACTGACAAATGCACAGCTCTGCTCTTAGTTTGGGCATCAATAACTGATCTAGTATTAACAGTGACCTCTGGAAATCTTGGCTTCTAGGTCCTGGCATTATTGAAGTGCTATTGGTAATACAATATCAGAAGAATGGTTTCAGTACAGACTACTCTGTGTGGTGCTGCAGAAATCCTGCAGAGAAGACATACAATGGTTGGTAAAACTATAGCAAGCTGCCACTTATTCCAAACCAAGCCTCAGAAGAAGACTTTCTGGTGGATGTCTCAGAGAGGCGTAAGCTCACCTGCCTTGCCTCAATTTTTCCTGTTATTAACTCCCTCTGTTTAACAGATTGGATATTACTAATTTGCTGTCTACTTTAGATCTCGGAGGATCTTGGCTACAGTTGGAATGAAACCAAACAGCAAAATCATCAACAACAAAAACTGAAGGAAAAAAAAGAATTAGAGCTGCTCCACAGACATGATAATGTTAGCTACAGAGATTTAAAACCTGTGTTGGAGCACCTGATGCTGACTGCGGTGGGAGACTGGGTACCAGCTAAGGGGGATGAATGGTGTACTGCACCCAGTGATTCCCTCCAGCCTGTGGAGCTTGAAGTCCTGGTGTGAAAGCCATCCTGTTTGTCAGTGAAGCTTTCCCCAAAACAACAAGCACTGCTGGTGACATCTGTGAGTCCACAGTGATAAAAGGACAAGTCAAAGCCTGGTGTGTCCTGAATTCCAGAAACGGTCTTTTTTTCCTCCTTGCTTTAGGCAGGCTGTAAAGTATGGGAACAAAGATGATGGTACTGACGCTAGAGGAAACACTACACACCAGCAGCCTGAGACCCACCAGCAGACTAGAATCCAGCTGATGAACTGAACCTCATGGAAATCAAATCCACAGAGGATCCACAGGGAAACAAATTCCTGAAGCTAAACACAAGCTGATTTGGGGAATATGTTGCACATTAGAATTAATATGACACTGCCATAGGATGCAGATAACCAGGGCTCAAATCCCTGCACCATTTTTGATTCACACAGGGGGCTGAACCTAAATCTGCTACATCCCAAAGTGTTCTATCTGAAATGAGTGCATGAAGCTTTCTTAGTTTCTCCTTCTGGAAATGTTCTCTTGTGAGTAAATAATTGCATATGAAGAAAGAAGAAACAAGTCTCCAGATCTGTGAGCTCAAATCTTACTGCAGCTAGGGTGCAGTTATTTATATGGCTTCTGCTCAGATTTCAGTCAGGGAGAGTGAGCTCTGGAGGCATGCATGTTCTCTGGCATCTTGACCATGCACCATTGACCACCTCAGATGGGTAGGTCCCAATCCCTCTTGTTTAACAAGGAATCACTGGACCTGACAAGCTACTCAAAGGCTTGCCAAAGTGCACAGAAATTTCTGAGCTAGCATAGTGGTATTTTCTGATGAAAAGCATTTTGCAGTTGAGAAAAAAAAAACAAACAAACTGACAAATGCCATGTATGCTACATGTGTGTATTTGATTATGTGAAATTTACGCATGGTCAGTTTTATTTTAAAAATAGCAGATCAAAAAATTCCAATGAATCCAACTGGAATTTCCCAATGAATTTAACTGAAAGCAACACTGAACCAGCAGTGCTTCTTTTTACTTATTCTGCCACTTGTACATTACTTAATTCCTACAATCAAAGGTACTTATTCCTCCTGTAGAAAGAGAGGGGTGGAGGGCTTCATTTAGACTCAACTCTGTATTAGCAGCCCAAATAATTTCAACTTTTATAATTCTGTTAGCACAGTTGCTCTGGCTCATTGCTCCATTTGGGGTAACCAAGGCAAAGTGGTCATTTTAAAAGCACCTCCATGAGTTAAGGTTATTTTTTTAAAAGGGTTTAAGTTCCCAGGCTTTCCCTCTTTTAAAAAGGTAAAACAAATCAAAAAAAAACCACTCTTGCAGATTGCCTCAGGGTGAGCCATGCAATCTCACTGAACATAGTTTTCCAAAGCACCCAAATACTGCACTGATGGAAGTGCTGGGAGCAAACCTTTGGTGTCCTCACTCAGGCAGGTCCACCTCAGCCAGTCACATGCCCCTTCCCCCCGCCTGGGGCTGGAGCCTCCTTTGGATATGTTTCAGACCAAGCCCTCAGACCACACAGGGAACTGAGATCAGTCACAAGATCATTCTTCATTTCTCTTCTTGGGGCTGTTGGAGGTTTTACTACTTTTGAAATCATTCCTGAGAGGGAAGAAGGCCTAGCTAGGGATAAAATAAAAGTACACACAGGGAAATGCTAAAATGAACTTTTTCTGCAGAATTAGCTCAGTTTTAAGCAGCAGGCACATTTGGTTTTGTTCTTGCAGTTAATTTGCCATGGCTGTACAGGAACCTGGGATTTGATGTGTACAGGAATAACCTTATCCTGACAGACCTGACATAATAAACCACCACATTCCTGTGGTATTGCAAAATATGTAAATAATTTTTAGAGTCTGTTTTAATTACAATCTTTTTTTCCTGGTGAAACATTGATGAGTTATTATTCATAATGTAAACTGACTTGGCAGTCCAAACATCTACACATAAAATTCAACAGTCTCCACATATTTTAGGAACACGGAGGACAAGACTGAGAAAGCATGGGAAAATATTGCCATCAGCACTCATGGGTCCCGATGCCCCCGCTTGTCAAGAGACTGCTGACTGAAAAGCCATTTCAGTTTCTGGAAGGGTCTTGCAAACTGCAGCCTGAGTAAAAGCCTGATACAGCAAGTAACAGTAACTTTAAGCATGCTCATAGTTTTAAGTTCCCGCTTGGCTGAATTAGGAACCAATTTATTCTTTGGATGCACTGATGCATCCAGAGCTTGGCTGCTCTGATATTTATCAGTTGTGCTCTACCTAAAGCCTAGTTACAGTTATCTGCAACCAAGAACTAGCAGGCGTATTGAAAGCATCTGCAGTGTCAGGGAAGGTTGATGTGACCCAGACCGAAGCTGGCTGGGAAAAGAGTGGTGATACCCTGGCTGGGGAAGTGGCTGTTCTCACAGGCTGTATCTGGACTTGCGTTCAGTGCTGTGCCTGGCAGTCCCAGTTTGCTGAAGAGCACTGCTGTTCCTGGCTGCCCAGGCTTCCCCTGGACTCTGGCAGAAAACAGAGAGAAGGACTTGCATCCCAGTGGGCAGTCAGAATGCAACAGCATCACTGGGAAGTGCAGCCAGGCACTGCAATTGCCGTGTAGCCCCACAGGGAAGACACCACACATTATGCATGGCACCAATGCTCTGGTATCTCCACCTCATCCTGACTTTGAAGAACCTCTTACGGCTTTCTGTTCCAATGGTTACTTTTAGTTTGCTTATGCTGGAAGCCATTTATTAGCTCCTCAGATTTTTCGATATTTTTCCCTTCTTTCTAGCCTCCTTTTTTTGCCTCCAATTGCTATTAATTATGCTTTTAGAGCTACTGTTTACCTCCTGTAAATGTATATGAAATTGTGTTATGTATTTGACAGAAAACTGCCTCTGACTGCCTCCGTGCCACGGGCTCTGTGGCTAGGCTTTACTGTGGTGAAACTAAAGACGGGAGAAAAAAGCAAAGACTACAGAAGGAGTTTCAGTGTCCAAATCATCCTTGCAACCAGGCAGGAAGTCCCTCTCAGTGGCATGCCACAGGCTGTTATGCAGAGAGCTTGCACAAGTTGTTTAGAAATTAGAAAAGAGCATTGTGTTCTTCCTGTGCAGATCTGAAACTGGAAAGGCACTAGCCACCCTCAGCTCCTGCCCCAAGCCTGGGGGGGGGGGGGGGGGGGGGGGGGGGGGCTTAGCTAGCACAGGCTCTGGGACGGGTCAGCTACCCCTCTGCAAATTCTCCCCTGCTCCCATCTGCCTTTCTTCAGTACATAAACACATTTGGAGCACCTGCTGGCCTTTCTGCCTGTGCAGATTTTCACACTGTTTGAACAATTAAACATTTAGACAATTGAACTGTTCTTTCTGGAAATCTGGACCTGGTATGTTGTGTCTCAGCATCAGTTCCAGACTTGGAGATCTTCTTGTATTAGGCCTTTTTTTCAATCTAGTACTTCTAAGGCAAAATAAAAAGCAGTACAATTAAGATAAAAAAACTTCTCTTTGGTTATTTCAGTTTGGGGTTCATCATTTTTCAACTTCAGTTCCAGTATCTGTCATAGCGGAAGCAAAGATGTCTCTGCGGTATCTGGAGGCTGATGAATTGCTGGGTTTGGTTGGGAAGGAAGCAGGTAGTGATTCTACAGAAAACACACTGAAGTGGCAGACTTCACTGCAAGCCCATGCATAGAGCTTACTGGCTATTTAGCTCCCAGGTTTGCAATTCAGAAGCTGAAGGAGCTAAAGTTTAGCTAAAGTGTAAAACCACTTTTGAAAAGCCACTAGCCTTTGAGACAAGAGGCCAAATGTTCAGGTGTTACGCACTTTCAAGGGGAGCAGCTGCAGCCAGATCTCAGAAAGTGCCAAGTCCCCAGTGCCCTCAGCTACGCTGCATTCATGGACACTTGCTTCTGGTGTGGCAGTGGAAGATGAGCCTATCTGAAAACCTTTTCCCAGTGTTGGGAGTAGGCACTATAAGAAAAAAGCTCTAACAGAGAAAGAGTTTCAAATACTAATTTGAAAAACATTTGGAAGTCTGGTTTTGATAAAATATATAACTTTTTTCTTCAAAATGGTGTTTTCCAGGAGAAACCCCAGCTTTCCATAATTTTTTTATGCTTGTCAGAAAACTCCAAAGCCCCAATTGTTTTTCAACAAGACCCCCAATTACTTTTCAAGTAAAAATTTGATAATACTAAATACATGCCCTTGCTAACAGCATACATAACATGTAAAAAATGTTAAATGCTGTTCCAATCTGTTTCATTACTTTTCTTCCTCTGATAAATGCTGTTCTGGCTTCTTAAAATAAAAAAAGGAGAGAAGCAAAACTGTAGACTTCCCAAACCATCTCCTCATGGCCACTGTAATCTCCACTATCAAGAGTCATTTTAAACCCTCAGCAAGCAGCCAAGCATGACAATTAGAATGTAATCCATTAAGAAAGGCCTTTTTGAAAGCCCCTTCTCCCCCAGCACTTCCCCATCTTAGCGGGATTATGGCAATTATGATACGGACTATTGGTTAGCAGTGGAGGGCCAGAGGCAAGAGGGAGTATTCATAATCCTTAGTCCTTTCTTTGGCCTATGCAAAGTGGGAGGAAAGGTGGATTTTGTTTCTTTGGGATCCCATTGGATAAGAGTGAGGAAAGAACTGGCAAGTCATGAATGTGTGGACTGGGAAATGCAGGTCCCTGGCACACCTAAAGAGGTTTCCTGCTGCTCCCTGGAGCTGACTCCGAATTTTGAATTTTTTGAATTTCGGGTTTGCCTAGCACCCTGGTGGAGACGAAAATAGACAAACCACTGGGAAGAAAAGCAGGTAAACAAAAGACCATTTGCAAATTGAAGTGGCTGTCTTTCAAATGCATACCAAAGCTAGACAGGAGCCTCTCTGATAAATTTTCCCCTTCGAGAGCTGTGGTGCATGGCTGCATAATCTCACTAGCTGTTGCTCTGAAAGCAACTATAAAAGTTGAATTGTTGCAAGAAAACCCACATAGGTTTCCTGTTTCTTATGGTTCAAGATGAAGGTTGCACACAGCATGAACTCAGTTCTTTACAGCAGTTGTTTTCTACCACGACTAGAGTGAAGGAGCTACAATTATCTCAATTTCAAGCAGCTTATAACTTCTTAGGAAAATTAAAGTCATTTAGCACAAATGGCCATGCCACCAGAAGCTAAAACGCACACATCTGTGGGAGGTTTCGATAAAAAGCATCATCCCACCTCCTTTAAAAAAACCCAAACAACAAACACAAAATGTGGGTATTTGCTAGTGGAGCTCATGAACAAACACAGGTTGGTTTGCAGCCTCAGTAAAAATACAAACATGGCCATGCTTCAGATCAGAGCAAAGGCTGGTAGCTAGCTATCAGAATCTGGTGAAAAATATTGTTCACACTGTCAACCCAGGGTATTTTTTTAATAAAAAGGGATCTGAAGGGAAAAAGAATGATGTGCAGCCCAGTAATCTCTCCACTGTGGTGAATTGCATCCCCTGTACTATCCTTTTCTAATGGCTTCTCTTTAGCTTGTTCCTCCTGGAAACAAGAGGCACCTCAAGGGCGTGAGGGAGAAGCAGACATGAGTCAGTGTGTGTCAGCACTGCAGTGGCCAGCCTGCCTGCCCTGCATGGATGTACCAGGGCAGACGCTAAGCACACTGCGGCGAGGGAGCAGCTGCAGCAATGCAGGGATGGTGTGGGCTGGGGAGAGCTGAGACATGGCCTGCACAAGCGGGGACCCGCACATGCTCGTTCACCTGCATGGGGACCTGCGTTGCAGCTAGCTCTGATGTTCACCTGTGTAAGCTCATGCCCCGAGCTGAAGTCAAGGAAGTTGCACCAATATAAATAGACATGGAGATAAGAATCACCTTGTCTCTCATATGAAGTCCTGCTGGGGATGTTGCTACTATGGCTTTGAGGTTTGCACTTGTCAGCGCTTCAGGTAAGGCACAGAGAAATGCAAGGAACTTGTACCAGCACATACCATTGCAGTATCTCCCTTCAGCTGACAGACCAGGCACCCTTCAAAAAAGGTAGGCAGGAGCTGGCACTGCTTCCAAGAAGTGCTGTTCTGAGGAGCTGAAGGAGACGGCTGTCGCTTCATGAGGCTACAGCTCCCCTGGCACCTTTCCCAAGCAGAAAGCAACAAGCAAGGCTGGGACTGGATCAGTCAAAACTTGTGTCACTGCAAACGTCTCTGCTATTTTCCACCATGAGACAGAAAGGCAGTAATATCACACCTGGCAAAACCCCACCAGTTTCCAGAGGCTGACAGTTGAATATACCCTGAACTGCTGGTGTAAGGGAAGTTAGTGAGCCTCTGTGTGAAGCATTGTCTACCTCAGCTAACAGGAGAACAGCACTTGCTTGCTCAGTTTTTCTAGCTTTGATCCTAGAACCTCCAGACCTGAGAGACAAAATGTCACTTGGACCTGTTACCAAACGAAGCCAGCATTCCTCACAGAAGCATGAAATGTTCACCTCTGCTCAGGGAGAGAGCAACCAGATCCATTAAGATACCACTGTGCAGTAGTGGGATGTAATAGGTCTACTGGTTGTTGTAAACTCTACGACGTAAAGTTCTCAGGTAAGACCTAGAGTTTGCTTCATGTTTTGCTGCTAAATTTCACCTACAGCATCCTTCATGGGAAAGTGAAAGCATGCATACGCTTCACTGTGTTTTTCTTTTAAATGTTTAAATCTTTAAAAGAAAGTCCAGAAACTCTTGCTGAGCTGCCCCCTAGCTTAGAGGCTGTTAAATTTCACAGATATCTTGCTTTATCACTATGAAATTCTCCCAAGTGCTTCAAGTCATAGTTCCCTCTCTGTCCAGAAGCATCCTAGTCCTAACCAGATCAAGCACCAGGGCACCTAGCTGATCCCTGAGCTCATTTTAGAGTCAAACCCGAAGTGTTCCTCCTCTCTCCTCCCATGAGAAAGCCAGACCAGGCAGCTTTGCCTTAGATGTGCCTAAAGCTCACCAGCAGGATCCTCACAGAAATCAAATGCTTCATTCATTTAAAACACATATGCAGCACCTACAGCTTCCTTTTGTAACAACTTCATGTGCTCTCCCTGTGCTCAGGGCTAACTTCTGCCTGCTTTTCCCAGATGCTGCTCTGGCAGATTTTGAAGGATTTCTGTTGTTATCCTGATTTCCTTTATTTTTGTTGAAAATTTTGGCTACATCTGCCTGAAGTACCTGTGCACTTGCAAGGTAAGTCCAGCCTTCTATTAAAGACTGCCGGAGGACTGTAATGGATGTCCACGACCTGGTGCACATGAACTGCAGACTCACTCTGCTCTGCACCTGAGATACCCATGGCAGCCTTTTCTCATATCCAGTTTGGCCATTAGCCTGAGGGAATTCCAACTTAAATTTTCCAGACGCTGGGTTATCCAGGATGGGCCTACTCCTCTTCACTCCTGCAAGATCACTGCAGAGACTGAAATGCAGAGGACATGGCCACAGAGAGAAAGTGGAGGAACTGAACCGAGTTTACCTTATACAACACAAATAGACAAAACTTTGGTTATTTAAAAAGCATGGGGGATAGGGCATCACCACACATTAATTTGCTGAGAAGTCTTAATGTTTGGTGGGAAAGTAGCAGCTTCTTGGGCAACTCATGCAGTCTGGTCCTTTTGACTCGTTATACATCTCTCCTGTAGCCAGCACGTAGATAAGTCCTGTCAGAGGACATGGGTGGTTGGGCTAACATGGCAGGTGACCTCTGTTAAGCCTGTCACCAAGGCACAGGGGCATTCCTACCATGTGAAAGAATGTGCCACCATCAAGTCAGATGGAGGATATCTGTATACTGGTCATGGGGTGCGTTCCTATCACATCCTGCTTCTGAGCAAAGGTGCAGCCCCCGCGGGGAGTCACCACAGAGAGCAGATGGCAGGACTGACCTCACTTCACCTGACCCATGTCCCGCTCTGTGATCACTTTCGAGAAACCCCTGGCAAAGAGGGCAGCTGTCAGCAGGACAGGTCAAAGGGGGATCTTGGTAGATCAAGCTTGACTCAAGGTGAGTTAGGTGTTAATTTAAAAAAAACACAACAGTTCATCTCCGGATATAGTAGTTTAGATGGTTGATAAAAGTGGCTTTGAAGTAAGTTTTTGGTTTCAGGTTACATCTAGTGTGATAGGAGAGAGCTACCGAGGAAAGCATCCATCCTGCTCCTCCCTTGTCCCTCCTGCCCAGTTCTGGTGTGGGCTTAAGTAGTGGCAGGGTGAGTCAGCTCAGCTGGCTTGAGCTGGCAGAAATCAGCCCTGCAAAACAGGGGGTGGGGGGAAAGAAAAGAATAATTTTCATTAGCTCGGCTGCTACATCCTTTCATCCTCTAACCAGCCAATTACCAGGTCCAGTTCAAGGCAAAGGCCAAGAAGCAGGACCATTTGGGAAGATCTTCTATTAGCCGAGGCATAATGCTGAACCACAGCCTCAGGGGCCTGGGTAAGGGAATGCAGCAGTTGAGGCTCAGGTACGCTGGTCCTTCTGTGAGCACTGCTGTGGGAAAGTCATCTTTGCGAGCAGGGCAGGCACATTTTCAACGTCCATGGCTGTCTTCTGAGTGATCTCCTATCATAATCTTCGGCTCCCCATGTGAGCTCCTTCCAAGAGGTCATGGTTCAGCTGACATCTCAGGGTGTTCAGGTCACTCAGTTTCAAATTTCTCAATAGGTGGAGGGTGGATTTTCAAAGAGACAGTGGCTGATGTGCACTTCCATGTACCGATCACTATGCGATGTTCTGCAGAGGAGAGTAATCAGCTTGAGTTTTTTTAAACAGACATGAAGGTATGTGCCTGGCTCATCTCTTACAGGGCTGGGGCCAAACCTATAACTGGGTTACACAAGAGCTGGCGGTATAGCCACAGCTGGGGTCCCTGTCCCCCCACAGTGCTGCACAGAGGTGCAGGAAACATGGGCAGAATAATAGGGGGCAAAACACAGGTTCTATCAGCAGACTTTGGCTGGGGTGGCTTGCCTTCTGCAATGTCCCTGCTAAACCTGGCCAGATACAGAGATAACAAAGAAAGCAGGTGTGAACTGTCTGTGTACCCTGTTTCCTGGGTGCACCATTCTTCCTGCAGACAAGTGCAGGGTTTGGTTGTTGTTGTTTTTTTTTCCAAATGCCATTTTAGTAGTTGGAATTCATTTTCTTCCACGCCAGAATTTTCTTTGCAAAGAGTGGATTCAGCTTTACAGTGCATATAAATTGGCTTCTTAACACTGATAGGTACACTTTGTGCATGTGTGTTTTATTTACATATGTGTCAAACTTAACTGTGCCTGACATGAGCCCTGACACAAAGAGATTTCCCAAATGCTAAAGGTAATCCAAAGTCACTAATCACTTTGGCAAATACTGGCTATAATGGTGTCTGATTTAAAGCCTATTAAAGTCAATAGAAAGAATTCCCTCTGACAACAGTGTCCTTCAATCATGCTCATAAAACTCCTATTCACATCTGTACAAGTTACACAAGCACAGGGATGATGGAACAGGGTGTAGACAGATGCCAGACTACTCCTGTAAAAAATTGCTAAATGATTGCTGCTTTTGCTTTCAAATAACAAGCCCATAGGGCTCTCTGGATTTGTATGGCTCTGCATTCATATTTACTCTCAAAGGTGGAGACCTGCTTTTTGTTTGGCACAGCTTCCTCCTGTACACAATGCTTTCTACATCTTCATAAAGCCATACAAACACAGGTAACGAAAGCTCCAGCTGCACAAGGTTGCCTGGCTTCTAAGGAAAACTGTGGGAAGGCAGGAACAGAATAACAAATGTTCGAGGAGACCTTTCTTCCCCAGCTCTGCCCTATCCTCATTGTC
This sequence comes from Falco punctatus, assembly GCF_963210335.1. Lineage (NCBI taxonomy): Eukaryota > Metazoa > Chordata > Aves > Falconiformes > Falconidae > Falco > Falco punctatus. The sequence continues at coordinate 94,699,865 of NC_137581.1, read as the reverse complement.
CTAATCACTAAGACAGAATTTGGTTTAAACCAGGATTTTCCACTGGGTGGGTAAACTCACTTTGTCTCTATACCCAAGCAGAAACCAGTTCTCTGCCTCTTAGTGTTCCCCTAGACAGGTGCCACCTTCCTTTCTCCCCAGGGAATTTCTTCCCCACTTCTGCAAGACCTAGATCTACTGAGGTGAATCTGCAGTAGCTGAAAAGTAGACAGACAAACTCTTAAATGAGAAAAAATTGCCAAGGCCTGGTTTTAAACACATACAAGAACATGGTGGCGATTGATATGTCTTTGACACGTTCATTCATGTTGTACCAGGACATTCAAGACTTACTCATCTTCTCCAAACTCTGTTTTCAAGCAATACTTCTCCACCAGTACCATTGAACCCCTCTGTGATTTTCTTCAAATGTCACTTTTTCAGTTGTATAATTACCATGAAGCTGGGTCCCAAGAGAAAAATGGAAAAATATAACCCAGATAATCACGTGGAGTGAACGTGTCCCATATGTCATCCCACACTGCTCCATACATCAGAATAAACAAGAGGATCTATGCATCAGTTGGTTCATAAGCGGTGCTATACATCTTCCTTCTCAGGCTTACAGAGTTCAGCTCAAAGGGAGCAAAAGATCAGACCTTCCATCCTAAAGCTGACAGAATTCAGCCTTCATAATCTAAGACACTCCAAATTTAACGCCTAACCCTTTTATTCTAACTGCAAATAACCTCTCCAAGCAACTATGATGCAATTTAGGAAGGAACTCCCCATATTTGGTATCAAACTTGCTTAACTCCAGAAACCTTAAATCACATTGACTAATCACAGGCATACTTTTCGTCTGAACATTAAGTCTCTTTTTTCATTAGAGGAAATAGCATCATCTTTGCTGATTCACAGCTTGAAAAGAGAAAGGGAGAGTTAGCTGGGAATTTCATAATTTTATCTGATTCATTCCTTCACCTAAGTCCTCATTTTCCTAAACAACCATCTTTCATCCTAGATGTGAAAAGCGATGCATGCATTTCTGCTCTACGGGAATTGTATTCATTGCATTAAAATAAGTCCCAGCTATGAAAATGGGCAAGGTAACTGGCAAATAACTGCCTGTACATAAATTGTTCTAGTAGAATTGAAAGAAAAAAAAACATAAACCCATGACTCTGGTTTTGCTGTTTCTCTTTATCAGCATTGTTAAGCCATGTTCCTGCAAGCTATCTGTCTATATTTACATAGACAGGTATATCTAGGTTTTAATGTAAATTATTCCAAAGAAAGGAAGAAGCTGCCAGAAAGAAAGACAGACAAATGATTGTTCACTTCTGATATCCAGTAAATAAACAAAGACAGGAATAAATCCCTTCTTGCTCATTTTCTTCTTTCTAGATACAGAACTTCAAAGAATCACCCCATTTGCAGAGATTAAGTCTGCCTTTAAAAGCAAGTGAGAGCCTGTAATCAAGAATATGCAAGTTGATTAGTCAGGTTGCTACTAAGCCTGGGGAATGAATTGACTCTGCTGCCAAATATGGGCAGACATTTTCTCCCAGTCTGATTTAACTGGTTAGAAATGTTATATTAAATACACCCTTGCTATTTCAAGGCAAGCTTGAAATCTGTAATGTGTCCCGAGTCTGGCCACAGGAGCAAAGAAATATCTTGAGCACACTATGTTAGTGCATGTTACTGGGCTTGAAAGTTTGTTGCGATACTAAGTTCTCATGGGCAGCTTTTGAAAGTCCTGCTACAAAAGGCAACCCCTGTTTTTCCAGAAAGAGTTGATGATATGGGTCAAGAAACCATAGGACTTAGGCAGCTTTTTCCCTCAGCCATTTCCTGATGTTGACCCAAGTAGCACACCATAGGGGTTTGGGTATTTTTCTGCACCCAAACATGAAGTCTGACCCTCCACTCCTTTGCTCTCACACAAGTCATTTGCCCCTCAGCGATGGAGCCTACCTGCCAGAGACTGGGACATGCCCGCACCTCGTGTTTGCAGGGAAGCCACTGCTGTGACCCTTTCCCTTTCTCCTTTCCCTGACCCCATCCCCCTTTCTATGCCCTCCTGATTCCCAGAACTTTCAAGAAAATCCTCTCCATTTACCATAACCTCCATTCGTTTTCAGCCAGCAAATAACTACCAGGAAACTAATGAGCAATAGCCATTCATTGTTCCAGCTACCTCAGTGCTTTATTACTTGGCTTTCCAAACAGGGAGCCTGCTTTGCTTCAGTCCTCATTTCCTTTCCAAAAGGATTCTTACAGTTCCTCTTCCCCTGCTTGAGCCCCCCTGCTCCCTGCACACCCAGGACAGCAGCAAGTCCAGCAGCTCTGCACCAGCACCCATCCTCTCCCACCAACCCATTCCAAAATGTGTATCCTGCCAGCTCGGGCCCTCATCTCACTGCTGCTTCTGCCAAAGTTTCTTATAATTTCTACATGTCCCATGTTCCGCCCTTCCCTTGTGCTTTGGCATTTATTTATCTGCCCAGGGAGAGTGCCTGCCTGCGAACAGCAATTTGCTCTCTCTGTTGTCTGCAGTTCAGTAAGTGCTGACTGGATGTATTCCTGATGGCTCCCCTAACGCTCCCTGTGGACACATGGGCTAGAAACATGTCCCTACAGACACGGTCCCCACGGGCAGAGGGCTGCAGCCAGCTCCTTCCTGCCATTGTGGAGCAGCTCCACCAGGCCACGGCGGCGGGAGGTGCAGGGATAGATTTTCGGGTTCCAGGCCGAGGACGCCGAGCCTACAAACTGCCTTCCTTTCCAAGAAGAGAGCACGAGTGACGCTGAAATGCCTCTAGCATCACCAAGCCTTGCTGTGGAGAGCAGTGCTGCTCCTGAAGGCAAGCTGCCGTGCTCCCACACACATGCAAGCACTAGGTCAGCAGTCACCAGTGAGGGATGGGGTGGGGGACAGGATAACATATGACAGGAAAGCAAGGTTAAAAACAAAAGGAAAAGGAAGTGCTGGAGCAAAATGTCTGATTTCCATAAGAATTTAACTGTTTAGTCCCTCTAACGCTGCATCACTGTTTCAAAACAGTGACATACACTTTCGCAGTGAACAATGGCATGACAGGAGTCGACATCTATATTTAACTGTGTGTAATTATTTGTATAGCATGGACAGGCCTTGTTCCACTATGTGCTGAATAAACACAGTGGGGAATAGTGCCCGCTGCTCCACAGAGATTACACGATGGCTATGAGAGAGGGGGGAGGGAAAAACACGCATGCACCAGGGCACGTTACTGACGGAGCACAGCTTCCTCACTGAAAATCTTAGTGCCCAGTCTTCTCAATGGCATCACCTGTGCTTCAAACAGCTGAAAAGATTGTAGCCTTATGCGTGGTGTTGCGCTCTGACACAGGGTCAGCGGTGCAAAGAAATAATCTCAAGTCCTCCATAAACTGTGATAGCTGTGATCGCTGTCACCATAAAGCTGCTCTATGCAGCGAACCAGCCAGACTGGGAGAGGCAGCAGGACAGACTCTCTCTTTCCCCTCTCTAGCGATGACAAGTGATCCTGTCTGGCTGAACAAGGGCTTTCCCACCAGGAAGCCTATGCAGTAACATGTGGCTATGTGGGACTTATTTTTATAAGACAGATGGAGCCTTCAGTTCTGATATATGTTTTAATATCTCATCATTGTTTATATGAGAAACTAAGTGTTTCTTTAAATTGAGGTCCTTTTATTTCAGGGACAGACACTGCCAGAAGGAATAATACTTGACAAGTTGTGGGCAATAACATGATCTTGGAATGGGGACAGTTCACTCATGCTTGAACTTTACTTAGGTCAGATTTAACTGTCTCCAACTAATACCTCTCCGTTTTTTAAGGCAGGGGTTATTCTGCCATGTTTTTTGATAGCGAAGAACATCAGCCAATGGAACAAATGAAAAAGGAGAATGGTGGATTCTCCCTCTGGTCTTCAAACTACAGAAGACATGCTCTGACCAAAAGTGCTCTGAGGCTCAAAGCAGTGGAAACTGGGAACATTACAGTGGCCTGTTATACAAGGGAAGCAAGAGAAGATTCAGCTTCTGTGACCTTCTCTGTAGCTCCCCTGTACCTGCTCTGTATATACCGTATGTCTCTGTCCAAATGTAAGTATCCACCTTGGAGCTGCAGGATGGCAGAAGCTAACGATGAAGCTGTGTGGCTGCATCACAAGTGACCATGAATTGCCACAGTGCCTGGGACTATGGGGAAGGGCCTCCAGCATTCTTTTAGGTCCCCAGTACATGCATCCCTCTGATACAACTCCTACAGCTGTATTATCTGAGGTCCTCACAGTGTGCAATAGCCCCATTTCCTCGGTTCTTCTGGGACCAGGAAACTACTGTGAGGGCTATGAAGCAAGGGATGGTTGCTTCTGCCTATATGAGCAACTGCAGGCATAAGCATCACTCACCATGCTCCTCAGGTACCAGACATCCACCGGCCACAAAACCATGCCTGACTTCAGCACAAGCAAAGGAGCTTGCTGTGCAGCAGGGTCAACTAATTCAGACATAGCAATGCACTAACGTAGCTGCATGGCTTCCAGCCCAGAGCTGGCTTGCAGCTGGCCAGCTTAGGGACTGAGTCAGCTGCCCCACTTCATGTCCTGCTTGGAGAGGCACAGAAAGCTATGTAAGGCCTGTGAGTCACACCCAGCTTTATTTCAAACGCAAGGGGTATGCCATGCTCCTTTCTCTATGGGACAAGGACTGCAGCCCTTCAGGTAGCTGGTAGGCGCTCCCAAAAGCTGCCCATAGCTCTCTGTATCTTTCTTGTTCTGGAGACATCCCAGATCCCCAAGAACTGAAAAGCAAACCTATGTTCCCCCTGGAAGCAGAGAGGCATGCTGGCCTCTCTCTCTGCAACAGCACCTCTATATAGCAACAACAGCATAATATAACTATGCCATAACAACCCATCAATAAAATAACTGGAATGGCGAAGACAAATTGTTCATGAAAAGCTGATAAAGATGTGTTCTGGTGTCCTAGGAAGTAGAACTAGATTGGAAAACAAACCCAGTCTCCAGGACCTGAGATCAGAGTTTTCAAACACACTTATTAGCCCATATAACCAACAAAAGGTAGGTGCACTCTGTGTTTTGCTTGAGGTTTTTTGGGACCTCTTTGTATGGGCAGTAACTTCACCCAAGGCAAAATGGTTGTGATCTACTCCAGCTCTAACCCCTGCCTAGGAAAGGCACTTGATGCCTCATTAAGGGGAAGTCACCAAAAATCCTGAACTCCTCAGTCGGGTGTGAATGATTCCAGTTGTCTGCTAGGCACTAACCCCTCCTCATCCTCCAGAAACATAAGGGCCTGTTCTTCACCCCAGGACAGTGGGAATGGAACAGGAAAACCTCTGCCTGGGGAGGCAGGAATGCCAGAGGTGCATTCAGTAGAAATGGAAAATCAAATTCTACTTGAAATGGGAGTTTCTAGAAGCATTCACTTGCCGCAGCAATAGCCCAAGCCAGTAAAATGAGTTGGGCAATCTGGATGTATGTCTTGTGGACTTTTCCTCCTCCTCTCCTTCAGGGTTTTTTGTAGAGAGATATGTCCTATATGAGTCCTATATGAGCTGCCATTAGGCTGCTCTGTGATTTTCGGGAGAATTTCCTTGTCAAACAGGAAAACAATACAAATCAGTTTTCAGCACATCTTCATGTAACATATGTGCAGTTATCTCGGAATATCCATGTTTGAATCTGCTTTCCTCTGTGTGCAAGGTACTGTTTGTCAGACTAAACCTATGCTTTCAGTAGATAAAATATCCACTGTAGTAAGTGGCATGGCCACTTTGGTTGGCAAACTTGTTGGAGAATATAAAGAGGGGAGAGCAGAAGAGAAAAGGAAAATTGTCTTTCTGCTAGCACAAAGGACATTTTTCCTGTGGATATTTGTCCTCTGTGGAGCCAATCTGCCTTGGACAGAGGTCCACAAGACTCCTGAGGAATCAATGAGGCATCCAGCACTGAGATGCTATGCCTTCACATCAACTCCAAAAAACATAGCAAACCTGTTGGCATCGTACTGCCAAGGACCTGTGGAGCCCCTGAGCCAACAGACAGAGGCCAGCACTAGAGAGAATGATGCTAAATAATAGTAGTATCGTGTCTTTTCCCTGCTCATTGACACATTACTCTTTATGTAGTTGTGTCTATATAGCTTTCATGCCCAAATCACTATGTTGCTTAGGAGGATAGTTTTGAGATTTATTTTAGTTTAGTACAAACAAGAATTTGGAAGCACAAAACATGCACTACAGAAGCAAAGTTTATTTCCTTCTGATATGAGAGTATCTTAGACTACCCTTCTGATCCATTTTAACTAGATTGAGAAGCTTTCTAAGATCAAGAGAAAGTCTAGAATAAAATGTTAGTCTAGTCAGTAAAATGTCAGATTAAAAAAAAAAAAAAAAAAAGCTAAGCTCCTTTTTTGTTGTTGTTTTTGTTTATTTGTTTAACCTTCTTTCTTTGGCAATAAGCTCTTCAAAGTTTCCCTGAAAACCATCCTTATTTCTAGTCCTCTTCCCCATTGTATGGCATCTTCAAGAGCTTAGAGTTCAATGACCCACTAATACCTGGAGGTGGAAAATCAAAAGATCTGATGTACAATACTTTCTGAAGATGTATTTATGAGAGGTATCCACAGAGAAATAGCCTAAAGAAGAGCTATTTACTGACAGGTGTCTAGGAAAGACTATCTAATAAATAACACTATCTGTAATATGATTCTGTAATTATGCCATCCTTTAAAGAGACAGCCATAAGTGACAATTTACAAAGGGATAATTACCATGAATGTGTCTACTCGAGGCTTGAGGAGAGCTAAATTGAATGCTAGTCGCTCAGGGGGAAAACTGTGGGTGGCAAATGTGGGTGCCATTGTGTCTGGGTAGCAATAATATTTTCTTATGCACTCACATTAATCAGTTATCTGACATTTTCAATACTTCAGAAACTTTATACTTCTGAACTGCTTCATCTGGTCACCTGATAAAAGTATTGTCTTAAGAGATATTTACATAAGAAAAAACAGGATAAAAATAATCTAAAATCAGTTTGATAAGCTTTAATTGAGAACTACAAGCCTACAAGTTTCCTGCTACATATTGTACTGCCATCAAGGATATACTTATGTTTTTATTAAAATGAGCTTGACTTTGCTTGCTAGTGCATATGAACAGTTGACATACGACATTTATAAAGAGTTGGAAATCAACCTCTATTTCCTCAACACTAAATTTGGCTTTATGCTTGGTGCATTACTTACATCTTCTGGAATCACCTGTTGTGCTACAGCTGACAGTAGTTACTTACACAGCAAGTAATAAAAGATGGTCAATAGGAAGCTTTATTTAATTTTTTTTATTTTTTTTCAATTTTTGATTTTGTTTTTGGAGAAGTTCAGAAGACTGTTCTCAATATGTTTAATTTCAGGTCTGATCAATTAGATACACTTAGGATTAGATACAATTAGGAACAAGCACTTTTATTTTGCTTTGGGCTGGAGTTCCTGAAGGCCAACACTTTCCAAATAACACCTACAAGAAGGTCTCATCATTAGGGGAAGCATAGTGTAGTCAAACTGTTTCCCAGGCCAAAATAAGAGCATCAGACTCCAAAACCACATCATCACAAGGCAATGGAGTCCAACAGAGAAATCCAGTTCAACTCTCGGGTGATTGGAAATGGAGCTCATGTCAATTAAACAGAACAAAATTAAATACATGGATGTTTTGGAATCAAAGTGTTTCAGAATAATTCTTCTTGTTGACATTTTTTTGTTCTTAAAACCAGAAAATAGCAAATTCAGCAGTTGTATTTGCTGGGGAAAAAAATTAGGAATTCAAGTCCTATTTTTCTCAAGAAACTTAGTTGCTCAGGTGGGCAGTAAGTGGCATAGTTTTTTGATGTCAGCCTGAGTTCTTCAAGGATTCTTCTGATTTTTTGAAATCGGTTTGAAAATTAGAAAGACAGTACATAGCCAGGGATAGACTTAAGAGAGAACACTGCAGATCAGATAAGACTCCAAAGCGTCAAACCTTGCAGACAGGAAGAATGTGCTAGAAAAACAAATGATCATAATTAACACCATTCTACAAACTGCTGTGAAAGACGGTACCTGTTATAATCCCTGAACACTAAGGAGAAAAAAATGGTTTGTATTTATGTTTGATTAAATTGAAAATGCAACTTATTTAAATAATAATCATCTGGTCAAATTTCTAAATGGGAAAGAGGGAAAAGTTACTTAATTCCTGGGGTATGACTGCTTGGCATTTGCAGGCAGTCTGGAGCCGGTTCTGCTCAGCACAGCCAGAAGACCGGTGGCTATGGTTATGGCAGTGCCCAGCCTAAATTAACACACACACCCTGCAGGGAGTCGGTGTGTGCATTGCTATAGGCTGAGCATCTCACTCACCTGCCTACCCAGTGGTCGCCAGCTAAGCATGTGAGCTGTGCATACACAAGCACAGACCTACCCTTAGATGGCCTGGGAGATGCTCAGGTGCCTACATATATGCCGTGCCTGTGCTCCTGCTGTAGCCTTGGACGTCCAGCCAGTACAGGTGCTCAGGTGACCACCTATGCTTGTGCCCCGAATGCCTCCTTAGGCTTCACTGGCTGAACTGATCAGACCTCAACTCTGTTGCTTGAGTTTAAGTGTTCAGTGCCATTAAGCAAATGAGAGTAATCAAAGATGTCTTTGGCCCTGCCAGACTCATGTGAAGGCAACTAATCAAGCCCCAGCTCTCCATTGCCTACAGCAGGAGCTTGTACATGAGGCTCACAGCACCTGCACCACAGTCAAGTGGATACAGGTGTCTGAACCTGGTGTTGAGGCTGCCAGCCTAGAAGAAAAATCTGGAGCTATTCATGCGATTAACATGTTCTAGATGTGTTCATGTGCATAAAAATTACCTCATCAAGTGAATAAAGCAGCAGTGGGAGCTCCAGCGGAACTACTGTGGTTGCACCCGCGTGCATAGGAGCAGGATCCTGTTAGTGAGTGGATTATGCTTAGTAACACCTTTGTGGGGCCAAGTGGTAATAAGCTAATGAGTGAAAAATCTGAGCTGAATTACTAAAATACTAGTTTCTTTTGCCCCCCCCCCCCCTTAACTGTAGCCACTGAAGGCCCAGGTTCTTTCTCTCTTACCCTTGCTGAGGCCTACCTTCACACACAGCCAGTCCCACTGACATGGAGGGAGATACTATGATTGATGGTGGCCAAAGTCTGGCAGCAGGAAATCAAGAGGCAGAACTGCCTCAGTCGAAACGCTGCTTTTGATCATGAAGTGGGTGGAACATCAGGGTTTTCTTTCTGGGTTTGTGGCTTTTCTGGAGGTCTGGGGGGTCATAGTGTCAAAATGTAATTAACTCTAAAATCTATCTCATTTTAGGACTAGATTAAACAGTTAAGTGCCTGAATTAAGGACTGCAACCACTAATCATAGTGAAACAAAAATAGATTGAAGACATGAAGATAAAAACTAACAAAGGAAATTCCTTCATAACAATTATTTGCTTTTTGAGGCAAGAACATTGCTTTTCTTGCGTTATTGTTGAGATGCTAGGGCACCAGTCAGACAAGAGGTGCTTTCAATACTTCAGGCAAATTGTGTGTGACCTCCCTGTACACACCCACAACTGTCTCTTCTCACACCCCTTATTTTTCAGCTTATTATTCCCCAGTCCTTGTTCCCTCCTAGCATCTTCAGTGTGGTGAGAGTGCGTGCATGACTCACTTCACTTTATCAAGGTCACATTACTACAGAGAACAATCTTGAGGCAAAGAGGGGAGACAGAGTTCACCAGGCAGAAGAAGGGCTGGGCAGACTACCTCAAAGATCACTTGCTTCTCAGGGTTGATGCTTCCTGCAAAAACCGTGTGAAATTAAATGGTTTCCCCTTCCTCTTCTCTATTCCTTCCCCAGCCCCCCAGCCATGACCTTGAAAAATAACATGGTATTAATCTCAACTTTCATCTTCTCAAAATTTTGCATCTAGTCTATGTTGTGATGCTTAGACTCCCATCCTAAAACTGTACTATGATCCACTTGTGAGAATTGATCCAGCCAAAAGCCAACCTGGAAAAAGAAAAGAGCAGAGCAGACCAGACCGGAGCAGTGAACACATTTTTGGTGAACCGGCTCTCTTGAACATGCATTTAGTTAAGGACCAAAGAGAGATGCGAGGGGTTGGATGTGCAACCAAGTAGGGGAAGAGAACTGCAGAAATCCTACATCAGATTGACTACCACCTGAGATGAGTAGGACAAAATACTCATGGAAATGCCTGTATGCCTGTAAGGTTTCCACAGAAAGAACCTGCACAACTATCTTAGGCTGGGCATCAACCTGCCAAACAATTTTAATTAGGTAAAATGAATCCTTCCCCTTGCAGCTACATATGTTATTGTGGTTAGTGCCAAGGTCTGGATCCTGCCCAGATTCCTTACAGGCACACAAGTGGGAGCAGAGGAAGCTCTGCATCCTACTGGGGCTCTGTCTCTCTTCACTGTGCTAGTTAAAAGTCCTGTGCCCAAACTAATCAGGGAGTAATACCTGTCTCATTGCACAGTTGACTAACTTAAAAGGTACTGGGACTATTTATAGTTCTTGAGAGAGTCAGATCCTTCTTGGCAGAGAACTGTACAGATCCAGGAAAATAATTCCTGCTCTGCTTTATTTGCAAGCATTGGCATGAGGATTTTTGCTAGCAGAAGCAAGTCCATGTTTCAACATCACTGTACAGTTCCACTATTAGAGCTCCAGCTAATTACTACTAGGCCCCAGCTCATGTTCCTCAATAAAAAAAAAAAAAAAATTAATGCTGTTGGCTATAAAGGTCTGCAACTGAAATCATAGCTCAGCTGGTGGCAAGGGTTCCTTATACCGCGAGTCTCATAAAACCATGAGGACATCTACTGTCCCCAGTCTTACACTCTCTTCTGGTGCACTGAACAACTCTGTCCTTGATTTGTCTCCCAACAGGATTGCTTTATGCTGGCTTGTGCACAGACATTCTTAAAAATTAAACCCTTTCAACTTCCAAGAAAATAAATTTAGGTGTAATAATCTTCTGTTAATACAAGTTTTAGCCATGTCTAAATAGCTCATACCTGTTTGGCTATCAGGTGCTGCAGTAAGGCTCTGGTTTTAGTCATCAGGAAGGCTTCCTGTTATAGTTTCATGTTTAGCTTTGAACAAAGGAATTAGGATTGCTTGCACATATGGTCACTTCCCACTGTGTTCTTGAAACACAAATGTTATGTCCAGCTGCATGCTCATATGGCTGCTAGCATTCATTTTCTGGAATGTGTTTTGTTCCAGCATAACAATAATACATCAAAGTGGGCCCACCTTTCCTTATCCATTTTATAGTACTGTCCACTTTTGAAGGCTGCATTTCCCACCACTTGGGAAATGTACGTGCCTAAAGAAAAGCTTGCTTCTGCTCTACAACCAGGATGGGATGAGGATATATGGATTTCATTCTTTAGACTTTCAAGCTTTACAGAACTTCTCCTCATGTCCAGGATCTATTTCTACCACAAAAACTGTTGGGAAGATTTACAGTTAGAGGTTACATACTCTGTCATTTTGCCATTTCTTTTGTTCACCAAAATAATAACTTTAAACAAAAAATCAGTGGAAGACTGTGTTCTTGTGTTGGACCCAGATAAGGATGGAAAGGCAATGTTACCAGTTGGCAATGGTGTAGATGTGGTTAAGGTTTCCTTGCACTGGTGAAGTAAATCAGGCAGATGAATTCTGCACTTGAGCTCATCTGGAGGGCTGGGTTATGAGCAGCCCATAGCAGAGGCAGTTAGAACAGCTGAGGCATGAAAAATAAACTTCTGCTTCTTGCGGTGTTCCTCGCCTCTTAACTTTGCTAGGTGAAGTTGTGCATCCAAGCGATCTGTGGAAGAGACATGGATGGAAGGGCAGCTAAATCCCAAATAATTTGCTTTCTATTGCAATGACATCTTTGCACACCGCAAAGGGGCTATATTAACTGGGACAGATGAGAAGAGAGGAAGCTGTGTTTCTAAATGCTCTGTGGCTTCCTGAAGTTTTAGCAGAACAGCAGGGCCAGAATCTGCTCAAATATCCAGGGTGAATACTGCCTACCCTGGTCAGCTGGTGGCTTATGCACTGTGGGGTGTTTTTTTATACAAGATGTAAAAATAGTTGGCAGCAACGGTTGCTGAGATCATCTGAAACAGTTTTAGGACAAGATGATAGAGGAAAAGCCATGTCCAGAAGTTTGTAAGATAAGTAACATTTTACGGGGGACATTTCTACAGTTTGGCTCCCTCCACATCTGTATTGGCTCCCCAGTTATTTGCCAGATCCAGCTGCAGCTGTAGTCTTTTGTTGTGGGGATAAATAGACTGCTGCATGCCAGCAGTACCTGATGGCTGTCCCTTGCACAAGCTGCTGAAAGAGGTGTCAAATGGGCTAACAGCTCCTCCAGCATCTGTACGGCACGGATAGTGTGACAAGGCAGGTCCCAAATCTTGTTCCTTTTACATCCAGACATTGCTGAGGGAAATACCAAAGTCTGTTTTTCTTTGTATTCACAGGTACATTTTGTCATAAAGACTCAAGGTTTCCAGGTCCTGGTCTTCGGCCATGTGACATCCCAAAGCTAGCACGTACTTTGCCAGTGCTATGTCTCCTTCATCCATTTGCAAGGCAGGAGGCATGAGATTTCCAAAGGTATTTTGCTTACAATTAAAATGTACTTTCTGCTAGTTTTTCCATTCCTTGTTCTGAAAACCCCTTACAGCTATAATGAGCACTCTGTTTAGTATGAGGCGCCCTTTAAGTAAACCTGCAGTAAATGATGTTCATTTCAGTTTCTCTCACTATGTAGATAAAGTATATATTATTCAAAAAGCAAGTCAGCTTTCATTATGGTGATATGAATAAAAACACAAGGGAACATATTACTCTACCAAACTCCAGAACCTAGCCCTGTGGAAGGTTTTTCTTTCAGATTTTAAAGGACCAAATATTCCAACTAAACCTCAGGCTTGAGTTTGTGTATTTACATAAATCCCTTTTCTTTCCCCTGGAATCTGATCCTGTTTCCTGAGGTCTGGATGAGGGACAGGCTTGCTTTTTCTAGCTTTTGAAAGGTTTGTCTTTGTGCTTCTGCCCTCTTGTAAGATTTAAATCAGAGACCCTTAAAGTCAATGTACACCACTTCCACTTGATAGAAGGTTCCTACTTAAAGACCCTTTTCTCCATCCTTAGGAATAAGTGTTCCTTAAATTACACATTTTCATAAACAAATCACTTGCATAATACTAATGGTCCCCACTCAAATCCCTATGTATCATGTGACTTCGAGACTGCAATATGCTGGGGTCTTCTGGCTCTATTATTTATGTCTCTCACATATGAATAATAACTCCGCTGACACAAATTCATCTAATGGAGGCAACTTTATGCTCAATAAATACTGTGAATGTTTGCCAAATATTGACACAGTAAGAATCTCCCCATGTACTTCCCACCAAAGGAGAGGAGCATTCTTGTGTGTGGAAATCACTTTAAGCCCAGCTCAGGTTTCAACCTGTCACTCTGTGCACTCAAGTGAGTGCAAGCCCTGTCCTGATACAAATTGGAAATGAAAGACATTGACAAAAATTTCAGCTATGTGAGTAATGATTTATGACTGCTTTTGCCCAGGCACCTAAACAATGTTCATGAATAAAGCATCGGGGTTTGTGGTAGCAAATAACTCATTAGGAAGAAAATTTCAACTTGATTAGAGATTACTAAGAAAAGAAAAAGGAAAAACTAGTATATTTTATGAATCAACAGGCACTTCAATTTCCCTTCTTTAAATATTTATGGCAACATGTAAAATTTGGGTCATGTCTTTAACCGTAGGCACCTGCCAGTGGCATGTTGCCAATACACAGTGCTGCTGTCAGCAGATTGTTTCTGCAGGGTTTTGGAGCACATCTTATATATTTAAATAGTTTGCTATGTGTGACTGGCAGACATAGTTTCACTATGTAGCTATTACAGAAGAGCAAATTTCTTGTGGTTTTTTTTGTCTAGCTGTCAACCTGAAGCTCCTTTAGTCATTATTAATAAGTATAATAATTTCTACTGTGACCACATCTGAGAGTCCCATTTTTGGGTTGGAACCCATCGTGATGTCCAAATATGAAACACATTCACATGTTCCTGTAAGCTTCCATAATTTTTCCTCTTCTGGACTGTCTCTATGTTATAGAGAATCTTTTATTAAATGAAAATACAATAGAGAAAAGAGAGACTACAGACAGATATCACTGTAGGCAGATATTACATGATACTGAAAAGTTCTTGTACAGAATTCCTAAGACATCACTTTACCTCTGAAGAGAAAAACAGATTTTTTCTTGTCTTCAGAAAATAAAATAAAAATCTTTGAAATAATTAATGTATCCATGCACACCTTTGAAAATATGGCCTGTCCCAGACTTAAAGCCAAGTGTGTGCTCTTAAATCCAAGCATTTCTGTAGCTAGCATCTGCAAAGCGGAACACCAAAAGCCCCACCCTGCAGGAAAATGGTGCCTCCAGATGCCCTTTCATTCCAGACATACCCATTCAGGCCCTGCTTTCACAGCCTTTTAATCAAATCAGCCCTCACAATCTTCCTTTCACATCACCATCCAGTCTGTCGAGCACATGCAAGGCAATTTTACACTGCAATTGTCTTCTCATTTCTGAGCATCACATCAGCCCCATTTTCACTCTAAAAAGCTAAATCCCTTTTTCAGACTGCCATGAAGTCCAGAGAACTTTATATAACCTGGACGTTCAGGAGGGAGCAGAAGAGGCAATTACAGCAGAGCACAGAAGCTCCTAGAAGTCTTTTTTGATCTCTGTTTCCACCTTTTCTTCAGCCCCAGTTTGCAAGTGTAAGAAGACACACGTAGTCCTAAAGAGCAGTGGCAGATGTAAAAAACCTTAAATACTCTGCCTAAATACTCTGCATGCGATCCTGCACCCCACCTTTAGGAGATGCAGACCAGCATTTGAAGGGAGACCTTAAAGTTTTTGGCACCTAGAGCCATTTCTGCTCAATTTGAGTCCTGTTTACAGGAATAGTGCTCAGAAGATTTTCGTATTTCTACTTTCTACTATTAAAATCAGTGAGTACTAGGATCTCTTTATAACTTTCTGATACTTTTATGTGGTGAATAGGGTCCAAACTGGGACAGTGATCCTTGTCCTCAGCTTTGCTATTTTCTCCTTGGGAAACATACCTGCTCTGAGCATAAAATATGGCATCATGTTATTGTAAATTATTGTATTGATGTGGCTAGTGACTTAATCAGAAACTGGGAACACGAATACTGCCCTGTGATATATCCCTGCCTGGATGTAGTCCCAAGGTAAGGGAAATCACGTGATGGATATGCAAAGAAGTTTTCTTAGCAGTAACAAGCACATAAAAGCTCTCCAACTGATGCTCCAACAAGAAAACGGTTGATGAGAAGTGCTACTAACACTGAAGGAGCGAAATAAAAGAGAGTCTCATAGGCAAAATAAATTACATGAGCAGAATAAATGTCTGTTTTAAGCAGTTTCCAAAATATCTGGGAGCTTGAAAACCTTGACATAAATAGCTTTCCTGACATCAATAGCGTACCTGCTGCTTAACAACACCAATGCTGTTCCTTTGTATTTTAGAAACTTTTCAGTGCAGTTCTTAGTATAAAAGAGTAGTCACAATATGCAATTCTGCATTGCAGTCTCTATGGGCAATTCTGCATCACAATTCCTCTGAAGGTCTAGTCACACTTGAACATGCAAGCAGTCCTCTTGACCCTGGAGGGAAATGAAGGTCTTGAGAGCCTGGAGCATGGTGATGATGGCGATGGCCAAGGCAATATGCTGGCTTCAGAGAGCTGGTTTATGAGATCAGCTGTGGGGTGCAACGGGGCTATGCAACTACAGGGAACTGGAGCAGGGCAGATGTGATGAACACAGCTGTACCTTCCTATTTCAGGATGCTCCCAGGCCAACTATGCCCCTTGGCTGCCCAGTAATCTCAGTGGGAGTGTGCACAATGATAAATAAGTGTGAATGTTATACCCCAAGTGTATTGCAAAAGATCAGTTTGAGTGAGCTGTATGGCTACAGAAATATTCTGAAAAAATTACTGAGGCATACCTCTTGGTGTAGAGAGCAGCTCGACTTGTCTGACCATGTATGGGATCCCAGGCTCTCTATTTTCCCAATGCTTTTCCAGTGACCACAGCCTAGACTTCACCATACTTGGCTACACAGAGTGAAAACAGCTATGTCATGTTCAACCAAATCAGCTGTCACATCAGCTCTCCATTTTCATGCAAAAAGCCAACAATAGTTATTTCCACTTGGAGCACTCACAAGCTAAATCAAATTATCTACTGATATTTTAACACCAAGGTCATTTTGTTGACCGTAGCTAAAGGAATCAAATTCTGAATTCTAAATAAACATTTTCTATCACACAAATGGGATCCTTTTGTTTATACAGTTCACATTTAAAGCATCTCTAACAAATACTTAAATCTGTGATTTCTTTTATGGTATGGATGACCTGTCTCGTATTGTAAGCAGCCTCTTTCATTGCATACCACATCAGACAACATCAATTTAAAATTTCAACTTTCTGCAACAGCACTCAATCATTTCTAAGTATCTGTATAAATTCAGTTGCTATGACTGGAAAGTCAGATGATTTCTTACTACAGAAATACTAATGCCCTGTTATAACAATGCTAATTTCATTACTGATGTTGGAGCTGTGCACACAGCAAGCATTGTGTATTTTTTGTCAATTTAAGAATGGTAAACAAAAACCCGAGTTCTGTTTAAGCAGGTATATACTAGTAGTCATCTTAATGTTCTGCCTGACCACTGCTAAACCTAATGATAAGCTAAATTAGGTGGGTGTCTCTTAACCTTTTCCGGCAAAAATGTTGCGCTTGGTATAAATAATTAAACGCCCAAACAGGGATTTCAGCCTAACTATTCTGTCTCCCAAGTGAGTTCCTTCCCAAGCTAATCTCACTTTCTTCTTGTGCATCCCAATAGCTTTTAAATATTTATGCCAAGCAGCACAGTTTAGCTAGGAGAGATGGCAATAGTGTGCCTGTCTACCAGCACTCTACAGCTCCCGTGTTCCCATGTGCCCCTCACTGTGGAATGTCTATACAGCCCTGCCCCTGCTTCTGAGTGGGGAAGGTATGGGAAGAGTGGTCACACTGCATGTGTGGGCTTCCCCACCACTGCTGGGTTTAAGGTGGTATCACATTCCTTTTAACCTACACTAAGTTTCTGCACTGGGTCCCAGAGGCAAAGCAGCCAAGGTTTGTGATTCCCACTTGCGCTCAAGCGCAAGCTGTCGGCAAGGATGGGTGTATGTACCTGTAGAGGCAGCAGGGTAGGTACCTCAGCGATTTCATGGACAGCAGCACAGACCCTGAGAGAACTGATTTGCTTCCATGGTTATGTGCAGCCGAGCAGCAGCACAGGGATGTAAGACATCCATCAGACATCTAAATCCCCTGGGGATCTGGCCCATGACTCATAACACTGTGCAGATGCTGTCCTGTGTATGTTTTCAGCGTGATATACCATGTGTAGCCACCCAAGCTAATTAGAGGTGTTGAATGAATTATGTTTTGCTTGATAGGTGAAGAAAGAGGAATGTGGCCCCTTCTCAAATATCACTAATCTCATTTATCAAACATGTCATATACTAGTATTATCAATAATATTATACTATATCAGCCTTCATGCAGTAGAACAAAAGTGAATAGAGCTGAACCAGAAAAGGACAGTAACTGGCTATGTAGAGCTGTGCAGTAGCAGCATTTTCTGCTTCCGTTTTGGTTATATGAATACTTAGCTCACTTTTTGATTTTCTTTGTTCTCTTGCAGAGGAAGAGGCCAAAAGACAGCAGATAAAATTATGCCAGTGCTTTAATAAATTGGTGCCTTTTTTAACATGAATATTTTCATGGCAGTACACAAAAGGTCTCAGCACTGGGCTTTTTGGTGCTTTGCTGTTAAAAACAGAGAAAAAGAAAAGGGATTTTTTTGGGGGGGTTTGTGTTGTTTTTTTTTTTTATCGTTTCCTTTTCTCTTTATATTTTCTTCCCCTTTCCCTGTTTTTTGCTATCTAACCACCACTTTAGGCCTGTTCAATGCATCTAATGAAAATGTTACTCATACATAAAGTCTCAACATGCCTTCTCATAAAAATACTGAAGTTACCAAGCGGAAATCTATAGGGCCAGATTGCAGTCCATCCTGTAAGCTCATTATATGGGGGAAGGGTAGGGAGTTTTCTCAGGCAATGCCTCCTTCCCTCCCTGCAAAGGGGGAAGGGGAAGGAGCAGCTGCTCTGCATGGACTTGGCACAGCCACATTGATGCAGTCCATGCTGGAGGGTGGCTGGCATGGATCCCCTCCCCATGAGCGTGATAAGGGACAGGGCAACAATCATGCCATGAACTTCACAGGCTATTTTTCATAAACAGACCTCACAGATCTGCCAAATCTAGGCAGTGCTTTTTGGTGCTCGACCAGGGGCTGAGGTTTACTGCGCTCCTTGCCCCAGCACCACACAGATCCCCAGAGGAGGCCAGAAGCTCTGTGTAGTGCATCCCCCACATTGCATGGGCAGGGCGTGCTACAGCTGCCTAAAAGTTCCCGTCTGCCCTTGTGACTTTTGTGGTCTGGCACCCTGCCTCAGATGTCCCTCCTACCAGTGGCTGGTGTGACAGAAGTGCATGTGATACGTGGGAGCGGACCAGGTAGGGAGCAGCACAGTTCTCCTGCACCATCTGCAAGCAATGGGTCTGTGCTAAAGTCAGTCCGAGCTCAGCCAGCACATCTCAAACCTTGCTCAAAGGCTGCACCCAAACGTGGCTATGTCATGTAGGAGAGGAGCAAGTTCAAATCGATGCACCTACTCACCACACAACATAGATGCAGTAAAAGTAGCTCTATATAAATAACATTTAAATAAAACAAAGACCCCGAGATTGCTGTTCTCTTTCATATCCTTCTTTCACACAGCAAAGCAAAGAGGTGAGAGCTTCTGCACGTGGCTGCGAATAACACTCTGTAGAAGCAGCCCTCGCTTCCTCCATACCGGAACAAGAGTCAGCGTAACATTGCAGTTATTTTGTCTTTCCCACCTCTCTTTACTAATTTTTGGCTACGGGCAGAGACCTGAAAATCAGTGGCATGTCTGTCTTCTTGCTTGCACTGCCCTTCTACAAAGCACATGAGAAGACATGTAACTATCTAATTGCGAGACAATACACCTCTTTCGAGCAGGCTCCCTGGAATACCTGTAAGGCGGGAAATGACATTAATTCTGGAGGAATCCTTCCCGCTGGCAGGCAGCCAGAGATAGCAGACACGTAATAGCTTTTGGGCAGCCACAGCACAGAAATTACAGCAATTCACCAAGGACACTCCCTCTGAGCTTCTGCTTTCTTGAAGTAATTGCAAATAATATCACTTGGATTCAGATAGCTGGAGGGGAAATGCAGGCACCGATGAAGCATGAAAGCCTGGCCAGAGACCTACAATAATCCTGCATAAAAATTCACAGCTGCCCGTTGTTAAAAATAAAAACAAGACCATAACCCGCTTTGCTTTCCATCAATGAATTTCCTTTTGTTTCCCTTCCCCCACAGCCTACCCTCCCCTTCCTGCGTGGCTGCCTGCACCCCACCAGCAACCCTGCCTCCTCCCCCGGCACCTCGGGACAGGGTGACACCAAAGGGTGGCTTCGTCCCCACTGAGCCGCCTCCGCTGCTCTTGAGGAGGGGACTGCCTCTTCGTGAATTTTTATCTGCGCTGTTGTGGTGCAAATTCCTTATCGAGTAGGGCTGTCTGAGAGATGCTGGTCTTCCTCCCTACCCACAAGACTGGGTGCTGGCCTCCCACTCCCCCACGCTTTCGGTTCCTCCCTTACCTCAGAAAGCAAAACCTTCCTTTTCTCCACGTAGCTTTTCAGTGGCAAATGGCATGCATGAGTTGATGTACGGGCACATTCAATGCCCATGCACAGGCTGCACATACACCATTGCATACACATGCCCCAGCGAAAACTAAGACCCAAGGCTTATAGGTGCCTGAAAAGTAGCTCTTGCTGCGAGCATTTCTCTGCCTTAGTTTCTTCACTGCTCTCAGACAAGGCAAAATGACTTACAGTGGGCTCAGATTTGCCCTTACAACTCGTGTATTGCATTATTTGAGTTCAGGGACCCTGTCATAACTCCCCCCTCAAAATGCGAGTTTGTGTCTCCAATCCTCCCGGCTAAGGCTTCCCAGTTGTTTCTGAGATCCTTCCTTCTGATTATCCACTAACACCTGGCTTTGTGCTGCTTCTAGTAACTTTCCACTCTTTTAAAACACACTTCTCACACACAAGCTGGAAAAACTGGTTTGTGTAAGCTTTAGGTAACCCTTTGTGCCAACCCTATTTCTAGCTCAATATCTGAACATTATGGTTTAACGGCCAAGGATTGTTCCCAACAGAGGAGTTAAAAAACATTTGGGGTGGAGAGGAGAGAGGGGAATTCAGACCCACAGTTACATTTGGCTGAAAACTTCCTATAAAGTTTATGCTAAGATTCATATCATACGTTTATGGGGAGCTATTTCCAGGGAACCAGGTGTACTAGCATGTCATCACTAGTTAGAAAGCTTTTATTTGCCTTGGGATTAAACTGTTCCAAAAATAGGTGACTGGTGACCGATCATATGCTTGAGCAGTGAATCATTATTAATATTGTTAATTAGGGACAAGCCATGCAGTCACAGGACAGAGCCCGGAATAAGTCTGCATAAACTATGTGTGGAATGGTGCCAGTGGAGACTGAGTCTTGCTGGGGTTTTAAGCTCCTGAGCCATTTGCCTTCACTATCTCTAACTGCTTAAACACAAAGTCTGAGTCAACACTAAAAATCAAATAGAAATGTTACTGTGTTTACAGGAGGTATGTTTGCCTCGGTCAGAGACCATTCATTTACCAGTTTGCATCACTGTACAGGCAAGGTGAGCTCCCTGCGCGCTGGGCTATGGCGAAGCAGCCTCACACAAACCCGTCCTTCTGCTGTAGGAAGCTGAATACTCACAAGGAAACACAGCTAGAGGTTCACAGGATGTTGGTAAAGGGATGTCTGCGTGGGATGCAAATAACCTACAAAAGGCTGTAAACACACTGAAGTCAAGGCAGGAAACATCTGTGGGGGTCACTGAGGAGCCATGGAGAACTCAATCCATTTGACATTCTATGAGTCATGAAATTTTTAAATGAAGGGCTAGCTGTTCACCAAAAATATTTCTACCTCTTTCATTTTATTTGTCTGTCTACACAACTGGTGAAATTATATTCTATGTCAAGCAAACTGTCTTCCAGACAGAAAAAAAGAAAAAGCAATTTGACTCTGAAACACAGGGGAGGTCTAGACCTATACCCTGTTAGGTGCTTGAAGTTTGAGTGCTTTCAGGGTCTCCTGAGAGACAAAAGGCCTGGTTTGGAGAAAGCAGACTTCAGATTCATGGAGGGAGCGTGATTTAGAAGTCTAATAGCTATGCAAGTAAACTTCTGTGAAGTTTTCCAAGATGTTTCAAATTGGGCACAAAAATAAGTGAAACCATCCATTCCTTTAGCCATTCAGGTTTTTACCTTTAGATCCTTAACCTTTCTGATTTAGACCTTTTCAACAGGTGTCAGCTTTATAGGTTTGATTTTCTTCCCCATTCCCTCCTGTTTTAATCAAGCTGTAAAAACAGTCATGGCTAAGCACCAGTAGAGCCCACCATCCACTCCCAGTTCTTTTGTGCAAGTTGATCCATCAATGATCAGGCTGTAACCATAAGTATTTGACTCTCTTATTTTTAATTCGAGAAAGATGCCCTGCCATTCTTATTTCTTGGTGCTGTTTGTATTAAGTAGTACTGTCATTGCTAGGGGATAAAATATCTGTCCTTCCAATGCAATTAATGCCAGAAGCCAAGCAGTCTTTATCCGGGAAAAAATGGGAGAAATGAGCTTACACTAAGACAAAGGAATTCAGGTTCCCCTCTCAGCTCCGAGTGAAAACCACTCTCTAGAAATGAACAAAGATCGCGACAAACAGTAAATCCCTAGTCACCTTTAAAAGAAACCTGGAGAAGGCACCAGAAAATGCATTGTACAGAGCAAGCCTAAGCTGAGGTCAAGATGATCAGGTACATTTTTTCCATTTCTCACCTCACTTCCATAATTCTGTAGCATATGAGATAACCTTCCTTTTTATAAATGATATAAACTTCTGCATTGACTACTTTTTCCCCAAGGTCCAAAGACTACAAGTTTTTTAGTATTGATCTTAAGTTAACCCTGCACTGTGGATGTGTCCTAGATTTGTTCAAGTTCTCCCATTTTTGATACCCTGATTAGAACTATGTCAGAGATGGATTTTTCTCCTTGGGTATAGTGCAATCTTCATTATATAATGAAGACATTGTTAAACCAGCAAGACTGCACATGTGGGAAAAATAAATTAAAAGGTCAGTGAATAA
Organism: Falco punctatus; assembly: GCF_963210335.1. NCBI lineage: Eukaryota > Metazoa > Chordata > Aves > Falconiformes > Falconidae > Falco > Falco punctatus. The sequence goes on along the minus strand of NC_137581.1, from coordinate 94,677,247 downwards.
TGATGGCTCCTGTCAGAAGGCCTCTTAAGAGAAGAAAAGCTATCAAGTAAGGTGAGAAAGAATAAACTTTCCCTCAAAACAAAAGGGCTTCTTTTTCTTTCTGTTAGAAATTGTTATTCTAACAGAAGACTGTTAGAAATCAGCAGCAATGGCACAGAACCAACAACAGCATCTATAAGGGAAGTAGTATAGTTCTATATGTGAGGGCCATCCGACTTGATAAAAGTTTCACCCAAACTACAGTCTCTTTTTATTAACACTTCCAGAAAAAAAAGTATGCATCAGGGAGCCTAAAGTGATTTTGCTTTGAGTGTATAGTAAAAGTGGCAGTACCTATAACTTGGCTTGTTTCCCTAGCATTCGGAGTTTTATATCTCGACTAAATATGTGTGAGGAAGGTGACCAACTGCACTCATTAGCTGGTATTCGGGCAGGGCACCCATGCCCAGGAAGTATTAGATAGCATAAACACAGAGATCAGACACTGAGATAGGGGCATAGTAGAGGAGCAACAACTCAGGTCTGGCTAAAGTTCAGCATGATCAAAATTGGTTTGGAAACTAAAGGTGGTCATATTCAAAATCTGGAAAATAGATTGTAATTGGCTAAATAAAACTTGTGCTGAGTGTCACACTGTTCCTGTAAGCTTATAACTTTGGTTTTGTTGTTGGTTTGGCTTTACAGAGCACTGCTTTGACAATAGGACTCACCTTGATGTCGGTAAATGCAGTTTCAGCATCTGACCTACATCAACTGCTAAGCCAAGGTGGTGGCACAAAGGTATGGGCTGCGTTGCAAGAAGCATCTTGCAACACAGCGCTCGGGACACTTTCTGATCAAGATCAAAGGTTAAAGCTTTAGCTTCAATTCATAGGCTTCCCATTCACACAAAAGATGTCTTACAGAGAAGTGTTTACTTATTCAGTGTTTCATTCATTACATAGCCTGTTATTGTCCTTATAAGTACAGGTCCCCACGATAAGCCTTTACAAATGTATCTGATTATTAAGATACAATCATTACTGTATTTGAAATACATCTTCAAACAGGAGACTAGGAACAGTTCACAAATCAGTATTCTTTCGTGTCTTTCAGAGTCCAACCTTTGCAAAGCATGACCCTTGCACCTGAAATTACACTTGGCAGACTTTCAGCTCAGTTGTCAAACATCATCACAACTGATAGGGGCTGTATTGACATGAAAATGAAGTGCCCACCTATTCCTTTCCACTGACTGCATACTAGCTGCTAGCCAGGCAGCCCCAGATAGCAGACAGACCAGACAGTTTGGGAACCATAGATGTTAGCCTGATGCCAGCCACGAGTGTCATTAGTGCCCTTTCGTAGCATATTTGACCTGCATCAGAGGAACATACCTCTCTCTGCTCACAATCGGTCTAAAGCTACTACAAGTGGGCCGTGGAAGAACATTTACAAACAGCAGGGTATACATGGAATATCTGAAAATATGAGCTTGGTCCAGAATAAAAATAATAGCCACATCCTTTCCATGCATGATATCAAACCCCAAATGGAATGTACCTTTCAGAAATGATTGTTTGCCTTTGGAGAAGTACATTTTGAGTTTCTCAAAATGCTACAGCCAGACTGAAATTCTAGAAATCAGATGCAATGTCTGCTGTCTCAGTTCTCTGCCTCATTCACGGATATACTTAAACATCTTAAACACATGTTTATCAAACCTAATATTTGTGACACAGGGCTCTAGCTTAAAATGAAAGGCTTGCCATTCACATAGCTGCAACTTGCAGAGAACTCTATTCAATGCTTGCACGGAGTAGTCATTACTTACAGGCAATTGTCTGCTAGTGCTACCCACACCTCGGCTGTTTGTGCAATGAGTCACTGCAAGCTGCAATTCGAAGCAGAATTTCTTCATCCTGCAGTAACCTCGTACTTTTTTCCTGATTACCTGCTTTCTCTTTCACTAGGCAGAATTAGTAAAGTGCAATTAGTGATAATGCCATTTGTCCTCAGGCTGCTAATTCTTCTTAAAGCATTTATTCTTTCCAGTACCTTACATATTACATCAATAAAGCTGCCAGAATACTGAATGTAGCATGCAATGGGCTGAGATCCCAGAAGAAAGATGCGCGTATTCTGCTGAAAGGAAGAATATTGGTTCACCGGAGTTTGATTTGACATGTAAAAATATTTATATGGAGATATCATGGAATTTGGTTTAATTCCACTTATGTCTTGTGAAAATAACTTTGTACTCTATATCAAGAGGCAACAGATTATTCTGTACCTTTCTCTTTCTCTCTCAGTGCCGGAGGACAACGCTGGAGGAAACCAGACAATGCCTTATCATTTTCCTAAAACTATTTCCAAGCATTCATTCTAAAAATCTGGGTGTTAAAGAGAGCAGACTATCAGGCAGTTCATCTTGAGTGTCTGCTGTTTTCTTTTCTATTTTTTTTCCTGCTCCAGTTTCTGGTTAGATGCCATCTCTCTCCCTCTCCATTTACTCCAAATATTAAAAAAGTGGATGGGTGTTTTTACCAAGCAAATCATTCCTAACACCTCAAATAAATGAAAGGGTGTCTTTTCCTACTTTCTTCATGAGTAGAGCAGAATAAAATACCTTTACACCCCTGTGAAGCCACATTTCAACTCTTTTATGATACTCTGACTCAGACTCAAACAGTATATAGATTCACGTGGAGTGAATACACATTGTGCCTCTTAATTCTGGCATCTGTCCTCACACGGATGCTTTTGGATAGCATTCTCTTAACCCTGTGGGGAAATTACAGAAAATTAGCAATGGCTTTATATGACAAGCCAGATCTAAATAACTCACAGTGCTCAGCTGATCTATGTGTTTCCTTGGGGTCACCCCCATGTTGTGTCGTGTCCTCCGTCCCATCCATCTGTCCGTGTGTGTGTGTCCCTGGCCCCTTCTCTTTGCTTCAAAAACAATATCTGAAAGACAGATTTGCTCATGTGAAAAACTGAACCTGGAGAACAGCAATCTGTTCCCAGATGGCAGAACACACTTGCCCCTCTGAGGTAGTTGGGACTGGCCCATGAATGAAACTGCACTTACCAACAGATAAGGCTGAAACCCAACCTGGAGATTTGCTCAGAACAAGGGAAACTGAGAGTACAGCTCTCATAATCTCTACCAAAGTGACATTGTGATGGGAGGGGCAGCGCTTTATCTGCTGTTGATCTTGAAAAGTGTGTTGGCTGCAGAATTGATGCAACATTATCAGTTCATTCACTTTCTTCCCTTTGTCAAATCACCCCCAGTTTTGATACAGAACAAGCATTTTCAGCAAGGACGGGTGGCTTTTACCAGTTTATCCTGTGTTACAAGGGTGCACACTGTTCTCTTCTTTAATGATCTAAGGAAGGGTGGCAATGCCTCACAGTCAGAAGTAAATTCAGAGAAACAGAAAAATGAAGGAGGTTTACTTTCCAAAAGTCATACCCTAAAGGAGAATTACAGCTGTGCAGCATATAGCTAAACCAAGTGCTCCACTGCCACTGAAAAAGCTCCCACTTGTTGCTGTTGCCACCTACGTGGCACCAGGGTGGCAGAACCACCTTCCTCCCTGTAGACCCTGCCCAGCCCACTCATCACTGCCAACATACCCTCCTGTGGACACCAAAAGCAGAGGCCTCAAGGCCAGGGGATAGGTTCTGCCTGCCACGAGATCTTCATGGCTCCTCAGAGGAGCACTGCCTGCAGGCAGCCCCGAGATGCTGGTGAGTGACAGCAGCTGGGGTTGAGTAGCCCCCAGGGAAACAGCCTGCTCCCAAATGTGGGGAGGGTCATCCATCCGCAACCCGGCATGTCATTGCACCAAGATTTGTTCTTCTTGATCACTAAGGTAGTTTTGCTTGTGTAATGAAACCAAGCGCAAGTTAGCCCTTCTGTTCAGAGCTCCTGAGGTGTACCAGTGCCTGCTGTACATCAGGTTCATCATGTTAAGCCCTGCCTGTGGTTCTTTTCACCTTTCTTACCTTGCAGTCATATTACAGTGCCCTGGCACCACTGGGCTTTGACAGCAGGATAGCCAGGGGCAGATACCACATGGCATAACCAGACTTTCTGATTGTGGCATGGAGGAGAAAGCAGACTGTAACTTGGAGACATTTTTAATCTGGAGAGTCACTGAAACAAAACCTGCCAGTGTAATTAGAACTGGTTGGTGAGTCTTGGCCTGGTGAGGAATAGATGGTAGAGACTGCAGGAAATTCTGTGGGCTGAAGTTGTGCGCTGCAGACAGATGTGTGCCAGCTGCTCAAGCCAACTGGTCCGGTGGTCCCTGCCAGGTCACTTCTGTGAGGAAGAAGAATCACTGGACAAGTCAGATATCCTGTGATATCTGCACCTATTTACAAAGAAGATGGTTTCAAACATCCTTGTACCAGCCCTCAGCCATAACAAGTGCTCCCAGCTTTACCTTCCCAGGCCCATACCATCAGTCCTGGTCCAGGCAATACTGGTGCTTGGTTTTTGCCTCTCTTTCTCAAGCATTTATTTTGCCTGTGAACAGGGGAAAAAACAAACCCATGCCTCTTTCCCCCTTTCTTCCTCCCAGCATCAGTGAAAATACTATACCCACAACACAAATTTAGGAGTAACCTCAAATATACTTTTTAAGTTTAGGCAGCAATTTAAATGTGTTTTGGCTATGGGCCAAGCTGTGCAGGGAGGACAGGATTCCTCTGACTGCAGATGCTTACAAAGCGAGTGCTGGTATCTACATTAGTCAGTGTGACTCCTCTTTATAGCAGAGAGGAGCAAATGTTTCCAGGGAAGGAATCACCTGACCTACTATTACACTGACCTATTATAGGTGAGATTACTCACACCCTTGAGAGGTACTTCTCTCCCTGGCTGCAGGGGGAGATCAGGGTGGTGAGCTCAGCTGCTTTACAGACATCTAAGGTCATCTGAAATGAAATTCTGCCAGAGAACCAGGCCTCAGATACAGCAGACCTCAGATATCTCTTACCTACCCTAATGATGCTGAGGTGTCCCCTTTTAGTAATTTGTTTTTGCTCCCATATTTTGCTGTGTCTCTTCAGCCTGGTCTGAGTACTACTAAGTTTCTGTTGCTTCCATACTGCTATTTTTGTGTCCTCCTACAGAGAAGGTTACATTTATCAACAAGGTGAAACGTCTGATCCTTACCTAGACAGACTTGTGATGCTCTTGTGGCACATGAGTGTTCCGAGAAAGTGCAAAGCTAGCATGGTGATTACTAATGTATCAGGTAACAGCACAGATGGTAGCAAGGGAGCGATGTCCTCTGTGTAACTAATGACTATCCCTGTAAATAATCCCTCAGGGAAAGGCCCTCTGCACCTAAAGGCTTCTATTTTCTGCCATTTACATTGGTTGGCTCAAGAAAACATACTGCCATTCCTGACAAACCTTTCACTGCCTGCACCCTTAGGCCATCACAGCTGTAATCACAATATACTGCTGCTAAATCTTTCGGATGTGACCACACCCTCAGTGCAGGATCTTTTTCCCAAGAGCATAGAAGATGGAGGAAGACAGATGACACTCCCTACACAATGCTTGCAAGGGAAAGCATGTGTGGAGGTGATACTGGGGATAACAACTCGGGCTCAGGAACAATAGTGATTACAGGTAGAAACCTCTCTTCACCAGTTAATGCACTCAGAGAATGAAAAAAGAAGAAACACTCAGAGGAAGCAAAATGTAGTGGCAAAGGCTGAGACAGAGGACTTGAAGGAATTGACATGTGGAGAAGCTTTGACACATTTCCATAAACTACAGAAGCTGGAAAACTTCCGCTCAGCGCATCCTTTGGTATAGTTGCTGCACTGTGCAAGGCATTGCCAAGCCAAGCACTACCAGTGCCCACTGCTCCTTCTTTGGGGGAGCATTTCTGAGTGTGCTTATTCACAGCAACATTGAGAGACCCCATCAGCGTAGATCAGTAATGCTGCATCATGTGCACTACACACAGAAATACAGCAGCTCCTGCCCTGGAAGAGCTGTACTAATGTTGCAAGGGAGGGTAACGTGGGCAAGAGAAAGCCCTGATTCATCCTCCCACAGCATCTCCTTTACCATCTGTGTGTCCCAGCATCAGACACCCTCTCTTGTCCCTTCTGCAAGCTGGTCCTTGCTCATTGCTGCAAAGCCTCCCTGGGGTGTGAGGAACGAGGGTGCTGCAAGAGCAACATGACCCATTATGAAAAAGTGGCCACAGCAGCTAACGAGATCACACTCCTCAGGCACCCCTGCAAGGATTACTCTTCAAAGAGCAAAACTTTTGAAACACCTTGCAATAAGATGAATTGGAAATTATCTGATATTTCCTAACAGCTTTTTCTCAGCATGCAGTTTGTTGGGTTTTTACACTCTTGATCTTGCTTGGCTATTTGTTTCCATTCTACCAGCAATTTTATTCTAACTCTTCTTGTTTTGAACTACTTCTTTCTGACAAAACTTCTCCCTTGATTTCACTAGATATATTTTCAACTTTAATCTCTAAATGAGTTTGTTGCAAGATATTTTTATCTGCTGTTTTTTGTAAGAGTCAAAGGAGTCAAAGTGTTGGGTGTTTTTTTCTGTTACGAAAAGTGCCAATTCAATATAACTAGATCTGGGTTTATGTTTTAATGGAAATCCTGATGTTCTGAGTAGCTCTACAAGAACAAAAGTTGTAATCAGTAGCCATTGAAAATAAATGTTGCTTGTAAATAACATAATCCTAGGTAGATTTCCTTGTCCCAGGGATTAAAGAGAAAGCAAGATGCAGTCGTGTCTCCATATACAATGCCTTATTTCACCTTATTTAGAATACCTTGTATAAGTTTCAGCATCTTTATTTCTTCAGCTCTATGGAGATGACAATAAAGCAGCTGTTAGCAGAGCTTGCCACATGTTTCCTGATGGAGTAAAATGTTTCCCTATGTGATGGCTCAGCTTTTTATCATTGGATTTTTTATTTTTTTTTCAGAGTGCATTTGCCTGATTACTTTGAATGGAGAGAGAAAAATTCTCTGCCTTGATAAACTCGATTGCACTCAGAAATGCTGAACGGTGGCCACAGTGGGTGTCATGGTCTTATTCTCATTCTACATACCCACTGTTTTGTGCATCAATAAGAAAGGAGACCGGGTAGAGTAAAATCAGGTATCTGACAGGCAAACTATACTTGGATGAAGAAGACAGGAAAAAGAAATATCATTCAACATTTATTTTATTTAATTGTCCTGCCTCCTACTCATTGATTCACCAGAAATGCTTGCAAGAGTATTCTGATGTCATGGTTGTCCTTGCAACCTTAAAAAAATCTGGTTTTCCAGGAGCTCAGCCATGGGGAGGCAGTAAGTAAATCTGTGCAGTGTATGTCTATGTTCAGCCAATGCTGAAATTATATGCAGTATGACCTCTAGTGCAGTTAGACACAGACACTAGACATACAGTTAAAAACAGATGTTAGCACTGAATTAATAAAAAACATGTCCAACAAGAATCCTGCCAATCACTGTGTAAGAAACATGGCCTCCAGCAAATTAAAGGTTATACAGCATGACACGGATTCTATAAGGCTGTCTTCCCCCATGTTGGGGAGTGTACACCCCACTGCTTCTGAGCTGGGGATGTGCAGACAGTATGGCCACCCCACAGTGCTCTGGTGGGGTCCTCAGCCCACCCAGACGCACAGCAGCACTGTTGCAATATGGAAGCTCTCAGCATTTGGAAGAAGCACCATGAAACTGGAAGGAAAAGAAGTCAGACTGAATAGCTACACCTATTTCTGATGTGTGCACAAATCTTTTATGGTCCTCCTGCCCCAGCTATATCAGCTGGCCTAAAAAAAAAGCTTTAAACTCTCCTCAGAGGGCTTTATTCTGAGTCTTTAGTCCACCAAACCTCCATCAATACTATTGCTCTAATGGCAGAGACATTGTGCATCTTTTTCTAATTAATGGGGATTACAGGAGAGAGTGTCAAATGCCAGGTTTGAAATGCCACTAACACCAGAAATTCCTGAACTGGCCATTGGTGTGGAAAGAGACAATTAATTTGAGACAGCAGGAAGGTGGTGGTAAGAGCTTACAGAAGACTTTCAAGTGTCTGGCAATTTCTGGTGTTTACATTTTTAAAGGGTCCTGATATTAAAAATATACAATTCCCCAACATCCAAATTTCATGAGGCTTTAAAAACTCTAGATGAAATACAGTGAAACTGAAGCAGTGAGAGATCATATCCTTTTTGCAGAAAATCCAGTCAATACTGCTGCACGTATACTACAGAACAAATGCAGCTTTACTAGCCTGGATAACTCATGCACAGCACTGCCCTGTGCCAGAGAGACATATGAATTTTTCTCCCCCAGACTAAAAGAGCAAAGTACCTAACATACTGTTGGGGACAGAAGTTATATTCATTTTAGAGCTGAGAAAAGTGAGGTTGCAAAGTATGTCAGTGATGAAATTGGGAACATTCATCCTGACACCACACTTGCTTTCTGATCTTCTCTTCTCAGTTCAAAAGGCAGCATCCAATGTGTAACTCTTTTTCAGGAGGTGTGGCATACTCTTTACATCTTCCACCACTGTCACACTAGCGCATAAACTGTAGCAGCTACATAGCTGCTGTACTGCAAATATCTACCACTGATGTAGAGGACCTAGTGGATGACCATCATCTGACTTCTAAAATACTGATAAATACATTGTGGTTCTTCAGTTACTAGCCTGAGAGAGTGTTGTATAAATGGTCATACCTGCAGGTGTGGATCCTTCAATCATTGTTCCCTCTGTTCAGCTGGATGCTGTGGCTGTGTACATACCCCATGGAGAGGGTGCAGGAGGTGCAGGGATCCCTGTGCTGAAAGCCCAGCGGGTGCCACCTCCCAGCTGCATAGCTTCTCTGTAGAAGCACTTTGTGGACAGTCTGTGGAGGTCTGCCTGGACTGTGCTAGTCTGCATAAAGCCCCAGGTGCCCCAGGCAGCATGCCGTGGTCATACCAGGGGCCAGGTTTAAAATTCGACATTTACATGCAGGGCAGCCTGCTCTTGAGGGCCACACCAGAACCTTTCTTGGTACAGAAGGCAAAGAAAATTAAGGGAATATTCCCCACCCTCCTAATCATCTTCTTAGGTTCAGTTGGTTGGAAGCTTCAGTGCAGTTACAGTAGTTCATGTCAGAGTGAAGGCAGATGCCTGCTCATACCTACCATACATGCAACAACAGTCAAGGGAACCGACTGTATTCTGCACTTGACAGCTGTAGGAGGAAAAAGGTTCAAAGCTCTTGCCTGACTACTTGGGGATGAACATCAGAACAGACCTCCAAGGAAATGATGGTATCTGCCTTGTGTTGATGGGGCCTTTTGGTCATTATTCTGCTGCAGCAAAAGTATTTTGCAAAAGGGAAGAAGGAAATATCTGTTCTCATCCCTTGGAGGTTGAAGGCAATGGGAAAACTTGACAAGGACATGAAGACACATGAAACAGAAACATGGTTAAGATTTTCCAGTTGAACTGTTCTGAGGAGTGTCTCAAACTGTCTCATCTGAGTAGTTTGCTGAATGATCTGAGATGGAAATGGTTTTCTTTAGTCTTACTAAAGTTTTGGCAAAATAAGACATTTCACTCACTTTTCCTAGAAAGGAATCAACTAGCTCAAGATAAAAGTACAAAAGAGAAGCATCCAAAAGGAAAGTTCAGACATATGAATGTGCTTACTGATACTCTGTGGAACACTTATGGTATATAAAACATTTTATTTTTTTTTAATGGTAGGAAATAGCTTATATGAAGCTGTACCCTGCTGTGTTTGGGGAACAGTTGAAGGTGTAGGAGTTCTTGGCAAGTGAGAGATGTCATAATGGCACTGCATGGATTTACAGCAGGGACCTTATCTTCACTACAGGTATCTCTCACACTTAATCTTTCCATAGAGACTTCCCACTGATGTTCACCCACATTCACACCAGTGTCAGAGCTACAGAAAGCAAGGTCCATCATTTTATTTTCAAATTAAGGTTAGGCCATGAAGCTCTTTTATTACATGCTGTTGTCATAAGACAGATATATTGAGTTTTTGCAGCACCCACAGGACTTTGAACATCTGAGTCCTCCAGTCCTTTTTCATATCTGTATGTTAACAAGCCTGCCCTTCTCATGTTTTGATTCCTGTTCAGACATGCCGTGTCCTCATGTCCTTAAATGAAATGAATTCACGTCTGCATCCACATTCACATCCCATCCTGCTAGTTTTTTCAGGCTTGGCAGAGCCTGGAAGAAAATCCATCTGTGGATCAGATTTTCCCTATTCTTAAATTCTCCAGTTACTGCACTGTTGATAACTATGGCAATTAGTTAATATATCCAGAAACAAATAGTGATGGTTTTATTTAATAATTCTACCTTACCATCTGATTAGCCTATTCTTAAAGTATTTCCTTACTAACCAGATTACAAGGAGGGTTACTTAATTTTTCCAGCTGACAGTTAGTGTGTTGACACTTTCCCTGCTTAGTAACAGAAGTCACATGAGATTATCAGGAGCAGGAAGCAAACACATTTCTGTGAAGAGAGCATGGCTTTGTTAGCAGTCCCAGAGCAGAGTCTGGCCCCTATTGACTGCTCTTCTCTGAGGCTTCCTGCATCAGCAAGAGCCCTCTCAAATTTCTCTACCTCTTCAGATCTGATCTGAAAACATCTTTGCACCACAGCTAGCCAGTTACCATTTTAATCTTCTCATCCTTTCTTTGCACTCTCTCAAGTATACTAATTAAATCAGTAAAGCTTTTGGAGATGTCATTTGAAAGCACAATACTAAATAAAACTGCACTGCTCTTGGTTTCATGCTAAATTAGAAAATTGTGTAAAACTGGCAGTCAAACAGAAGGGTATTTGAACTGCTCTTATCTCAGACCTAGAATAAGGATATCATTAGGGACAGTTGTTGCTGGGAAGTCAGTGCTTGTCCTCATTTTAACTAACAATACACTACAATACCAAATTTGAATGTGCTGAGAGCATGAATGATCCAACAGTAAGAAGGGCACCAACTATTCTCAGTGATCTGAATGGAAATAGCAGGTGTCTGGTACTTTTCTGGCCCTAAGACAGTAATCAGTCACAGATAATTGATTACTTTCAGATCCAGAAAGTGATTTGCAAGGGATTATATTTTCAGTGTACTGTACTAGCTTAACATTAGCTGCACAGGAGGAACCAGATTTCTGAAGGACCAACCACACAACCAGTCATTTTTGATCATTTGAGCCATCCCTGTACCCAGTTACAGTCGTATGTTCAAACTGCTGGGCAAATACTAATTATGCCTTCTAATTGCAACACAGCTGCTTCCATTCCCTCTATTAAATAAACTCTATTCATCCCTTATTATTAAACAAAATGTAGGGCAGCAAAATAGAAAGAGTTTTCCTATGCATCTGTCTCTTTCAGGACAAATTCCTTCCCTGAACAAGTACAGCCATGTCTATAATCATATATAATATAGAGTATCACAAGATTACTCACATTCATTTTGAAGACCTATCTAGCAGTGAATTATCTCCTGTGTTTTCAAAATGAGCATGACTCCCCATTAAGCACAACATGACTCACAGGCAGCGTAATATGGAAAACTGCCCTTTTGGAGGCTTATCCAGCCCCACAGAAGTGCCTGGAAAAGAACCTCACCAACTTTAGCAATGGTTTAAGAGCCAGAATCAGTTACCAAGAAGATAAGCACTAACACAACATAGAAAAACGCAACGGGTGATTGAGTCTGGAAAGCAAACAGGAGTCCTGACACAGCAGCACCAGCATGGAGGAGCCCCAGCCATTCTCCTGCCAACCCGTAGATGGGGAGAATTGCTTGTCCAGGCCACTCCAGGAGCTTTCACTCTTTAACCCAACTCAAAATCATCCCAGCAGAAAAGATGACCATTTTTCTGCAGGTGAATAAGTTAAATCAGTTCACATAAGCTCACCTGTCAGCTCATGTATCTCAGTCAGATACATCTGCCTGAGAGATGGCTAGGTTGTGTGGACAAAGAAGGTGGGGATGTGAAGGAGGGGAAGTGAGACTTCTCCCCCTTCAGTAACAATTAGCTCTTAAATTGGCTGTGCTACATATCTCATGGCAGCCTCAGTTCTTAATGTAATTAAACAGAGGTAACAAAGACAGTTCTCAATTTTATTAGGAGAAAAAAACCCCAAACACTCAGAACCTGTGAGAAATTTTTACAAGCAGTAGTCTGATGCTATCTCTGTCCCTTCTCATTGATTTATCTACAGAAATGTATACAAGGTCATTCACATTAATGTCCATGGAAAAGTATCTGTCCTAGCAAAAGTCTGTCCTAAATACATTCATGTATAAGAATTATCTAGGAAGTAATCTTTTATGGAGATGGTGGCCACTTTGTGAAAAATGCCATTTTGTCTTTCTCAGTTGCTCTCATCAAATTTAGGGAATAATTTGTGATGAAATCAAATGCCAAGGCATGTTCCTGGAAAGCCCAGGTTTAACACCAGGGCTGGTCCCTGAAAAAGGACTTGTGTGCCACCCTGGAGAAAATGCTCCCCAGCAGGCAAGGCAGCTGATTTAATCCCTTCCATGTCTCTTTCAACAATGAGGTTTAGAGATGAGTCAGTGCAGACGCTACACTCCTGTGTATCTTCTCTGGAGGGTCCATTGCTTGCTTCTTCAGCAAGGGTTGTATGAGGAACCTGCCACTGCAGAGGTGGGTCCCTGCACGCAGAGGAGGGCTCTGCAGCCTGGTCTCACAGTGGAGTGCCCTACCTGGCATATTCTTTTGTAGGAGGTACGTATGCATCTCCTCATCTGCTCTGTAGATGATGATTAAATCTAGCCTGTCTGCTCCAACAACCAGCTTTTCATCAGAAACAACCTGATTAGGAAATGAATGACTTTGTCTGAAGTGGAAAAAATATTTCGCACAGACCACAGACAAAAAAAAAAAAAAAAAAAAAAAAAAAGCCAAACAAATTGAGCTGATATGGACTAAATTATTTTTCCCCTCAATTTTTTGGTTCAGTTGCCACACTGAAAAATCAATTATTTTCATAGCTCTACATCAGTCACTCCTATTTATAGAAATTCTAGTTATACAATCTGAGAACAGATTTCCCCTGCTGTTATATTGGCTTTAACTTCCAGGGAAGCCAATGTAGATGAACACTTTGGGAAAATAAGTCCCTAGAGTAGAGAGGCTGACACTCCCCTACCATGAATAACAAACAGCAAGTGTTAGAACGATCAGTCACAGTGAACAGTTTATGAGAAATAACCACTGATTGAAATTTCCTTGTTTAAAAGAATTCAGAAATCTAACCATTTGCTATGACCTGTTGAAAGAACTTCTTGGTCTTTGACAGTAGACAAAAGTGTGTGCTGCTTTAATTTAACTAAGGGGTTTTATCTGGTGCAACCTCCATACTGAGGATAGTGTTATCTGGTTATACTGGTATACTTCATTCACCTATGAAAAATGCATTAATCTATACAGGTTAGGCAACTTAAAACCGATGGGTGGTTGGATTTTGTTTCCTGCACAGCCTCAAGTTCAATAAAAGTCAACAAATACATTGCTTGCCTGTAGCAGCACACTTCAAGCCAGTACCACATAAGCCCTGGTATTTCCAGTAAAAAATTATTATGTCCCTGGGCTTTAGAACATTCCTGGAAGTGCATTTGTCCACTGGCAGATCTCAATGTTTTGTAGAGCCTCCTGTTAGCCTGGCTGGCCTTGCAATGATGGCAGCAGGCAGAATAGATAGCTACGGCCCCTCTGGGCTCTCCTGCCTCTGAAGCAGCTGGAACTGGTGGTCAGACTGGACCAGGCCAAGGGCTGCTGCCTACCAGAGACAATTTTTAGGCCAAGTACCAAGTCCTGGGGCCATCATTCAAACTGATCCTAGTATGCCATAGCAGTTGTTGCATGTGCAGCTGTGTTCAGAGGTGCATCACTGCAAGCTGAATCCTCTCATAAAACCCAACATTTCCCCAGACCACATTTATGCTACTTTATAGCCATGTGGAAACGGCCTAAAAGCCTATGGAGGTGACATGTTGTACTTGTGCTGGCTTTCTATTTGAACTAATCCATGAGAAGTGGCTTAGACCCCATTCTAAGAAAGGCTTATTTTCTATTATTTTCTATTGTTCTATTTAAAATTAAGCAAAAAAACCCAACAACCTAAACCATGAAACACTCCACTCAGTCAAAGAAGAGTTGATTGATATGGCCTTTTGCAGCGGTTCATGCTTTTAGAAGTCACCTGTTCAGTTTATACTTGTTCACCTTCCTCAGGAGGCAGTCCACCTCTTCTGATATACGGTTGAGCTAAGATCCTCATCACGGGCAGCTCTGCATAGTGGGTAGGAAATGAGCTGCATCCATCAAATGATTTATTTTGTTGCAAGTAGCATACCCAGAAAGCATTATGCTGGTAGTGCCTCTGTTAGTGATTGCCCAGAGGGTTCAATTAGTGCTAGGGAGGTTACCAGCTGACCTTTCATTTTTCTCTACACTTGGATTTTCATTCTCGCTGATGAAGCCACATGTCAGTATAATTTCAACAGCGGTTGTAAGAGGGAGCCTGCTGCAACCTCCACTTTACGTTAGTCTCCTTTCATCTTTGACTGAAGCATGCCACACCATCAAGCCAGAAAAAACATCCATTTCCTTCTTTGATCTGCATCCTCACGACCTGATGAGGACAGTAAGTTTGCATTTTATAACATTACAGCCAAATCCCTTGTGTGGGTAAAGCATTCCCATGGGGCTTTCATTCAATAGGGCCTGACTCATGGGAATTATACCTCACCTACAGCAGTTCAGCCCTGCCATGTCTGGGGTTGGACAAATAACTGACAAAGCCTGCAACTGTAATAATGCAGTCTATCTTACATAAAATGATCAAATGAATTGACAAAATTCAAGTCAGTAGGCTAAGGATCAGTCTCACATATTAAATTATTTGTCATAAAATATTTAAATACAAGCCTACACTAGACTTATGAGGGAAGTATGTTCATTTTGGTTTTCCAGCAGGAAAGAGTAGGAATAACATTGCTGGAAAATATGTCCTTAAAAGATTTTTTTTTTGTCACCCTAAAAATGGAACAACTGAACTGAACAAATAGAGTCAAAGGACTTATGGAGTGAAGGGATAGGTCCTGGGATGCAAGTTACATTTAATGGTTTGTCCTTTCTCTCTTAAATTGTCCCTATAGGTTCACTTGAACGGTGTAGGTAGATAGTGAAAGAAGTTGTTGAGGTCTCCTTAGAGATAGCTTCTTGGTTTTATTCTTCATAAGTTATTTACCACCCTTGCCTTATTCAGCTTTGGTTTTTTTTTTTCTTTTGGTGTCAGCTGACTTCAGATGGCAAGGCTCAGATTTTTAAGGTTATTTAGACTGTTTTCCACTTAGCTTTGCAAGACTAAGCAGCTTTCAGTGGGATATAGGAGATGAAATGTCTAAGAAATTATGAAAAAGAGACTCAGTTGTCAAAATCACTCAGGCCATGCAATGCTTTTTATGATTTGTGGCTTTAAGAGCCTTTGGAAAGGAAACCTTGATTTTACTTTGTGTTAATTACAGCACCCATCAAAAAGGGACCCCAATCTGTGATTGCTGTTTCTATAATACAATTGAAAAAAATGCTAGCCTATAAGAGGAAAGTTTTAAAATGTATACCTTAAAAGTTCAAGTTTCTAAATAAAGACTAAAACCCAATGCAGTAATATTTATAAATCTTGAGATCTTAAAATTCATATCTCATACTTTGGATGTCAGATTTATGAATTCTGAATGCTTAGGTTTGGCAGTCCTGCTTTGGAGTGATCAGGCTGAGTGTAACCGAGGGTGTTCAAGAGGAAAGCTACATCTAACTGTGAGTTCTGGTGACATTCAGATACAAATAACCAATCTTGCTTTTCCTTGGGTTTTCATCTTTATGTTTTCCTGATGCATCTCTCTTTCTCAGCTGGTCTCAGACCAGCTTCAAAATAACCAAAGCAAATACACAGCCTGAAAATTCAGTGATATTCTTCCTCATCCTTTCAGTTAAAAGCACCTTTCCAAGGCTGTCTTACAGTGCTGTTCACAGAACACCTGAACGTGTTGTTTCAGCTAAGCCAGTCCCCACTCATTCAGTCTAGCCAATTTGCAAATCAATTCTCTGGCCACCACCAACATTACTGCATCTAAAAGTTGTTGTAAAAATCTCTTTGAAGTGGTATCCCTAAGCTGGGGTTTTTCCATAGCTTCAAAGACATGATGTCCCAATCTGAATTCCTTTGAAATATGTAATTTGAATAATAAACTACTCAAGCACCAGCATATTCAGGTTGTTATCAGTTAGCTCTGACCAGTAGAAACTTTGAAGTGTTAATTGTTTAGCTGGACAAAGCTGAAGACTTCACTGGTTTTGCAGAAAGCCAAAATTAACCCTTTTACACTTTGCTGAAGAGAAAAAATTCTAATAAAGGACTCAAAAATCCTAGGCATTATACCCGAGACCCAAAATGCTCAAAAATTTAAATCCACCTATTTTCGTTCTTTATTTCCACAGAAAAAACAGTTAGAGCCCATGACCACACCGGAGACAACAAAGTTGGCTTGCATAGTGACCTGTACATTGAACTTCTTTTTCAGTCTGTACAGCACACACAGCAGGATTAGCTGATATTTACATGATACATACACTGAAATAAGTGAAATATGTTTGAACCTGTTCTTGGCTGCACCATTGCCTTGATGGTGACCTTGTGCCTCTTGGATGCTCTTCTCTCTGCCACAGGTTCACTCTCCATAAAACTGAGATAGAATTGCCCTTCCTTGTGAGGCATAAAGACAAAAAAGCTCAAAAAAGAGCTTGATGGTATCATTCATGATGGTTTGAAATAAGGAATTACAGGGGCACACCTGTGTATGTAGCAGAGGGATGCTTCTGTGGAGTATTTCAGTGGGATTTTTTCTTTAAGGGGTTCCCACGTGCAGGCCATCCTTCCCTCCTTCGTGGGCACCCCTTGTGGTTTCCCCCATTGCAGGCTTCAAGCTGCTCCGGGTGAGAGCGGGTAAGAGTAACGTAGGCCTTCTCACAGGGAAAAGCAGAAAACCAAACAAAAACCACTTACGTGCTGTTCCTTAGAGCAGCTCTTGCTGCCTCCCATCACCAAAGCTGCTGGGGCTGGGGTGGGAGGCATGCCCAGGGCATGCATGGCGGCTGGTGCCTGGGGACAAAGAAATGTGGATCAGTATCCTTGCTGTTATGAGCTGGGCCAGCCATACTTCTGAAGCAGGGCCATTGCTAGTTGTATCACACTTTGGCTGTTGCTCTTGCTTTGTTTTCCCATCTTTATCGACCTGCCTGAGATGGCAGTGTACGCAATTGCCTGCTCTTCCTGGTGGTCACCCCTCACAGCTGCCTTTCATCCCTATGTCCCAGCAGAGCCCCATCACCCTCCAAGATGTCACCACACTGAAATTTTACACCATTTGGTGACATTGCACAATGCCATTACTCACCTGATCTCATCAGGAAACAGTAAACTCTGTCAGGAGTATTGCTCAGACAAAAAATTGACCTTCCTTTCCCCTCCCTCAAAGTGGTATCATTTATCTTGAGAGGCCTGATGATATCTTTGTCCACACCAGCCTTTTTCAAGACAATCTGGAGGATTGTGCCCCACCTTAAGCACATCTACTCATGTGAGTAACAGGGAGTGCTACCCAGAGAGAGCAACAACATTTTTGCTACCAGATGATCTGCTTTCAGGGACTCAAAACTCTTGTGTGAACAACACAGTAGCCAGAAGTCAGGCATAGCCTGCTTTCTCTCACAACACTGTTACTATTTTTTCTTGCTAAATGACAGGGTTTTTGCATTCAGGTATTAACTCAGGTGAGTCCCAAGTGATCCAGGCTTGGATTTCTCAGCACACCCTGTCACAACACAGTTGCCAGTTTAACGTGGTCATCTGGCCATATTGGGAAATCTCTTCCTTCTTGCAGGGAACAGCATAGTCTCCCCACTCCCGCGGTGTTTTTGTTTTTTCAGAGGAATGAAAAAAAAAATCATTTTCCTTTCTCTTCCCTCTTTAATACCATCTGACAGGATGTGGAGTTCACAATTCATGACTCGACCTCTGTATTCCCATTACCCATGGCTCCATCTTAGGGGATTTGCAGAGCTATGCTTGCATCTAAAAGCAGTTTCTAAGTCCTTGAATGGTACTAGTGAAGATTAATGGGAATGTCACTTTCCAGAAATTATCAGAAATCAAAATGTACCCTTCTGTAAAGGGCTACTACAAGGCCTAGACATTTTTAAAAATGCAAGAATAAACTCAGTTTCTAGTGAGGAATTAAAACAATAAGAGATTTTTCAGCCCAGTGAATGACCTTGAATGATTGCCCACCCGGGGTCCAAAGTTTTTAAACTATTTATTTGGAAAAAATGCATGCTCTGTTTACCCAGGGAACCCAGAAAAGACTGCTTTTGCTGTACTCCACAGGCAATTTGACATGTTCATGGCTTGTGAAGGCATACATTACAGTGCAAGCAGCCACAGAGAGATGCATCTGAAAATTGCCCTGTGTGGCAGCAAAGGATGAGTGAAGAAAGCCCCGAGCGCGCTGCTGGGGCAGGGAGCAGGGCAGCAGCTGGAGCCGGCCGGTGGGCAGGCAGGGGCAGCAGCAGGAGCACTGCCGGCGGAAGTCTATTCCCGTTTCCAAAAGCACGGAGCTAAGGAAAACCAAACCGGCTGGCCCAGTGCCAGAGCCGCAAAAATCCTTTCCTTCCTGTTTGAATTCAAAGGAATAAACACAGCTTCACAATTCACAGTGCTGCACTATTATACCCAGTACATTTTTGTATTTGTATTGATGTTTGTTGTATCTATTGGAATATAGTGAACTAACTCTTTCCTCACTCGTATGACATTTTGTTACTCCTGCTCTCAAAACGCTTTGTGTCCACTACGGTCTGGCTTCAATCATCCCATTCAGTGCAGCCAGGGGACTCAGTGGCATACCTCCCTTCGACTTTGAGGGCGCAGACTCACATCTGGGGCTCCACTAGGAGAGTGATCTGTTGGTTCCCTGCCACAATGAAATGTCATTGTGAAAGCGGAGTCCCTTGTGGTCCCTCTGGTCAAAGTGAGTTACCCTCTGCAGTAGAGAGTCTCCAAACTGCTGCTCCTAAACATGCAAAGCCCAGCTCACAGACACAGTCTACCTCTCCCAACTTTTTTGTCTGACAGACCTCTGGGAGAGGGATCAAATCAGGTCACCTGGCAGAGAAGGAGTATATGCTACATGGCAGGTCAAGGGCTTCAGTATCCAAGTTTGCATCTTCTAATAGGCCTGTCTATGTGCTGGCACTTGCAGGTAGCTAAGTGGTGGCTTGCTCCTGGTTGTAGCAGTTCACTCCTCTGCCACTTCAGGTCTCATTGGACTGGACTCTGGAGAGTAGGGTCATGTCAGTCAGCTGCATCAGCTGCATGGGACCGTGAATCAAGAAAGAAACAGCAGTGCTGCAAATACCTAAGATTTGGCAATGCTTGAGCAGTGCCTCGGCAGGGCCTGTCCCCCAGTGTTTTGCATTTGCACCCTGTAGATGTGCAGTGCGAGGAGCAGCACTGGAAGTCTGGCAGCTGCGCGGTGCAGGGCCCCTGGAGGTGTATATGTGGTGTGCTTGTAGGGAGGCAGGAGCAGAGCAGGGTGGGGAGACAGTGTGATGCTGCTTTGGCAGGTGAGATGGAATTGCTCTTATGGACTAGCAGCGTGGAGGTGAGAGAAGGGTAGGGTTAGCAGACAGGGTTAGAGTCAAAGTTTGGCAAGATCTTTGGTTTTAAAAGGAAAGCATCACAAGTTTTCGAGAATGTTTATTGTTATCTTGAAAGGTGGCCACTACACTGTTATGGGGGACTTTTAGTAGAACTTGGGGAGTAGGTTTTATGTCCATACACAGACACTTCCAGCTTTTGGATTATAGCTCCTCATAGTACGTGAGGTGAAAGAACTAATACGAACATCCTAACACATGCAAAAACACAATGCTTCTTTAGACTGTCTTTGCTTCATCAATAAAACAGGTTGTGATATTGGCACCTGGAGAAAATGCAAAATCACCATGACAGGGAAGAATGCTGTGTGAATTCACTGCAATGAATTCCCATGGCTTTGAAACCAGAAGTGCAATAAATTTACAAAACCCCAGCAGTAAAGGTATCCCAACAGCCCAAGAGGTGCATCCCATCTGACCTCAAACGGAAACTTTTGCTACCTGAGCTCAAATCAATTCATATAATGACATTGCAGCTTAATCGTAGCACTGTTCCTGGGAGACAGACCTCTCATCTTTTATTACTCATCTCATGTTGTCACAAATGTTTTTGTAACAACTTACTTGTGCTTTAATTAGGGAAAAAAATCCAAGCCTTCAGAGAAGGCTGGTCTCAAAGTGCAAACTACAATGTGTGGAGATTCACAAGCCCTGCAGGCCTAACAAAGCCAATAAATCAGAGCTCACAAACCAGCTTTGTGCTGACATGATTTATCTTCCAGGGCTGACCTGCTTGGATATGATTTTATAATGAAGGCAACCAGAGATGTGAACAGCAGACTAAAAGAAGCCATTCACACTGGTGAATCTGAGACCGAGTATTTATTTTACTATAACCCCAGCATCAATTGTGAGATAAATTAAAATGCATGCAGGTAGATGACTGGTTCAGGTGAATCAAAGGCCCTAGATTTGTCAAATCCCCACACCCCATCACCCCAAATATTCACTCTAGTAGTTAAATATTCTTAGAAGAAAAGTCTAACAAAGAGACATCAAGTGCTGCAATGACTGGAGATGGTGGATACTCAGGCTGAAAGAAGTACCACGTGTGTGCACTGAAGTAGCTCACCATGGAGTGCTTATGTTGACCATAAGCATCAGTAAGGGATACTGTACATGTAATTTTTAGCATATTCACCATATTCAGAGGCTGTCTGGCTGTTTCTGCAATGCAGGAGCCAATGATAACTCAGTTTTGAGGGTTATAAAAACGAGTAAGCCACCTTCACTAGGGTCATTGCTATGGAAGCATTGCACGTTGTCTTTTTTGAGGGAAATTAAAATAAAGGTGGTATTCTTTAGAAAAATGTACTCTCTCAGTAATAAATGCTTGTTGTTTGTTTTGTTCTGCTTCAAATTTCTTCAACAAATTTTTACTTACGTTGTAGGAATTTGATCTGAAAGTAACATAAGCATCTTGAAAAGCTTAAAATAAGGGATGGTTTTTAAAGTGGGCCATGTAGAAGGGGATTATTTTTTTTCATTAGTGAAGGCAGATCTAAACCACCAGAACCGCAGCAGCACAAAACCCTGGTGGATTTTCAGATCCTTGTTTTCTCTTTTCAGAAACAGAAAAATAAAAAGAGAGAAATTAACACAGAGCTGAATTAAGAAAAACCATAACATTGAACCAAATATGCACTACTTTTTATTTGTGGCCATATTAAAGTATTTAATCTTAAAAAGAAAGAGGCAGCAACTCTAAATGCATAGGTTCTAAAACCTGATAATTTTCTTTGCAGTGAGATGCAGATGTTTTTACTACAGCATTATGTGGGAATTTTATAGTCCACAGAGAGATGAAAGATTACCCGTGTCACACAAAAATGCATTTCACTGGCATCCTAGAAGCTCCGTGCTACTTATAGAAATGAATGTCATAAATAGGTTTTGAGCATCAGATAAGCACCAACTGTCAAAGCATTCAGATACATTTCAGTAGTCTTTGCTCAAGAGTATTCAGAAACCAAATTATTCATATAAGGAAGTGCCTTTTTACTGCAATGCTCATATTGTTTCACACTGAAGTTTAACTAGTATAGAGCATAGCTAGTATAGTCTAGCTCGTATATATAAGGAAATGCTTTTTAAACAGCTTTACAAATGCCTAAAGTGGCAAATGTGATCAATTAATAAAGTTATCCTTAATCTCCACTTCTGCATCTATCTCAGCCCCTAAGGTTCAGAACATCAGAATAGAACAAGCATCCATGTTAGAGCCCTCTTTAAGGACATTTAAAATATTGCTTTGGGAATAATTATGAATGAAAAGAAAACCTTAAAACACATTTAACTTGTTTTCTTTCAACACAGTGTTTACAGAAAATTTGCATGCTCCAAAAATTTGTTTTTTC
This sequence comes from Falco punctatus, assembly GCF_963210335.1. Taxonomy (NCBI): domain Eukaryota; kingdom Metazoa; phylum Chordata; class Aves; order Falconiformes; family Falconidae; genus Falco; species Falco punctatus. The sequence continues at coordinate 94,655,018 of NC_137581.1, read as the reverse complement.
AGATGTACTTGGTTAATGTTTATGTAACCATTTACTTGTAATTAACCACAGAAGTATAGTAATACAATTTCTCTGCACCGGCTGGGTGAAAATACTAACTCTTACAGAGTAAATGTCCACATGGGTAAAATTCAAATCCAGCATCTGTGAATATTTATGAAGGCAAATTTGAATGTTACCATATTTAATCTGCCTGTAAAATATACAAGCCTAGCTGTCAAAATTACCTTTACAAACTCAAACAAATACTTAAACGATTTTTTTCTTTCTTTGGCTGTCATTAGGACAAAACTGGATTGTTAGGCAGATGCCATTACATACACCAGCTTTGAGGTCTTCTCCAGACCTTGAGCTCTCTGGCTGGACAATTTGTAATTGGGCTCCAGTCTAAGTGATCCATTAGAGTAAAGAATCAAACTGCTTATGCTGCCATCATGGCTGGCTTAAAGAACATTTCGATGTCAAACTAGTAAGGCTGTTACCCTGCTTAGAAGAGAACAGCGTTTTACCAAAATGACAATCAGAGACATGCTTGACTGGAAAGTAATCTTCGCTAGGAAAAAATCTCCCGGTCTTTCTTGGACACCCGATTTGGAATTGGGAAATTACAAACTGTTTTACTTTCTAGTGAGCAGAGACCATGCTCTATGGTTTTCTAGGAGTCTACTGATTAACTGGCTCGAAGGGCAGGATTATCAAATTGAAAGAATTGTCTCAGGAAGCGAAGCATACGAGACAAGAGGGAAAGGAAATGAAAATGAATGTCAAAACATGTTTAGACAGTGATAGAAGTCCAACATACCTGAGAGTCCTACCATCTATGTGAGCAAATCAGCCCAGGTACATTAGTTCAGGCTACCCCAAGTTTTCCGATTGTGCACAGATGAGTTCTGCATCACCTCAGTAGTGACTCCGATGCCACCAAAATGCAATGAGCAAAATATGCCCTCTCAGGTATGTGCAACAATCGCAACATGGTCCAGATGCACTGGACATGGTGAATGCAGACAGGCTCAATGTCTCTTACACAGTGAGTCCCATATGTCTGGAATAAATTGGTCTCATTGTGCATGAGATGTGGGATTCCAGGGATGCTAGGCATCCAAAAATATGGTGGGTTACTATTCAAAGCAATATCCAGAGTGTCAGAGATGGTTTGCGGAAACTGTTGCAGAAATACTAACTAAAGAGAGCTCAAAAATTAAAAATACTACCTAAGATTCCTCAGCTACTCAATGACTTTTTCATTTTCCCCTCCTCAGGACCATTGCCACTTTGTCTTCTGGGGAGTGTACAATGTAGCTAGAAAGCCTGGAAAATGATTGCAAGTCAAAGACCATTTTCACAAAGACAATTTGCAGAAAACAAAGGACAATAACTATAATAAGTGATTGTGATACAAACCCCTGTTTTATTTTCAAAGCCAACACTCATATCTTCTTCCATAATGCAGTTGCTGTCAATTGTATATGGATGAGGAGATGGAGGAGACCAGAAGTGAGGGAATCAAGTACAAAAATTTTGATGATCTTCTGAGAATTTCTATCAGTTTTTCAGTTTGTTTTACAAAAGGCTATGAAATAATTTCAAGTGACAAAAGGCTATATCCTAAGTTAGGGTTGATACTGTACAGCAAACACATAAACCAGAAAGTACATAACTGGAACAAAGAAGATATTCTGTCTCTCAAGTCCTTGTGCCGTAGTGATTGCTGCAAACATTGAGTAAACAGCAGCCAGGAATAGCCTGGTCACATGTCAGAGCATCCCGCTTTCTTTAACGAACTTTCGTTGTCACTGTATTTTTTGAATTAGTCAAAATTTCATTGATAAGAGAGATGCACTTGGAAAAGTCAAGTAACAAATAGTTGGAAGAAGGGGATACTTTATGTGCTATTTTAAATAAATATAATTTTACAACAATAAGCTTTCTATATTCACATGTTCCTCTCTCCCCCCGTGGTCATCTCCAGTCTACTGCTGAGGCTGCGGTCCTTCACTGAGCAATGTGCATGGAGATCTTTGTGCTTTCCTGAGCACCCAGTGATTAACATATTCTGATTAAAACATTTCTGACTTGCAAAACCAACCACAGTCAATGATCTGCCCAAGCATATTTCAGTGCAAAATTGGAAGATTAACCTTACTTTCAGGTAAGAAACATGGAGACAATTTTAAATTATAAAAATAGATACCCACTGATATTTTAAAAAACACACAACTGAAACCAATCTGCAAAGCAGCTTAACTGCCTAACTTCTGTGGAAAAAACCTGTGGAAATATCTTAGCAGCTCTCTGTCTTCCATCTTCCACACCCTCCAACTTCCAGGAAATTTGGTATCTAAAAGCCTTAGAAAATCCCAGCTGGCTTATATCTTGACTTTGGGCTTAAAAATATCTCTGAAAGTTTCAGCCATGCATATTCCCATTTGTACAGCAAATCGCAGAATGAGACTTCAGTCCTCTGCTCACAGTCAGTCATTGTTGTGGCGGAAGCCAAAGAGGGAGCAAAAGAAATGCCACTTATTTTAGGGAATGGGGCTTGGATGGGCTCACAGCTGCCTAACCAACAGCTGCAATTGCAATGCAGCTCCGTATGGGCTGGCATGCAAGGCTCAAGTGGCAAGAATGGATCTTGCTCCGGCTGTATTATACCACCAAACATTTTGATATGGGTTCCTCATTAACCAGTGACTGATTAATGGCACCTAATTAAAGCAGGGGACAGCAAGAAGAATGGAGTGGTGGAGGAATTAGATATCGCACAGCGTTCTGTCACGCTGCTTGCCTTGAATGTGCGTTGGTTGGGGTGACTAATAACACAAACCCAGGAATTAACTCTCCCAGCTGATGCTATTGTTTCTGGCAGAAAGCTTGCCTGTCACAAGGATTAATTCAATCTATACTGTTATTTAGTCAGTAACAACAGATGCTCATTCAGATATCTCAGCAGAAGAAGATGGCTCCACTCAACACCAGCATTTTCACGACACCCCAGAAGGGTCATTTCACTATCAGCTTCTGTTCCTCAGCACCCTTTCACATCTAGTGATCTGTTTATACCCATTTTATTCTGTTTGTATGTGACATTTAAGATAGATATTTGGCAATAACATCTCAAAGAAAGCAGTACCCCTTCTGGGAAAATGCAGAAGGTCATTTTTCAGATAAGGAAAATGGAAAGTCAAGGAGAAACAAGTGATTTGTTCTCCTCCTGCCATGTCTCCCCCACAAAAGCTGCCTGCCCGGCCATCCTGTCCCTTCAGCAAAGGAAGTGGGACTGCCAGCCGCCAGTTTTTCCACCATGGTAAATGTCACTGCCGTCTTTTGACCAGGTCCTCAGCTCCCCTCAATAGCTGGCTGCTGGCCCACCGTGCACAAAGTGCCTGCTCCATCCCTCACCTCCTCTGCCAGCCCCAGGGAAGTTTGGCTCGACTGAAATCTGTGGAGCAAACCCATTGCAAGCGAGAGAGCAAGGAGGCCTGGTATTATTAAATGAGTTAAAATGTCTCTAGGCCTGGTATTTGAGGCTGCTGCATTTGGTGCCTCAGCTTCAAATTCCTCCACGTCTGAGATGGCTGTGTAACCCTGTGGCTGACAGATGGGATTTTTGTAGGCGATAGTCTGTCTGGCCAGAACCCAGCTCATGAGGGAAATTGCTTGAGGTCATACACTAATTCTTTGTTTTTAATAAAAATAATTCCCAGACCAGGTGCTGCGCCAAAGCTGAGTTACCAGGGGTCTACCATGAACACTGAGCAGCTCCCAGCAGCCCTTACATGTTCTCCTCCTTGGCTGGGATACTTTCTGGTGGGAGGAAGCTTTGGGGACTGAGATTCTCCTGCTGAGAAACTATTGGGATAGGAAGGGACAAAACCTCCCACGGGTTTTGCTTAGAGAGGCTCTTGCAGACCAGGGCTCAGTTCCCCTGGGAGACACTTTGGTTCATCCGACAGCCCTGCACTGTCTTTGGGAAACCTCTTAGGTGGGTGACCTGTGGATTACTGCCTGCCAGATGGGGACAGGGTGGAAGGAAATTGCAAAAAGCAAAACTGGATTTTTCCTTCCCTTACAGCAGGACATGGCTGAGCACGGGAGAGCTAGAAAAGGTGTAGAGCTCAAGATGTGCTGTTAGATGTATGGGAAGGCAACGGTACTAGAAAAGACTGAACAGGCTGGGATTTCTGATGCTGGAAATGAGTCAAGGGAGGGATGACAGAGGTGTATAAATCATAAAAGATCTGGAGAAGACGGGTGGGGAATAGCTTGCCCCTCCTGCCTCGGCACAGAACTAAGGGCGCCCTTTGAAATTAGCAGGCAGCAAGCTTAAAACAAATAGAGGAAGTCCGCTTTCACACAGTGGAAATTAAATTGTGAAACTTATTGTTACAGGATGCTGCCAAGGCCAAATCCCAACTGGATCCGAGAAGGGTTATGTGAGGGCTGCACCAGGTATGGCTATTAAACCTCACAGCCTGCCTCAGCTCAGCAAGTCCCGGAGGCATAGGCAGCCAGATGCTGCACCAGGAGAGGGGAAGGATCACCCGAGAATGACCTGCATTCCCTACTGCCTTTTCTAAGTGTTTCTGGGAACATTAGGGAACTGCTCATACGGCTCCAACGTACAGACTTCACTGTACCAGAGATGGAGCACGGGGTCACCTGCACTATTGTTCTGACCTGGTCTGGCCGTTCTTTTGCATTTGTATTACAAATTATGGGCATTGTATTCTGAAGTGAACAGAGCAGGTAAAGATGTTTGAGAAACCTTGCCCCTGCCAGAAATACCTTTCAGGGACTAAAATTGCTATAAGCAATTTCACCTGAATAGAGAAAATAGTGTTGTTATCAAAAAAACCCAAACCAACAACAAAACACACAAACATGAGGAGAACAGTGAAGTACCAGAACCACCTATGTCAACTTTCTTGAAAGAAATTATTTTTTTTACCAGGAATTTCAGCATGAGCTAAAATCCTGACCTTCTTAAAATTAATTGTAACAAAACAAGTATTCCGTTGAGTTGAACACAGTTCAGGGGACAGGCTTGAGATCTTTCTTTTTCATGTTGCTAAAAGGAAAGAGAGAAGCTACAGTAAGAGGTCAAGTAAGTGTGAAATCCGGTGATTACTTTGGGAAAAAAAAGAGTATGTGCACAGCTCCTTTGTGTTTGTATTTGTATTTGTGAGCTCCCTTTTCGTGTTTGGAATTACAGTCATGTGCTTAAGTGTCAAACTTTGTCCCATGTTTCTGGGATGTCTTGTATGGGAAAAATGCCCAACACCAAAAGAAATGTACCTGGGAGTCCATCCCAGCACAACCTGGAGGAGCTGCCGTGGGTGCTCCACTGGTGGAGCCTCCCCATAGGCACAGCCATGGGCACAGGGACACAGGGCAGGAAGAAGCTGGGCTAGAAAGGCTGCACATCTTTAGGCACCGGCAGGCAGGAGCAGGGCCGGCTGCAGAGGAAGAAACCCAGCATCCTGGCACGCGATGAAGTAGAGCCATCTTCACTCCCAGAAGTAGGCGATTGCAGGGATTTCCTGAGCGAGGTGACACTGCAGCCTCCTGACCATCTCCCTCCAGGGGTAAGGACCCCTCCAGGGGAGGCTGCGAAAGGCCACGAAGCTCCTTCCCACAGTATAGGATTTCACAAGCAGAGGGGCTTCCTTGGATCAGCTGCCAGCAGGCTCTTTGATGAGGACATTGCTCCTCACAGCACTTGCACTGCTGCCCATAGCAAACACCAGGTGTACGTATTTCACAGGGGAGAGGCCAAGGGAACAAAACTTATTTTTATGGAGTGATGAAGGCTGCCAGATGGGCTGCCAACCCACCTGGGAGCCAGCAGCAGCAGCTGAGGACCAGCGAGTGTCTTCTGGGGGTCTGCAGGCATACACTGCGGATATGAGCATCTGGGGAGAAATCCCCACCTTTGCTTTGAAACCACAGAGAGGTGACTGACCTCTTACCCTTTGGTGTGAAAGAAGAACAGTGATAATTCAACCCTCCAGGCAAAAGATGAGTGGAAGGTAACATACATCCACACCAGAAGAACTCCTGAAGATATTCCCATCACCAAAATTGTCAGCTGACTCAGAGCTGTCTGAGCAGGAAGACTCACCAGGGTTTCCAACCCTAATTACCAGCCAGCTGAAACAATTACATAATGAACGGGGAGTGAATCACATTATTGGCCATATCCTGAGAAGAAGAACCAGATGCAAGAAGCATCCTACTGAACTATAAACTACTCTTAACAGCACTCCAAAAGACTATTTACAAACACGCTGCGGTTCAAAGCTGGACACATTGTTTCAGAGGAACTGAGGGAATCAAACCAAGAAAATAAATTACATTGACAAGTGGGTTTTACTATAATGATGCCTTTGTTAAGCCTAGAAAGCATCTGTTGGTACCATCCTTTATCCGCTGGAAAGTAGGGGATGGGGTAAACTAGTGAAATGGTGGACCGATCCAGGTTTACATCAGCTAGCAATGCCATTTCACCAGAAAACCCAGAAGACTCACAAGTTTAGCCAGCTAATCACGTGGAGCCTTGTGTAATCACATTAAGGCCAAAGGGATGCTTCCATTGACTGCAGGAGGCAATAAATCAGGCCAGCAATTAAGAAGAGCTGTAGCATCTTTGTCATTTGTTAGTCACTAACAACCAGATGAACTTTCTCCATACTCTTCCCCCTTGAAACCAGAGCGCAGTGCTGAGCACTCTGGCTGTTATCCAGCAGAGCACTCTGACACAGGTAATCCAGCTGAAACCCGCAGGGCAACTCAGGTGTTTAATGGTAAGCACATGCTTAAATGTGTTGCTGGATTAAGGCCAAAAGGTTTAGCACCTTGCAGCCTGCAGCGCTTTGCATCCCAAGGACAGTACTGAAATATACCATGTGGACAGCAGTTTCTCAGCCCGTGGGTCACTGGTGGTCCCTGAGATACCAGGAGGTCATCTGTAAAGTGTCATCTGCCGTGGTTTTGTTTTGAACTGTACTCGGCGTTTCCTATACACACAGAACAGGGAAGCAAACAAAAGAACAGGGAAGTTTAACCTGGTTTTGTTGGTTTGTTTCTAAAGAAGTATGTGACATACAGTGTTACATGACCCCAGTTTTCTCAGTGAGGGGGATGTTCGTCCTTGAATTACTATTTTTCAGGCATTTGTTTTATCACAAGTAATTAAAAGTCAAACTGTAACTAATTTCCTGTTGACTGACTTGTCACATGCTGATCAAACCTCTGGAGGATATTTTCTGTAAAAGAAAGAAGGAAGCCTCACCAGATTGTGAAAGCAGGTGAAAAAACCTCAGAATTATTCGTTCTGCTCCCAGAATAGTAACCAGAATTAGACTATAACCTTTCCAGAATGATGGGTGTAATTAAGGAAATGAAAGCTACTGATATATCTCCAAGGAAAAAAAAAAAAAAGAAAATAAAACAAAGAAAAGAAAAAAATTTTGATCACATTTACTTCTTATTATAAACCATGAAAGCCAGGATGTTCACTGTTTAGACTGATGCTCCCTCTGCAAAAGAGGAAATTCACTACTGCACATAAAAAGGAATATGGGGCAAAAAAAAAAAACCCTGAATGAAATATCAGTTCCAGTATAACTTTGTGATGTTTTGGCTTTCGTAGTATTAAAATGTAGAGGTTATTTTCACCTCCTCTGCTGCCTCATGAATTCCCATGGGGACTGTGATTTGAGCTTTAAACAGGAAAAAAGAAAAAATTCTTTTTTATCGTGGAAGCTGATAAAATGGGCAGAGACAAGAAAAGCTCCTTTTGTTCTGATCTTTCAGGCCTCAAAACATATTTCAATTTATGCAAATATGTACTTAAGCCTCTTACAAAGCAACAGTATACATTCTATTTTCCTTTTTAAAATAATGCATTTTGGTTTTAATATTACATGTATTATTTTCCTTTCTGGTATAGAAAAATGTTGTTTTATTGAGAGAATGTCTGTTATTTCTGTCCTCTGTTACACGTTATTTATTGAATCTTAAGCTATTATGGTCTCTCACATAAATCCTTCTTAGCATATGGATTATTGATCCTATAATCCATAATAATATTGTCTATTCTGTCATCCAGCAGCCAGCCATAAACACTAAAAATACACACACTAAGATTTGTTGTGAGGTTATACTCAGAAAAAATCTGAAACAATTGTCATGGTCAATGAACAGCATTTCTAAATAATCATTGTGATTTGTCTCAAAAAATGCCTGAAGACAACAGTATGCCATATTATTGGATTTACAGTCTCCTGAATTTCAGTTTTAAAACCAAAACAATTCTTCAGTCGTGCAGACACCTTTAAATAGTAACCTCATTTTCATTTTGTACTTGCAATATAATTTTTTTCTTACACTTTAGAGGAAAGCACTTCTTTGGCTCAGGTCAATTTGAAGGGCTCAACCAAAACTGTAATGTGGGATAGTTAGACTAACCAGGAAAATTTTAGCAGGGCTTCAGATTCTGCACCTGGCACTTAATGTATCCCATAGTCAAGAGATACAAGCCTACATTTATAGCATGCCCTGATTTTGAGGCTAGCTTGTGATGCCACCACATACCAAATTTTGGACTGCTCCAGAGCAGGTCTGGAAGACGGCCCAAATGTGTCCACGTGGGCAAATTTTGCCATTGAGGGGATATTGCCTATTGCAAGGTCACCCATAAGAGGTTAGACATCTCTGTTCAAACCTAGTGTCCCTGCAGGTTAATGGGGTGTTGCAACCTGCACATCCAGTTTTCAGTTTGAACTCAAATCTGGATTTTTTTCCAAATGTGGGCTAAATGTAAAGTCATTGTAAAACTGAACAGAATACAGGTTTTGACAGTAAGTCTGTGCAAAATTTCAGCTTCACTAAGCCATGTCCTCATGTTGGGTGCAGCTGTGAGTCAGGACACTGCCCAGCACCACACTGACTCCCCTGCCTGTGGTTCTCTTAGAGTTAAAAAACAACCCATGAGCTCAGGGAAAAAAATCAAACCATCCCAGTGAGGATGGGACTAGCAGATAGGCTGTTGTTTACTTGCATCAAATCTGAGAACTGGATCATTTTTGGAAGCCTGAAAGCCTGAGCTGTGAGGAGGCTGCACCTCCCCCATGCCTGGGGCTTTGCTGGGAGGACCTCAGGAGAAGCACTGCAGGGTCATAATGGCACCTGTGCTGGCAGGTTTGGTTTGACCACTGCTGGACACAGCTCGGGGTACACAAGCCCCCAGGTGCCCGCCAGCACCCTGCGGGCCAGCCTGGGAGCTCCTGACAGGACACAGCTCCTCCGCGCACCAAAGCAGAGCCTTGTGCGAGGGGAAGAGCAGGCAGGGTTTCCGAGACTAGCAATTTCCCTCAGGTTTTCTTCTGGAGAAGTACAGATAGGTAATTTGAAAGGTGCAGTCAACGTTTCAGTAAACACCCAGATGAAGTTCCAGCAGCAGGTAAAACTGAAGAGACTCTACAGGTCTACATTCAAGTTTAGAAAACTTATGTATCCCAGTCTTATCTGTAGCAACCTGTGGCTGTTCATAATGCTTGATTCATTCACACTGTTTCTTGTTGGCATGGCTGTTATAGTAAGTGCCTCATAAATCCTTTGTGGTTGGGGAAAGTCCCTAAAATCACTTGTACCCTGGAAAAGTTCCAAACAAGATGCCAGTTTTTTCCTGCAAGTAGAGATAACTTCTGGCAAACCTGAACAGCTGGATGAGCTAGTCTTGCCTCTGGCGATAAGTTCATCTCTTCAGAGATGAGTTTTTCCTTGCTCACAAACACCTCCAGCTCTTGGTGTTTTCCAAGCCAGTGGCTGTCATCCCACTGTCCCTGTTCTCCCGCAGTGCACGTTGGATCTGGGACGGGGCAGCACGGGACTGGTGAAAGACCTTGCAGGTGAGACAATTAATCTACAAAAGTTTCAGATTCTTATTTTTCTGATATATTGTGAAATTCATTCATCTTTTTTTCATAGGGAAGAAGGATATCTCTTCACAGCAAATATACGTGCCTGCTCACTCACACTTCAGAACTTTTGAGACCATCAATTTCAGCCATGTTTGATGGGATGGAGTTTGATAAAATAATGATCTTAAATATGTTAATGTTCTAAAAGTTTCAAAAAAAAAAAGGTGTGGAAGGTGAACCGTGTCGGTTCTTGCACTGGGAGATGAATGAGCCCAACTTGTATTAAATGGCAAAGAATTGTACAGGAGAGCTATCATGACTGCCATAAATGTCAAAAATGCCTCAGTTAGAAATTGCACTGCATTAGGTACCCGAGACACAGATACCTGGGAACCAGGCATCATTAGTCCTGCTGCTCAAGGACTTGGACATTTGGGAAAGGGACACTTGGGAACAGGCTTAAGGGGGGATGTTCACTGACTTGAATTGATTATGTCAAGAGGTTGGCTCTGCTTGTGACAGATGAGTCAGAGGCAATTGATTTAGTACTTTAACATACTATTCTGGTTAGTGAGAAAAATAACACCTGTAAAGAATGTATAGTGGTTTTGGTGGAGACTTTTATACATCTACATAATAAATAAATCAATCACATAAACCACCTGTTCACCATGGTTGTATCATGATGGTTTTGTTGCTATGGAAACATTCTTGTGAAGAGACGATAATGCTCTTGGAGATTAACATTTTATCCCAGATTTCCAGTTATGTCATCAGACTGGATTTGCAGTGGTGTAAACTGACATAACCACAAGAAAATGAAGTAATTTATAACAGGTAAAGATCTGAACTGGCAATTATTTGCAAAAAAAACCTTAATCATTTACATGATGGGGAAGCTGAAACTAAAACTGCTGCTGCCCCATGCGTATTTGAAAGGGTGGGTTAAGTTCTGCTTGAATCACCCTGGAATAATTCTCCTAGGATTCAAGAGAACAGCTGGGAAGCACACAGTCTCTGATTTAGGATGAGTTTAACTTGATAGGGTACTAAATGCGGTGCTGTGGTAGGGGTACAGCTGTCAGCACAGACTGCACTGGGGCATGGGTACCTGCGCAGGTTGTCCCCACTGATGACTGTGCAAAAAGTTTCCAGCAAAATAAGGAGCCTTGTGCAAAAATACCTATATGCTTTCATAATGGTAGTTGAGGGGCATCAAATACAGTTGGCTGCAATGGTGTCACTTGCAAGAAATAATCTTTTTAACAATTAAACTTGAAATATTGAAAGGTTTAAGTCAAAGGAACTAGTTTTCCTATTCTGCTTACTCAACAAAACACACTTCTGCCACACCTCACTGTAAATTATGTCCAGATCAAGTGCATAACATTATTTTGAACATATTTATTTAAGAAAAAGAGAACAAGGAGAGGGAAAGTAGGGGAGAATAAACAGAAATTGAAAATGAGGAGAGAAACTGTGACCTTGCCTTTTTCTGCTGCATTAGGTGAAAACCAAAGTAACACAGGAATTTCATGTGAACTGTGTTGCATATAATTTGCTGCTGTGTCAGATAAGAGAGACAATCACAACGATATGCCCTTAGTTTCATCTGGAGTGAACAGGGAGTAGTAGGAACAGGGAGGAGACAAACTATTTGTTTTGCAAGCAAAAAGGAATGTTGTGCCAATGCCATGGATTTATAATTGAAATTGCAAAAATGGGGAAAGCTCCTGCCAGATTCTATAGACCACTTCTTTCTGTATAGATTTCTCATCTGCCTATGCACTGAAAGTCTTCTTTCAGTGCTGCCGTTGTGGTGACTCCCACTACAGATGTCTAATTTGTCCATCAGACTGGTGACCTTGTAGGAACAGGGGGTACTAGCAGCAGACTCCAAAAGGTTATGGGAAGATTGTTTCACATTTTACTTGCTTGATTTATTTCCAGCAGCAGCAGTAGAGTTCATTCCCCTCTCCCTTATAATCCTGTAAATTCAATTGCAATTGCTTTTATTAATAATGTAAATAAGACAACTAATTTTCCTCACGGCCCTGCTCTTGAGTTAAAATTTACATAAACAGATCCTTTTATTTGGGGAGAGCACCCTTCAGTGAGTTGATGAAAAATTATCTGTTTTTTCAGATGCTAAGTGGAATTTTTTTGCAGATTCTTAAAATGCCTGATGAATTAAACGGACATTCATAAAATGTCCAAAATTTAAATTTAATTATATAGATAATGTGTCCACATAAGGCATTTACATTACTGAAGAGGAATTAAGATAACGGTAATGGAAGCTGTATAGTCTGCTACTTTTACTAAGCTTACTTGGTTTTCAATCAGTGCTATTCTTACCAAATATGGCATCTTATTCCCAACATTTCAACTATATATTTGAAGGAAACAAGTCATTCCCATTAATCTTTGGAATGCACAAAAAAGTCATGAGCAAAATGTTAGAAGGGCTAGGAAATGTTATTTTCATCTTGTCTTTTCTGTATTGTCTGCACTAGGATGACCCCTCCTTCTCACTGACACCGTTGGATGAACTCTGCAAAAGGGCATTTCTGTTTCAATAGTGACTGAGTGATATGGCCAAGCATGACAGTTTACTCCCTGCCAAGTTTGTATTTTCAGCTCAGTGGAGAAAAAGAAAAACCTTTCTTTTCAGCTAAGGTTCTCAAAATATTTGTTGTTTCCAAAATTCGACTAGTATGATCCATGTCAAAGCCATACACAAACTAAAAGATAAGTGAAATCACACACCTGCAAAATTTTCACCAAAACTAGAAATGGGGAAAACACTTGCCTCATATGTGCTGGCATGAAGCAGCTGCTAGAGTGCTCCTTCTTTCTGATGCTAGCACATTTTAGTATCCCTGCCAAGCACAGAGTAATCTCAAGGGCACCTTGAAAAAACAACAAAAACTTTAAATATTAGCAGTAAAAATACCCCTCTGCCAAAAATAAAAATTGTTACTATTGCTGGAAAGGGTTGGTTTGTTTTCCTTTTTTAATTATTTTTTTTAAAGAAATTAATCGTCTAGGGATTTAAAGGGAAACAAAAATAGGGTTACATGTGCTCACAGTATGACTTGTCTTGCCATCTTAAAGATTCCCAAAGAGTTGGTCCCACAGAGACTTGACAGGTCACATAGTTTTAACGCTTCCCTCTGTCTCCTACTGCTAAATCTCTTTTGTAATACCTAAAAATACACATCTTGCTTTCCCGGTATAGCTTTCCCATGTAAATGGACTTGCTGCCATTATCCCAGGACGTGGTGATGTTCTGCAGGGTGGGAGAACAGGAGATGTAATTGCCAGCTGGAAGAGAGACAATTTGTGAATGGGAAGGGAGGATTTCCCTGAGATAATGTTTCTGTTCAGCTGGAAAATGATTGAGGACCCTGTGACTAAATAGCATTCAAAGTGATTTCAGGCACCTCTGTGAAAGGCCATCTGACTGTCTGTCCAGGGAGCTGGGCTAGGCAGTCCTTCTGGGAGGCAAGAAAGGGCTGAGGTGTCTGTGCCTGGTGCATTTCATGCTTACATCAAGCAGCCACTGGTTAAAAAATTGAAGCAAAACAGAGAATTTGGAGCCTTTACAGAGCACCTCAGGGAATGCCATTCCCTGGAAGGCATATTTAAAGTGTCTGTTCTCATCAGCTCATTCTTGTTTTTAAATATTTTGAGGACATGAATATCTTGTTCCAATAAAACACACCAGTGACTTTAAAAGATGCTTCCAGTGACACACACTATTTTTAGCACACAGTTTTGCTTTAACTTGTTACTGTTTACAATGATCTTAGACTTTCCAAAGCACACCCCAGGCCTTTGGCAAAACTGCATGCACAGAAATTTCTATAACAATAATGTCCGTTTCTCCCCATGAAGATTTAGTACTGTCCTTTGCAAGAGTGTTGCTGGGGAAACAGTGACTCTTAGTCACATTTCACATGATGTGTAGAATTAATCTGTGAGCAATTCACACTGGATAGCTCTTTCACTTGGTGCATCTGTTAGCAAAGTTCTTCACATAGATAATTTACCTACACATATATTATGAACAAAACAGAATCACATATTAGACCTCACTGACAATTATTTTCCTTGAAAATGATTTTTCATTTAACATGCCCCAAAAGAATTACATTTGGTCAGTTCCTTAGAAGTCATGGCTTAAATAGATTTATTTATATCTTTTAACCTCAGTTAATTTATACAAAAATATCTAGATTTCTAAAGAATGTTCTCTCTCAGGAGTTAGGTTGATTGCATTTCTTGTTTTATTTCCTAAGCAACACACGTGGAGGGAAGGAAAATGTAACAGCTTATTGTTAGGGATGGAACTAATAGAGATGGTGTGAACATGAAAATCAAGTTGTATCCATGCATTCAGCGAAGGAAAGTAACCAGCATTCAAGTGAACTAGAAATTGGCAATCAAGGAAAAGTCAATCTGAGTGAAGTCATCAGCATCAAACTGAAACTGGTTGCTGATTGTTTTGCTTCAGATCTGAATTGCACAGATTCATGACTGAAAAGACTCCCCGTATTTTAATCTCCCTGTGAACCTCGCAGCAAGATTCAGTGGGTTTGAGCTCATCTAGAAAAGTACACACCAGTTACCTGTTTCTCTGACTTTAACCTGCAGTTTGTCAAAACATTAGAAACTCCAGTGTCAGGGAGCACTCTCTTCCCCTGAGAAGGCAAGCTACCCTGTGAGTCAAAATAGGAAACAGCAATGAGATAGCTTCCAGCAAATGGGGGGAACAGCGTTAACTTGGAAGAAGTGATGTGTGAGCTGTCTGTGTCTTAGTATGGACATAAGGGCTAGGGAGAAAGGAGGAAAAGGAATTCTGAAAAATATATCTGTTGAGCTGGAATAGCTACATAAAAATGCAGTTTCTCTTCCAGGTAACCGATAGAAGATGGCCTCGGTAGACCTGAACTTTCTGATCACAGGGACACAGGTGGAATCACCTGTTCTTTCGGCTTGTGACCTCACTCACTAAACCACCTTAAAGTATTCTATAGTCATTCCACTTCACAGCCGGCAGAAGTTGTTCCTGTCAGGTAAGACAAGAAAACTTTTGCAAAGGTTTACAGACCACGCCAGCTTAAAGACATCATTCACAATCCAAGTGAGGCATCTGCTCTTTCACTCAGGCACTTCACAAAAAATTAAGTACTCTTCCAAGTAAGGACAGTCAGCAGAATGAATTGCATTAGCCTTTCATCTCATCTAGGTAGTTTTCATTATTAAGCAAAGACTCATTAGCCTCTTACTACAAGCATGGTATCAATCACTTGTGTCAAGGAATTGGATTAAAGACACTTGTGAACTCCTTGGCTTGCACCCAGTGTTTTTCAGTGCAGTCAGGAGCAGGGAAAATTGACAGCTCATCCAAAGATTTCTCAGTGTTTCAGACCTATGAAAACACTTTCCCTACAAGACACTGTTACCATTTTTGTAAATGTTATTTTTAAAAGTAGTATACTAATAATAACACAGTACAGATTAGTAGCAGACTACTCATTTTAGTTCCTTTGTAAATGTCATACACTTTTCCAAATTAGAGAAATTTTTGTCAATCCGGAATAATTCAAAAGGTATTTTGAGCTCATTTGGAGACAGGTGTATGAAAACGGATCTGACTCTACAGTTAAAGGCTAGAAGTCCAGAATTCAACGAGATATAGTCCAGCACTACAAATATTAGAATTTTTTTCTACTGTCTCATTGCAGCTAAATATGTAGATTTAATGCTTAATGAAGCCTACAGAAAACAGTGGAAGTTCTTCCACTGGGCAGGTTCCTAAGGCTTTGAAGAATTTAGAGCGTAAGTAGAATCAGATAAAAGGATATGGATGTTGGATTGGGTGAGCATCAGACTACAAAAGAGCATTAGCATTTGCCCTTTCCAAAGGTTAAATTATGTTCCTATCTTAGATATTGCTTTTCCTATTCATGCTCCCATGAGGACGATCCATTTAAGGGTTTTGCATGAAAATGACAAAAGGACTAAAATACTGTCAGAAAGATTATTTTTTTTTTTCCCCCTCATGTTACGCTAGAACTTCAGGGCAGATGTTATTAGAAATAAAGAGCTTAGAAGGTGGTTGAAGAGTCATATGTCATAAGCAGTCCTGGAACAAAGCAGAGTGTTCCATCTAATAATAATTTAAAACTAAATGAAAGTGATACATTTGTATTAAATTCTCCAGATTTTATGAAACTTGCACCTTGCTCAGTCCCATTACAAAGCCAGTGCTCAGAGCATCTTCAGTGGCCATTTTTCTAGAGTGTAAAAATCTTTCAAGAGCAACTAATCTCTTCATGCCTGTTCTTTCTTAAGCCACTGTGAAAGCAGATGAAGTAAAATGTTCCTGATCTTGTTTATTTCAATTTGAAACTCAGAGGAAGTTCTGGGATACCTGGAGAGGGAATCCTCCTACCTCATATTAGACATCTGCTGTATGGATATATGAATTAGCCTAGACTTTGCCTGTATTCAGAGACAAAAAAAAAAATAGTTCTTCCCCCAACCTCTTTTGAGCAAGTACTATAGGATGCATTGAATATCACCATGGAAGTACCTGTTTCTTTCCATTGATTTGTGAAGAGAGCAGAGGCACCTGGCTCCTCTGTAAACCCCCAGACAGCAAGACGGTCACATTGTGTCAGATTAATCCTAAGCCAGGCTGTTCTGCTCTCACATTAACATCTTTGAGACTTCAGCACTTTCCTGACCTCACACAGGAATCATTTTGCTAGTGATTCAAAATAATTTCCCTATAAAGTCCAATTTGTCAGCTAGTGTGAATTAGCAAAGACTTTACAGATTAAAAAGAATCCCACCCACGTATTTTTATGGGCTACTAGTCCATTTTTACAGCTTCAACTATGCTCAGATTTTCTTGTGGAAAAAATGAGTAAATATAAAGGAAGGGAATCTGAGGATGCAGGTAAGCATGGGTTTGTAACCTCTGCAGAATCAAGGAAAAGGAGATACAGTCAGGTATAGTACTGCAGGTCCGAATTACTTGTTAGAAGTAGCTTCAACTCTCATTCACCACAAATACTCTTACATATCATGAATGTATGGTGAATTCCCTGAACTTGATACATTGTTATCACTGGAAATAAATAATATTAAATGATTCTAGATTACTCCCATAATCTCTTTGCAGGGATTCAGAGCAGGAGTCTCACAGCATACACTGGACATCAAAAAAAAAGAGGAACTAGAGTACAGATTTCCAGAAATGGCCATTTATGTGCTTACAAGAAACAGGACTGGAACAAGCATAACTCAGTGCAAGAAATCACATGCAGATAGCAGCCTGGAAACATCTGGGGAAAAAAAGCATAAGGGAAAATAAAACCATATTTTGGCACTCAACCATTGTATCACAGAGACATTCTTTAAGTTTGCATGCAAAAGGAAAAATTAAGATTTATACAGTCAAAGTAGTATGTTCAAATATCCAGTTTTGCCTATTACTAGATACGATCTTCTTTTCATGGTAGCTTTATGCTTTTGGAGCAGGCCACTAGATATATTCTCTCTATAGATGTGTGGTAAGTAACCATTATAAAAAAATATTCTGTTACTGTTATAAAACTATGTATTAAGAGGCAGAGTAATATTTTTTTAATGATAAATAAGTACCTCATAGATACATGAGAGAAGAATATCTGTAATTAACATTGTCCCTGCAAAATAATATAGATAGTGGAATTACAAAGCAAATCAAATTGTTCCGGCATAATGGAATAGCTACTGAATTTTAAGGCCAAATTAGAGTAGATAATTAAAACCCAAGGAGAAGATAAAAATAAAATTAGCAGTCTGTTTATTAAAGAACACATTTGTTAATAAAACAACTGTGTGTAAGGTGGCTGTCAGGTGCCCCCAAAGCTGCCCCTCCTCTAGGCTGACCCAGCCTAGCTCCTCCAACCTCTGCACATGGGGCAGATGTTCCAGCCTCACTGCCTTGGGGCCTTCCCCTGAGCTCTCTCCAGTTTGTCCATGTCTTCCCGTGTTGGGGGCCCCAAACTGGATGCAATACTCTAAGTGGTCTCATAAGTGTTGTGCAGAGGAGATAAATTAATTCCTTGATCAGTTGCACATACTTCTGTTGATACAGCC
Organism: Falco punctatus; assembly: GCF_963210335.1. NCBI lineage: Eukaryota > Metazoa > Chordata > Aves > Falconiformes > Falconidae > Falco > Falco punctatus. The sequence goes on along the minus strand of NC_137581.1, from coordinate 94,636,932 downwards.
AAGGATGCTGTTAGCCTTCATCGTTGCCATGGCTTCCTGCTGGATCATGTTTGGCCTAAAAGCCACCACAACACCCAAGCCCTATCCAGAAGAGCTGCTCCCTGGCTTAGCCCATACCAATGCAAAGGGTTAATCCATGCCAAATACAGGGCTCTGTATTTGTCCTGACTGAACATCATAAGGCTCCTGTTGGCCCATTCTTAGTGCTGGTCTAGGTCCCTCTGGATGGCCGCCCTGTCCTCAGTCATATTAACTGGTCCCACCAGTGTGGCTTCATCACCAGAATTGCTGAGGATGCACTTTGTCATGTCTTCCAGGTCACTGATACATATATTAAACATCATCAGTAGGTCCAAGGACAGACCCCTGAGGAGCTCTACTTGTAACCAGCCTCCAGGTGGAGTGTGAAACATTAACCACCACCCTCTGAGCCCAACTATGCAAACAGTTTTTCAAACATCTAGCAGTCTGCTCAATTGCTGCTGTTGTAATTATATTCCCTTCAACAAACCACCTCCCTCTGTGATTTCAGGACCACCGTTGCAAATCTGAATAACAAAAATTAAGGTTTGCCACTACTTTTTACTTCTAGTGACACCCCATAAAAAACACATCTGTACTGTTGAAGACTGAATGGTAACTTATTCTCCCTTCAGCAGCAGGCCCATTCACCAACCTTTCTTTGCTGAATTCTAATGGATATAACTCACTGATGCATTATTACTGGAACTAAAAGCAGTTTAAGACACTCTTGCCTCCTTTCCTACTGCGTCTTAACTTAATTACGACAACTTGCTGCCCCCTTGGCTGTGCTGGTACTGCTCTTGGTGGGACCATGTGAAGGGGCAGTAACAGTGGTGTGGAGATGGAACCTAGAGTGAAGGTGGGACAGAAGGGTGGAAATGTCTGAAACAGGCATTCCACCAGAGAAAAACATACCACTGAATACTAGATACTAGCTTTACTCCTGGGTTACCTGAAACAAAATCAGACAAGCAAACATGGTGTCTACATGGTGATTTTCATCTCCCAGGTTTGTTTTCCAAATCTCACCTGGTGACAGTAAGAGTAAATATGAAACTCCATCCTGAATTCTTCTGTTCCCTGTAGCACCCTTGCAGTAGCATTCAGATCAGAATGAAATACAAGTCCTGGAAATCCCCCCAAGTTTGAGCTAATTTTCACAGAAAACTCCCCAAACCAAATGTTATTCAAATTCCTGAACAGGACTTTGAATAGTGAGGCTGGTGAACACACAAAAAAAGCATGACATCATCCCAACACTTGTATTTGTTCAACTCTTTTAGAGGAAACATTTGTGTTTTTTCAATAGTAAGGGTGCCATGGCTCTGAGGAGGGACAGAAGCTGTTTTCTCAGGAACCAGCAACTGAGGTTCATTTCTACTCTTCAGAAATGCTCTTTCAGTTCCTGATGGCAGTTATGTGCCAAAGGGGCCCAGCAGGCCTTTTTGGAGACTGTCACTGGTGTTTGAGGGATGCTGGAGTATTTCCTTTCCCTCAAATGCCTCCTTCCATTTCTTGAAACTGCTAAATCATCTCTGCCTGCAATGATTTATACCTAGAGCTCATAAAATTATTCAGAGTCACAAATAATTTTCCATCCCATTGGACCAAATTGGACCCAGGAGGAATGATCATATACTGTGGCTATGCTTTCTGGAGAAAAGTCTAAGACAGATAATATTACACTGTTTTCTCAAGCAATCTGTTCCCCTGTATCCCTGCAACATTTTCAGCTGAAGGCCTCTTGGGGTTGAAGTTTCAAGAAGCAAGGACTGTCTATCTGAACGGCTCTTTCAGATGACTCAGGAAGACAATTTCAAGTTCATATCTTTTCTTTTAATACTATACACATTTTTCATCAAAGTATAACTTTCATTAATATGTGTTAGTGAAATAATGATGACCTTTCCTAAGGGTAAAGAGAGTCAGGGGAAACATGATTTATTTGAGAAATTAAGAGCCCCCAACACTTGTTTCTCTGTCGTAAGTGCATCCATTTGTGGCCAGAAGGATTTATTTATGGCCTGAATCTAAAATTTGTTGTAAGAGAGACCTGCTACAATGTTAAAGTGTGGCAATGAAAAGACTCCCCAGCAATGGAAACATGCGAATCAGGGACCAATGAAGATAAATTAAGATTAAGTTGGATGTTGATACACCTTCTTTCAATACAAAAACATGCATCATTTTCCTTGCAAGAATTCATAGGATATAATGAGAAATTCAGCCCATTTTTCTAGTGATTTTCTAGTGATGTGGAAATGTACTACTTTATGCATACAAATAGAATACAGTTTGTCCAAGGAGTTGCTGAATACTTTTTTTGTGCTACCCCAAATCCTGGAGATGGAAACAAGAAACATCATATTGAAAATGCATGCAAAGGGAACTCTCCTCAGCCACAACCACTGGGTTACACGCAACACATTTGCACAGTCAAACGGCTTGATGGAAGTTGAGCATCAGTACTGTAGATGAGACATTAACTTCCTTGACACTTAAATCCATGAGCCCATCCATCCTATAATGGAGAGGAGAGGGGTGGGAATGGGAGAGGAGGAGGCAGAAGGTGGTTTCATGCCACGAATCTACCAACTCAGAGAATGTAGATTAACATTAACATCCTACCTACCCTCTGTTGCACATCCATGGTGAGGACCAGAACATGGGGCTTGTTACATATTGTAGGGTGAAGAGAGAAAAGAGTGAGTTGGAAAGAAACAACGGAATATCTCAGATAATTCAGATCCCTTTAAAAAAAAAAAAAAAAAAAGGCAGCAAGCAACTGTTCAATTATAGCAATAAGTATGGCTGTGGAGGATGACATCTCTCCATCACACATGTAAATACTACAAGAAGCAATTATGAAGAGCTAGGAAAGCACTTTCAAACATAACAATAGTTTATTAAAGTGCATCTGGTGGTAAGTCAACAAGAGGGAGTGTCAGTATGTGTCTAGAGAAAGTCATCAAAACATACACAGGATGTGATGGAGAGGTAAATAATCTAAAATAATAATAATAATAATGCAGAGTTTCATTATTCAGCTTTTCTGTTACAGCAGCTATACTTTGCTTGCTGCCAGCTGCTGTATTCCTGTCCAGCTCGGACATACCCCTGATACTTAACTGTAAGTCTTGTAAGGCATAATTAGTCTTTACTAACTGATCAAGACACAGGGACACAAATTAGAAATCTAAGGACTCAGTGGCCATCCCACTGAGGATAGGAGGCCACTAACACCTGACAGCATGGGCTATGCTCCCACATGAAGTGCTGCATTTGTGGATATGTGTTCTATAGAACCTTTCCCCTGCTTCCCTCATATAGACGGAGGTGACAAGGTGGCACCCACCAGGTCTTCTTGAAGAAGCCTTAAATACCCAAGCACACCTGCAATAGCACCTGACTTTTCCAAATTCTCAAACAAGACAACATAGAAACAGATAGCTGTCAGGACTTGTTAAGCTATACCATAAGTGCCCATTGGACACAAAGAATCTGCGTTTTTCACATGAACAGCCTTGCAGCTTTTGTTACCCAGCTTCTCTACAGATCTAATTTCTTCCCCCGCTAGTCTTGGCCAACTGTCTTATGGCACCATTAAAAGAATAATCCTCATCACCCATGCTCACATGCCCAGAAGTTTCTTTTTGTGCCTTTGCACCTTCTCTTAGACTCTTATTCAGTTCTCAGCCATCATCTGCATGGAAAAAAATGTTTAATTTTCCTGTCCTCTCCTTCCACAGTTAGTGTTGTTCTAAAAGTTTTCAGAAGAATGTCAGCTATCTTCAATTAAACCAAAACACACCATCATGGCCACATGTTGTCACTAGAGGAGTTATCCTTGTTGATTAATGGAGATGGATGCTCTCATCTCTTCCTTCTCCTGTGTTCTGCTATTGTACGTTTTGTCAAAATCCATCTCTTTTCTGGCTTTATGGTGTCCCAGCGATACTACTTTGGCATGTTGATCATACTGCCTGGGATCTGCACCTGCATCCTTTCTGGTTTTAGAGAGACAGATGCAAGGAAAATGGTTTTCATAAAGCAATGCTTACATCTGGGTCTAGCCTGCTTAGAACAGCAGCAGCAAACATCTATCACCAGCACTTTAAAGCAAGTGTGCTGCCTCAGATGAAATGTTGAAAGATTGTCTAAAGCTCAATAAATCCACTACATGAACAGTAAATTAATCTGGTAATTAAAAGCATTTCCAGAGATGAAAGACTACAGAAAGTGTCTTCTACTGAGTTAATTTTCATTCTTTTCCACTTAGATTCAGCTTAGGGCAGCCAAAATACAGATTAAAAAGTGGACATAGAGGGGAAGATAAGTCAAGAAAGAAGTGGCCAGTAATGGGCCAGTTCTGCACTCACCATTCACAACTAATCAGTGTTTATTACTCATTTTGAAAACCAGTATATCAGCTTCAGTTCCAAAGCTATAAATCAGATTTTCACTTTAAAGATTTCTGAAAACCACAGTGTAAAAGTCTATCCTCACCATTAAAAAGGTAACTAACAGACCTATCCTGAGACACAAATGCAGCGAAGTCAAGGCAATTTTAGTTCTAGCATGAGGCAAATTTGCCAAGGTAGGCCTCAAGGCAGGAGCATAGAGCTGATCTTGTTGTGATAAGTGCCTTCATTGTACTTTTATACCATAGTAGTTCACACGTTAGTTATCATATTGACTAAAAAAAAAAGTATATAAAATTAAAAGCAGGGGGGAGAAAGAATCATTTATAGCAGAGAAGCCCTAAGGAGCAGCATCACAAATGTATTCTGGCTTAACTTGCTGGTGGTTTTCCACTGCTCCTTGCCTCTGTTAATTTATTTTCCATCCATGGGCCATCAGAGTGTATCCAGGGAGCTGCACGTGCCTAGATCTACCCCAGCAGTCCAGTAGCAGTAAAACAGTTAATAATGTGTTCTTTTTTTCCACGTTTGAGTGACCTACGATGTTTGGCAACTTTGTATTCATGATTCACAAAAAGATATCTGTCCAAGGAAAAGCTATTCCCCTTCTTCTTGCTTCATAGCACATCTTAGATTTTCTTTTATCATGATTCTTTTCCAAACAGTTTTCTGTGGGGGTGGAGAGGGTGGGAAATTCTGTCTGAACGCCTTATGTTCGCTGAGAGATCGTTAAGGCATGCCAAGATTTTACAGGGGTGAAAATATTCCAGGAAGTTGTTATTTATCAATTCCCAAGGAAATTAGCTCACAGAATACAAAAATAAGCTCTAAGTAAATGAAAGTAAACAAAGTAATAAATGCCAAGGGGCATGTCATTTTGCTTTTGTTTTCTATTTCTGCTACACTAACACAAAAACCATCATCAGTTGTTGTCCTCTGTCTCGTATGAACCCAGAACTGTGCAGGCTGCTCTGAAAACCCTCAAATCTGAGTTGTAAACATGGAGCCTAACAGCTCCCACAAATGTTTCTTGAACAGTTGGAAGCGATCACTGCTTTTCATCCTAGTGTTATTGCAGTTACACATGAACTTGGTGTTCCCTCATTTTTTATCACTTCAAATTGCACTCACAGTTTCATTATGATGCTGGAGCAGGGAGTTTCTAATAGTTCTTTTACTCAAAGCTCCTTTGAGGACTATTTTGGGTTCATCAAGGGCATGTTTCTTTCTCTATCTTAAGGTTCTGACTCAAGTTCATGGAGCAAAGAGTTTAAGCACTTAAGAAGTCCAGCACTTCACGCTTCTTGTTATTGCCTATCAAGTCAAGGCAAGGTGTCCACAAAAGAATGAATAGTACTCAACACATACCTTCACTGTAAGCGTGGCTCAGATACTCCATTTCACAGTCTGGTCTTCTTTTATCAGCAGTTTAAACTAATCCACTTGAACATCAATCGCTGTACCTGCTGGGTGTTCTTTACTGGTTCTACAGGTGTGTTCTGGGAAATGTAACACCAGAAAATATCTTGGAAAACGTTGCTAGAAATCATCCTTCTTGTTGGTAGCAGAGGGTTGAGAATGTTTTACCTTGCCCCACAGCATATCCCTACTTGGCCATCTTAGAGTCATGGTCTTACACTGGTATAAATGTTCCTGCCTGACACTGTATGCATTTTAGAGTCCTCTTGACATGGACTTGATTAATTTAGGGCAAAAACTCAGTATATTTGCCTCCCAAGAAAGTAAAAGAAAGAAAGGTCCTGGAAACTGTGGCCTGTTTTTTCAAGATGTTCTAATGGCAATCCCCATGTGGGAATTTAGCTGGCCAGAGATGTCCACGCAGACTCTTGCCACGCTGCAGGCTGTGAGATGAGTGGGCAGGCCAGTCTCGCCCCTGTGTGCAGAGAGTCCCAGCAGGGACAGCAGTCATGGTGCAGGGGACCGGTTCACCCCTTCCTGCAGGGCAGCACCCTCTGGGATGCTGCTGCTCCTGGCAGGAGTGGCACATCCAAACTGAGATGAAGCAGAAGGCAGGACTGTCACCAGTGCCTGAGGTGCTGCTGGATTAGAGGCTGAAATTTGCTGCTGCAGTACAGGAGACTGCTGCAGACAGCACCCCGCTTGCCTCCTTTTCCTGAGAGATTAAAAAGTCATCCAGTACCTGTTCCCTGTGATACACTCATGGAAACAGCTTTGTCGATTCTCAGGAGAGAGAAACAAGATCATTAGAACAAGGATTGCTCAATGGGAAAAAAATTGCATCCAGGGGAAGTGGAGCTGGAAGAGAGGATGAAACTGTCACTGCTCTATCCTTCCTGCAGAGCTTTGTCTTGTCAAGACTATAAAAAAGAAATGCCTGCTGTGGGAAAAGTGATGTAAAACAGTTACACTTCTCCATCTTGATTGCCTACCACACATGGGTGGACAGATGCGTCAAAATAATAGTGATAACATCTTGTTAATAAGGCTCATATCTCCTAAATATCCCTAAAGTGGGTGATTTATGAAGTATAGAAACAGGGAGCCAAAGAACTTTTAATTTGCTGTACTATAATGAGCTACCTGGGCTATGTGGTTAGCTATGTGATAGCAGCACTATTCAAAGGATAGTTTAAAGGTATTCAACGGCTTAGCAGAGCAACAGTAGTCATAGCCGAGCAACAGTAGTCATAGGTTTCCAGATGATACACAGAACTCAACAATTTGGATGAAACTATTTGGGGAGGAAAATACAGATGCAGTAACACCAAGCAATGCTGTGACTACATTTTCAAACAATATTGACAAATACCAAACTCTTCAAATTGCACTGGAGCCTTTTGTTTCACACACTGGAATTTTTCCCAATTTTTCCAAGAAATATTCACAGAATTTATTTCAGTTCCTCCAGGATGTTTCTTATTTATTTTTCAGGCAGCGTCAGTAAACCAGAAGAATTAATTTCTTGCACATTTTGAGCCATAAGCATCCTGTGAGGTGCCAAGTGAAAGCTATGGGTATTCAGCAACTCATAGTACAAACCCCTGTAAGTGTCACATTTTTGAGTGGCTCCTTTTGGAAACTTAAGAGTTTTTCCTTGTGGTCACTGCTGGGAACATGATAAAAAGCAAATTAATGTCAACGAATAAAAAATTACCAAGTCAGCATGAGTCCTTCCAAGACTTTGGGTTGGCTCAGCTGTAGAGTTAGAGGAGCTGGGCAGAGCCATTTGTCAGAAGTGAGAGACAGGGAGGAGGCTGTGAGCTACATGCAAAAGCTCTAGGGAGAAGAAGAATGTCAGACCAGGAGAAAAAAAATAACCTCACTGGGAGGTGGAGAAACTCAGACCACTACAGGTTTGTCATTAACTCAGAACAAGCTGTTATCTCATATCAGTCTTGTGAGCTATGTCTTTCCTTAGTTTTGTCTTGAACTCTCCTTCTCCTTTCCTAAGGATGCAAGCAGATCTGTTAGTGAGGAGATGGTTTCTCTGCCTGAATAAGTGGCCAAAATTTCTGATTACCTCCACATCCTGTGTTACCTACCTTGGGCATGAACACTGATGAAATACTGGCATGAACATCACTCAAGATGATTGTTCTTCCCTGTAACCAAATGATCTCAGATTACCCACAAGGTAATGGTGTTTTAATAAGGGGCATATTGTTTACTATAACCACCTCTTGCTTTGTTTCTCACCAGTTTTTACCAGAAAAGCCATTACTGCTACGGAGCGTGAAACTACAGGAACTTATGCAGCACCATCGCTTAGCACAGGGACTTTACACTGCACCATGCTGCAGGTCAAAGCAAGTGGTGGAGGGTATCGCAGGGGGCCCTGCAACAGCATGGGTGGCTCCACCTGAGCAAGGAGCCCTGGAGAGCGGGAGTCTATCCTTGAGCCAATGCTATGTCTCTCCAAACACGGTGAGGGAGGAGAAAATATTTTTAATCAGCTAGCAAAATTAAGGCATCATAAAGCTAGGAAGAGAAGTGTGCCCTGCACCCTTTACATGGGCATCAATATTCCTTTCCTGTTACATCCCCCTGAAAGCCAAAGCAGATTTTCTTCTGTGGTCAGCAAATGCAGCTGAGGATTCATAGGACTGTGTGGGCTCTGCACTTTCATGGGTACAAGCACATATGCACACACCTTTCATTTTTTTACATTAATACTGCATAAAACTCGCAATGCAAGGTGCTGCTGAAAAGCCATGGTGTACTCTAGTGCATACAGCATGTTCAGACATCTTTAAACACTTTTACTCCCGTTACCTTAGTAACAGCCCAAGGGAAATCCCTAAGTAATTAATCAAGCTTCTTAGCTGTTTAAGATTTCTTATGAGGGAAGCTGTTGTCTAGCTTCTTTCTCATTGCTGGCAAAAATTCTATATTTAGAAAAGAAATGGCATGTGGGCTGATTTAGGGAGCCTCCTTTGTCTGTTATATGAGGGAAGGAGAGTGAGTGCCCCATGTGTACCTTCTTAAGCCATTTATTTGGCATGCATGTACATGCTTAGTAACTGATACTGCAAGTAGTAGCTGAAGCATGAACCTCAAAGGATTTAGAGGTGCAGATGGCAGGCTGGATTTTTTCATATCTTTTCATTTTGTCAATGTCTTTTTGAAGAGACCATCCTGGTTTATCCCTCCAGTGCCATGCTCAGAAATCACTTCCAGGTTCACTACTGCATAACTGAGTCAGGAACCGCATAATGCATAACCGCAAGGAACCACTATGATCATTTAGTTTGAGTTCCTGTACAACCCATCCTATAGAGATTCACTGTTTTGTTTTCATTTGGGGTTTTTTGTGCAGAAGGCGGTCTTCTTCCTTTGTACACCAAAGAGCATAACTGCGGCTGCTAGATTGTGGAGATCATAAAGCCTGCCTTAGAGAAAGACATACCTGTTGATCCTTTCCTCTAAACACTTAATTCAGAGACACCTGGAGAAAACTCTATGGGATACGGACTGTCCTTTCTCCTTTTAGGATAGCAGCTAACATAATAATGTCAACCTTTTTCATGACATGAAACCCTAAGGATTTTCCCTTGGAGCTGTGGTTCTCTGCAGAGTGACTGCAAACCAATTTGCCTTCCTAAGTTACCTCCCAGCATCACACAGAGGAGTAGTCCATGGCCATCACAACAGTGTGACTAGGTCACGTCACTAACTTTTCAGTACAGTACTCCTTCAAGAGGTACACATACAACAATAACCACAACCAGTCCAAAATCTTCATAGAAACTTGCATCTATGCATTTTCCCTTAGCTAGTCTTTGCAGAATCTGCTGGGCAAGAGGCAGATCCCATCTGGTGACAGCCCTGGAGCTTACGGCACTAACCAGGGAAGAGGATGACTGCAAGTCAAGCCCTCGCTTATCCTGAGCAAGCTTAATGCCTTGAACTTCACCACTCAGTAGCTTTTCTCAGTGCTCTCAATCTGGTATCAACAGTGATACCAGCTAAAGAGTCTCCCCCACGTGTCATAACAACCTTTGAAAGCCATGCATTGTCTTTGTATTGAATGGGAAAATTTTTGAACTCTCAAAAATGCTCACAGGAGGAGACAACAGCAGCAGATGCCCTTCTGTGGCATATGCCATGCCAGAGGATGCTGTTTAACCTCATTCTGCTTGCTTTGCGTGCTGACAGTACCAGCCCCCACACTGACTCGCATGCTCTGCTCTTTAAGGCTCAGAGATTTGCATCTGTTTCACCAGCAGACACCATTTTATTTTTGGATTAGTCGACCCTGGAGTAGTAAAGAAATTTATGCCTGTTAAAGATAATTTCTAACATCAATGAAACTTAAAGAAATTTACTCTACTAAAGCAGTGGACATGTGAAAAACCACAGGCAAAAGCTAGTAAGCAGGAAAAAGATATGCCAGTAAAATGGAAATGTTAATTACACTTAAACATTATAGCAGGTTTCTCCTAAGTGCTTAGGGTCTCAGCTGACCTGACGGTTGGGCTGACTGCTCTCTGTCCCCCATCTATGTAGCATTTTGGCCTCCCCATGGTTCCCTCTTAAAACTCTTCCATGGCTTTCCTCTAAAAAAATACAGCTCCTTATATTAAATACTGCTGTGGTGACTCTCAGTTTTGTCCTCCTATTTTCTGAGAGATTCACTTCTGAAATACTAATGGTGAAAGCAAAACATGGCATATTTTCCTCTCCCAGGACTTTCTCTGCCTTAACACTGATATGTTGTACCTGAACCAGAACATTTCTTCTACTCTAACCAGTCTTCTTGCTGGTTATGACTTTTGTGGCATGGCAACAACTCTGTGGAAACATTGTAAGAAGGGTTGATTTTATATAATATCTCAGGATAGGGTTCATTCAATTTAATTTTATCTGTTTCTAAGTTAGGTACCTAGTCTCAGTCATCAAAGTGGAACAGAGACCTGGATGAACATGGATGATGCACCCTTTCACCCTTTGCCTGTTTCTCTTCTCTGACTAGAGGAGACATTAGTGACTGAGGCATAAAGAGCACCTATATTTCGAGTCCTTCAAGCTAGGTGAGATGAACCTCACCAGCGAACCCCAGGGCCTTTAGGAACTTTCCCTGAGACCACAAATTGCACCAGACACGACTTTCAATTATTCCACACTTGTCTTTCAAGGATTTAGTCCACTCTGTTCCACACCAGTGCAGTTACAGTAGCATAAAAATACACAATTAGTATTAATTATGATGGCAATGGTTTTGATGTTTATGTTTCATGGTCCAGCTTAAGGACAGTTTTCTCACTGTGGGAGTCATTCTTGGAGTAGACTTTTCGTCCATCAGTCTAATACAAAGCTCAGAAACCCATGAGTTTTCAGACCTGCAGTCATTTTACTGTCACCTGAAATTGGAGAAATATATATTCCTGACTGGGTTGTGTATTCCCACTGACTTCCCATGTATTCAGGGATGTATATACACATTCACAGAAGTAATAGCATGGCAATGCAGAAAACTGTCTATGATTAGCAGTACCTGTTGCTGTCTGCTAAGGGTGGTTCACCTTTGCTCATACTGGGCTGGCTGCCAGTTGTCTTGAAAATGAGTCTCCTTTGCCTTTTCCTTTCCCTTTTTCTTTTGTTTTAATCTGTGTCTCACAGAAAGTGAAAGTGCTCGCTTTTGCACTCTGCAAACAAGTACTAATGAGGTCATTAAACTTTGATGACCATCCATTAAGGTGGCACACCTTTGGACAAAGCTACATTGTGATTCTGGGGAAAGGCAGTTTTTCAGCTCCTAACGCCAGACAGGTTGTAGCCAGGCAACGCTTTGCTGGGCAGAAGCATCGCTCGATGAGGCTGATTAGGAATTCACCTGATGAGAGATTACAAGGGAAATTAAGCCTTTTGGAATGAGAGAAAGAGGAAAAAAGAAATTGAAAAAGAAAAAAGCACCAGCAGCAAAGACCTCTCTTGCAGGAGCCAGCAAGGTACAAGGGAGAAGTCAGCAGTAAATAGGAGGGAGAAATAGGGTGCTGCGCAGGCAGGGCTTTGCTCTCAACGTGAGAAAAGCCCTGGCCCACTAAGGAAACAGAAATAAAAATCCGTGTAGGTTTTATCAAGATATCCACAGCTCCTGTGTTAGCTGCATAAAGAATGATCAGAACTTTGGCAATTTTTCAGAGCTGGTGTGTCTATCTGCTTCAGTTAGCACACTGTCAGAGAGAGGTGGCTTGTACATCAGTGCTCCAGAAATCACAAACTCTTGCAAGAGAAATTGGGATGTCAGCAGGCAGGAGGCAGATGCACCCTAACGTCCTATTTCTGTGAAAGGGTCACAGGCAGACAGACAGTGTTCAACAGTCGGGCAAGGCAAGAAACAGTGCTAAACAGACTGCAGTAGTTAGGGAGTTAAGAAGTTACCTAATTAGGCACTCTGGATTTTCATTTAAAGCTCATTGGAAACAAATGATCTTTGTTCTTTTTCCTATAGGGATCAGAGGATTAGTCCCCATACATAAACCGTGCCTTTGACAAACAAAGGAAAAATCAACACATAACATGACAGGTGTCTCACCAGTAGAATATGAAAACATGGTGCATCCCAGCAGAGGCTGCTTTTGCAGGAGTGGCTAGTCATCAATCTTTGCCATCCTGCTCTCAGAAATGTGATTTATGTTGTGAGGCTTATAAGGGAGGATCACTAAACCTCTTGATTAAAATAAGAATGTTTATTTCTTTCAAGACAGAGTTCAGGGGAAAAGAGACTCTGAGCATCTCGAAATGGCTGCAGTTTTCCTCCAACCTCGCTCTTACAGACCTCGCCTATGTGCAGTTCACCCCACAGTTGTTCCACTCATCATTGATTTTCCTTTTCTCTTCTGAATGTAAATCAATAGATCTGCAGCTCGAAGTAAAATCACAGCACCTCTAATGAGGAACATGGGAGAGGCTGAGTTCCTGAATCCTAATTCAGAAAACCCCTTGAAAATATCCTTAATTTTAAGCATGTGTTAAAACATGTAGCTGCCAGTGACCACAGTGAACTGCGCACCCTTACAGAAACCACGGGGTTTTGTAGAACAGACCCAGAAGGAAGTCCTGGGGAAGCATCAGCACCAGTGCCACACAGGCAGCTCCGCTGAATGTGCATGTGCCCGGTGGTGAGACACTGCTCATACTGCAGCTGTGCAACAGTGATTCACTGGGACAGGCTCTGTGTTAAAGATTTTTCCCCTAACTAAAGACAGACATCCAAACAGGAGTTTTGAGCAAGTCAGGCTCTTTGCTGTTCCTTCTAAATCACAAGTAGGAGCTTGTGAAGCTGCTGAAAAAGCATTTGTGTGAAACACTTAGTGTATCCTCTCTGATAAAGGCTTTCCCTTGCTGTTAAGTAAGTGGAGTTCAGAGCATATCTTCTAGGTGGTGGAGGACAAGCATAGCATCCCAACACCGAAGAGCTGCTAGCTAGTGTCCCTAGTCTATGCACCACCAGTAAGTAATTGTAGCAAAATAACAGGCCTATTTAAATAATACCCACCCCTACATCCCCATGTAAGACACATAGTTAAGTAACACTCCAATCTTTTTCATTTTACAGCATTCTCACCTACAGGCTTGGAAAACCAGTCTGGCTGGAATTCCTGGTGCATCTCAATCTGTACACTGACCTAAGACATCATGCCAATGGCACCGTCCACCAGTGCAATGCATTCACATCCACATACTTGCTATGTGTGCACTGGGACATTACGAACTTTACTTGTGGAAAGAGGTGCTGCAATAAAGGTACCTTAAGGGACAAAACTATTTCCATTCTGACTCATCTGTTGAAAAACATGTTCAGAAAAACACAGAGGTCTGATTTGCACACAGCCAAGTGTGAATTGTACAGAAATCATTTTAGGAGCCTTAGAGTGTGACAGAGAGCAGAGTCAGGCAAGAAGATTGCAGTGGTCAGCACATGTGATTGCATCTTGGGAACTGTGTGCATGTGTGAGCTCCCAGCTGATGAAGAATGGCTACACTACAGGGAAGAAAGGCCACTGTAGAGGAAAGGGAAGAGCAGGTTTTGCAAGAATCAAAAATGCAGAAAATCAAAGGAGGCTCCCAAAGGTGCCTTAATAGTAGTTGAAGACAACAGTAATGAGCAAAAGAAAAAAAGAATGTGAAGAAGCAGAATATCCAGGTAAGACTCAAGTTTCTGAAATCAGTCACCACTTTTGTATTTGATGTTTTCCATATTCTTTAAATAAAATGACACGTTTGACAAAGTACTCATCAAATCTGCGACAACATCTACATTTGTTTATTTGCACATTCACTGTTTTATGACTCCAGATGTTTTCATCTCACAGATCCATACATGGGAGTCACTACTAAAGCTGCTGGTGCTGATTCCCAGCCCGTACCCTCACCTGCCCCACCAGGCACCTGGGCCAGCAGCAGCCTGTTCTGCCTTCACACAAACAGGTGTAAGAAACTGCTCCCTGTTTCCCCAGTACTATTTTCCCTTTAGACAACATCAGCCACAAGACCAAGCATCAGCTCTCAGTATTGCTACACAGATGGGGAAGGGGCTGGCTTCCAGGCCACTTCCCTTGGGCCACTTGTGACCACAGCAAATGGCACCCAACTCTTCCTAGACACCTCCTAGTTAGGAAGCAATTCAGACAGTTAAACATTAGCAGCCAGTGACACTGTAGATACTGGTTTTGGTCTGAGACATTCAAATGGCAAATACAACAAGGAATCTACAGAAGATATGGGCTCTTTTGGAGACGGAGAAGATAGGTTATGACACTAAAATAGCATTATATGCCCACATTAGGCTGTTTCTTAGTGTCAAGAAACTGTCTTTGCCCCTCTTTTAGAAGGAGGAATTAGTTTGTTGTAAATTTATCTGACAGGATTTTGTATGGATTCTGCAGCAAAAGCCCAGATTTAGCAAAGATGTCACAGAATTTCTGTGCTGTATTCACTGAAAATGTTGATTAAAGGAAAAACAGAGGAGTAAGAGAGAACTCCTTGGAGAAAATCGAAGTTTTTCAGCAGCCTGTATTTTGTTTATCCTGATATTAACTGCCATGTATTTAATACTGCCCACATTCTAGGTTTGCAGAGTGCTACTGATTTTCTCCTTGATGAGATACAATTACATCTAAATTGTCTGGTGGAAAGACGTGAGTTTGTGCAGCTGGGCTTGAGAGCACGTGCAGACACGAGAGGCAGTTTGACACCATGGAATAAGATAGATGCATCATCTAAGTGATCAAAAGTAAAATAGCTCATCATGGTTCTACTTGAATTGCTAGCTCTAAACTCAGGAGGTAATAATCCCATTGAGATGCATGAGATTGTTCACTTCCCAAAGCTATGGCTTCTGCAAATTCGGCAAGATATTACTGTATTGGTTTCACTCAATTTCCACATAATGCACAGGGAGGGAGTTGGAGCACAGTTCCATGGCAATGGGAGAGTCATCAGAAGCTCCTCTATGTGAAACAAGAACTTAATAGATGTGTCCCATTGTCTGTCCTGGCCGTCACAAGATGTACCATGTCCTGCCTGCCTCCGACCCGCAGAGGCCCTGGGGTCATTCTCCACCTCCATGGGTAAAATCTGCCCTTGAGCACAGCTTGGCCCAGACTTGCACAGCATCACTTTGGGGCATAGCAAGGGGCTTCCGCAGGGGTAAGGCTGCCCATCACCATGATGGGTTGAGGCTCTAGGAAAACCCTTTCTAGCGATTTTCTGAAGCTTTTTGCCACAGCCAGGTTTCCTGGGTTCTAGCCCTCCCAAGGACATTTCCTGGGTCCTTATAGGCAGCAGACAGATGAAACCTCATCAAACAGCAACAACGTGCATATTAACTCCATCCTGAAGCCTTGAAAGGACCTGCTGGGTGTAGACCCTGTGGCAGTGCTGCTGCCTCGCTTCACCAGCACTCTCCACCAGCTGAAAATACAGCTGCAGCTAAATCCAAGGTCACTGCTGCGGTCCTCCGGATGGGTTTGTCATGACTCTTTGTTGTTGCTGCTGCTGTTGGCAATTCATTTCCTCCCCCAAAAGGTGACCACAAGACATAAATTTACTGTACCTGTTAATTCACTGCCACTATGAGGGCAAGCATCCTTCTTCATCTCCACACCCACACGTCCCAGTTGTGGTCCATCTGTGTGACTGATCTTCTTCTGCCACAGCCCTAGTATCTGCTCTTCCTACTATAGTATTTCTTACTTTTTTCTACAAAGAAGAAATTGTCTTCCTGACACATTCAGGAAGAGAACTTTCTCGTGTCTGCCACCTCCCCAGCTTTTACTCTCCCCACAAAGTAAATACACTTCACACTCCCCCAGAAGGGCACAATAGCTGTTGAGGAAACGAGTTCTTTTTCCTTAGGTTTGGCAGTCAGATACTATAAGTACTCGCATCTGTTTTTTCCCCGGTGAGAAAACAACTACAAAGTGGCTAAAGCTGCTGTGACAGCTAGCCACAGCTCATGGCTTACCCACATCTCCATTTCTAATTGGATGGGGTTTTCTCAATGAGGTTACCAAAAAAAAACCCCACAAAGAAGCCACAACCAAAAAAGCCTGCAGAAAGAAGAGGAAGTGTTCATGATTTAAGGTTGGGGGTTTTTTTTAGTCTCTTTATTTGTGCCTGTTTCTCTGCTTCTGGTGACAGGCTGGAGCCATCTACAGTCACAGTGACGGAGAGGGCAGCACACAGCATCACCACCGTGCTCCTGGTATGTAAGCAGAAGCAGTGGCTGAGCAGGGTGGAGGCTGCAGAAGGAGCTACAGCTGCCTTCTTTCCCCCTACATACCTGACCCTGCGCGTGGAAATGCAGGCCTACAGCAGGGCAGGTCATCAGACTTCCCTAGGGAAACCCTAAGGTAACTGTGACAGGTGTGCTCTGGTCTCACCCTCGCTTCAGTCCTACCAAATAACCTTGGTTATGTCCAGCCTCTTCCTCTCCTCACACCTATCTCACCCGTTTGGCCTGCAGGCTCGGCCCAGAGCAGCTGTGCTACAGCCTGTGTCATTGCTGTGGTGCAAATCATTAATACTTGCAGAAGCAAGAAATCTCCAGGGATTTCTGTTTCTTTGCTCGTGTCCCTGACACCTGTAAAATTTGGAGGAGGTTCAGGTTCTTGCCAGGGTGTTTGGGAGCACAGAGATGCTGAAAGATCATATCCTCCACTCCATTCTGAAAGGCTGTGGCTGATGGAATTAGCTTTTAATGACAGGCAATTGCATTTAAAACAGGAAAGAGGGAAGCGTTGTTTTCCCCTGCAACACTAAGAGCTGCTGTTGGGCTCATGCTAATATTTTACAACCTGTTTCATCAGCTGCACCCTGGTCTGAGAGCAAGGGAGCCATCCTGTGCTGTGCCTGTGGGGCCGGGACATGGAATATGACCTTTATGGACCAGCTGACTTTGCCTTTTCAAAAAGGAAACCATAGGCCTGCTCTAACACTTCTAATTAACTTTTTGTGCTCAGAATTTTTCAACGGACTTTGAAGGATATAGGCCAGTTTACACAAGTGGTAAATTTGGTCCTAAGAACATAAACAGTTATCTCAAAACTGTCAGTCTTCAGTATTTTCTCTGGACATGCCCTCAACAGTGAACCAGACAACATCAGAAATGATCTCAGCCTTCTGAATGTCAGTGTGGGTGATGAATTAATTATCAGGAATTGTATGAGCTTTTGTTAAGCATAAAAGATTATTTACAGCAAGCTATTTTAAGTTTGAGCTGTAATGGGAACAGGCTGACTCACCTGCACTGCCTCTTATAAAATCAATCCAAGTATCTAACATGGTCATCACCTTTGTAGATGTTTTATGTGGAGGAGGAATACTTTTTAAAACTTGGCAACAGCAGTTATGAGCTGTGAATATGATCCTTCTAGGAGTGTTTGTGTACTGAATTTATCCAGGTGGTTTTAAACTTGGATAACATCTTCAGCACCTACATGTGCGTGTTATGCCTGTCTTTATCCAGTAATGCAGCTGCACTTCTCATCCTGGTCTTCAGGTCACGATAAGTCTGCACAACCAAGTTAATAAATGTAAGTGGAGTTACAATAAAGCAATATTCACATGATGATTCACAATTTAGGGTATCTACTCACTTACTTTGACAGTGCCATTTTCAAAGACTAGTCAAATGAAAGCTATTGCTTCTGAAGAATAAGAGAGATGATTTTGCAACATTGTTTGATGGTTTTGATATTGCTATTTCCGGAAAACAACAGAGGACATTTAGTCAAGGTGTAGCTTTAGCCAGTCCCTGCCTTCTGTAAATCCTGAGCACTGAACTCAGCCCACTGCAGCCACAGGCCAGGCAGCAGCACACAGCGAAGCTCACCACGTTTCTGTATTTCCTGCTTTAAGTATGCTCAGTCGTACACATCTGGTCTGTCCTGTGAGAGAATCCATATGAGTCATCACAGCAATGAGCTGCAATGAAAAGAGACTGGCCTTTATTGTAGATGGTAATTCTACTTAGAGGAGAGAGATACAAGAGCCCTTCATGGTCCCATATTTCAAAGGGAATCTCTAAACAGGAGAAGAAGGAATCTTACAGACACACTGAGCAACTATTTTTTTTTTTTCTAAATTACCTAGCAGCGTAAGTATTGGCAGCCAGAAATATATTAAATTACTCTGTGTTCCCCAATTCTTTCTGTTATTAATCCCATACAAATGAAACATATGTACATAATCCTGCAAACATCTCATTTAATTCAAAACAGTATCTGTTTCCTTTTAAGGCAAAGTGAAATATGTGCTAAAGATGCAGGACTAATTTCTTCTGTTGGAAAATGTCCTTTTCCCCAGGCATGCAAGCATTTTAGTTGATAATTTTTTTTCCTGCTTCAGTATGGCATTCTTGCTCAAGTCTAACTTTCCTTCTTTGCGTAAAAAGCATTATACACAATGCAAACAGATGACAATTTTGCCTTTCAACTAGTTTTCCTATCAACCATTTAAAAACACAGTTTCTTTTAATGACCATCTCTGTCACCCAGGAGCATGGTTCACCAGAACAGTGCTAGGCAGTCATTTCCTGAGAGTCATTTCTGTCTGTGTGAGAGTGCTCACCCTGATTCTGACATGCAGCCATAGAAGCCCAGACATGTACACATTTTTTTTGTTATCAGGTCCATCTGAATAACGTTGCAAGAAAGATGCTGAGCATCAGGAGTATTGCAGTCATGAGAAAGAATGACATCCCCAGTCCTCAGCGGGATTCAGCTGCAGGGCCTCTGCATTAGAGAAAAGGGAAGTGTAGCTACAGCAGTGTTTCTCATTAAAGCCATGGCCCTGAGAACAGCTATTTAACGTAATTTATTTTGGAGAGCAAAGAGATCAATAACTCAGAAACATCTATTTGCTGTCTTTCAAATCTCCCCTCCAGTCTGGGAACATACTTATTAACCTGAAGCTATTTAAACAAAAACCAAACCAAAACAAAGTCTACAAAGTTCTACCCAACTTTATTTTCAGGAATCGAGAGGCATCTGTCAAGGGAAACGACATCTGTTTTGAGCTAAGGAAAGGCATGTGCTATGCATGAGTGGAGCTTGTCAGCAGCACGTGACTGAAATGCTCTGGTTTGGTTATCGACGCACATGTTGGTGCATGCACACACAATGCTGGCAACCAGAGTGCTCATAATGGAGAGGAGAACATATAAATATTCTTCCTTTATGTTTCACAAACCACTCAGGCAAAAGAAAAAGAGCTTCATAAGAGAAAAGAAAGCAGAGTAAGATAGGAAGAAATTGCCAACAGAACAGAGTTAATAGCACAAGTTGTCCTTTCTTCTCCTCTGACAGTGTTGTCTTCTGTTATTTGCAGACAGGAATCAGAGCAAGTGTAAAACATCAAGTAAGATTACTATACGCTGCGCCTGATGGTGTGAATTACACCTAACCTCTGGGCTGTCTCAGTTTTCCTAGTACAAACCAGATCTTCACTCTTCCTATTTTAAAGGTATCACTGGGCCATTTACAAAAACATGAGCACTACATGTTCTCATCTGCTACAGCCCCTCTTCTGTTACTTACAATAAAGTTTATGTATCCAGGACATCTGCTCTTTTAGCAATTGGTATTTGTAGGGATAAATGCAGCAAAATGGTGTTTGAGAGAGAGATTTCACATTATTCCCAAGTGTGCAATTTCTTCTTTGAATGCTGGAAACTGCACATAAGCAGCTACTGTTAGAAAAGCCACAAGCACAAAAGGATGAGAAAGGGCAGAGTAGAGGTAATTAAAGTTCATTCCTTGTTGCTTTACAATGACAGACAATGAGAAATCAAAGCAGATACCACCGGCAACTGGAGTCACCGTGGACGAGGTAGATTCCTTATAGACACTGTGCCTGGGATGGACATCATCTCTACGGATAAGTGAGGGTAAACCTTGATGTAGTAGCTGAAGATGATTTTGGTCTTCAGCCTTCTGGTGATTCATCAGCCTCTACCCATCTGCTCCTCTCATGGCAGGGCTGGCAGAGGTCCACACACACTAGGGTCTCAGGCAAAAATCCAGTATTAGACTGAAGCAGCTCCATCAGTGTCTTGAGCTCAGACACAGGATCCCGTGGCCAAAGACTTCCTTTCACCAACTCCAGGACGATGATAATCTCTGGCAGAGGGGCAGAGCAGGCAGCTGGCAAAGACTTTTTCTTAAACAGCCACTGCAAGATTTCCCACAGACGGTGGGTCAACACCCAAACACACTCCCCCCAGCTCAAGCCCTGGTCTGCCTGCCCTGATTGAAGGGAATGGCTTCTTACCCCCAGTGTCTGAAGTCCATAGGCCATTCCTGAAAAAGCACAGAATATTTGTTGCTGCACTATAAATGTAACCTGAAAAGCTGAAATGCAATTCTGTCACGTTGAGCTAGGTCTCAAAAACACCAGGTCCAGTCCAAAGCCTGTGAAATAATAATAACAAAGAGAGTCTTATAGGCTTTCACTAGGTCTAGAATTCATTGCAGGTTGTTATATATGGGATCAAGCTATTGAAAAAGGAAGGGTAACTTCCCTGCAAGAACAGTTTTGTCCTGATCATCTGATTTCCTGGACCTTTTCAACCAGTTCAGTCAGACATTTTGCAAAAGTTGTGAGGCAAAAGGTTTCCTCCCCACAGCTTTGACCATTCCATGCCCACAGACAAACCCCTTGGAGCCCCCAGGCACCCCACACAGATCCCCAGCTCTGTCAGGTGTCTGGCTGATACTGAATTGGTGGCTGCAGAGCCTCCTCAGAGTCTCTGTGTTTTGATCAAAAATGGTTTTGATTTGCCCAGTTGCTAAAATAAATATTTCCTCTCACCTCCCCAATATCCACTAAAATGGAAATTGGACTGAAGCCTAGTATTATGTATAATCTACAAAAGGAAAAGCAGGCTTCTGAAATTATTATACTTCCTCATTTTGAAGTGTTATGCCTTATTTCACACCACAATCAAGTGTACGCTGCTGCTTCAAATTTCAAGAGTAGGTTGAACAACTTAAATACACTTGCAATCTGTATTAAGTAGGAGGAGAAAAAAAGAGTAGATTGTATATTTATTTGTCTTTTTTGCTTTCAGCTTATTGCTGGTGCAGGGAGACTGACTTCAGCATCTAACGTGACTTTTTGCTAATAGAGTTGTTATTTTACTTCAGCTGTTCTCAGTACTTGGGCTATATTTGTGATGAATTTAATGGAAAAAGCTAGGTATGTAGATGTGTGTGCACACATGTGCATACGTACATGTTTGTATGCAACCTGTACCCCACCTAAGCAAAGGAAGAAAAATGGCTTGGGTTTTTTGGGTTTTTTTGGTTTTTTTTTCTGTGAGGCTGCAGTAATTAGAGCTATTGCAATTACAAACAAAACAGAGGATGCAGGCCTTTCACGGGTCAGACACATCTCTGTGGCTGTCGTATGAGCGCAAAAACAGCAGCCTCTGGAAAACAATAGGCTTCTCAGCTATGTACAAGGCTGTTTTGTGTCAGGCCAGTGCACAGCGTGCTCTGCACAACAGGCAACCAACAGCTTCTTCTTCCCACAGATTTGGACTTTGTCTAGTATCCTGATTGGCACCTTAAGGCATTTTCCTATTAAATAATGTTGTTGATGAGCACAGGTTCCCTGCAAGATGAGCACTGTTAGGGATATTATTCAAGGGTAGAAGGAGAGGCACAATTGTGCAGTGGCTTAACCCTCTCTGCTGCTCACTTTTACTCCTTCTCCCCTTCCCTAGTTCCAGCATGAACCCCAGTGGGACCTGGTCAGCCCAAGACTGTGCCCCACACCCCAAGGACTAATTAAAAAAAAAAAAGGCATAGTCACAAGATGTAATGGTTCTGCTAGGCTTTTTGGTACAACAGAGCACACTGCCATCAGAGCTGTTCCTTGGGGTGCAAATGTAAGGAGGAAGAAATGCACCTCTTTTTACAATCAGGTTGTAAAAACCCACCTGGGGGGTGTGAGCCTGTATACAGGAACTGTGAGTGCGAGTGTGTTTGTAAAGGTGGGGAATGTCTTGCCCAGATCTCCTCACAGCAGCCACTGCAGGGCTGCCACACAGCCCAGAGCAGTCCAGATCCCACTGACCAGAGCTGCCAGCTGGTCCCTGCAGTCCTACCCCACCTTGGCAGAAGAAAAGCAAAGAGAAGCTAAGGGAGACAGGCTCATCATGCACCACTGTCTGACTGGTAAGTCCAGTACCAGCCTCGCTCAGGTAGATCTGTTTCCCCACTGTGAAATGTAGGCAGAGGGATATGTGCAAAGCAGTGTGAAATACACATGGGAGGAAAGACTTGCTGCCACTCTCAGTGCCATGCATGCAGCACAAATGTACGAACAGCACAGACGTGCCTGTCAGATGCATAATTTTCTTGGAGTCGTGAGGAGGTATTACGTATATAAACTACAGTGTGCAGGGCTATACCTACCCCAGAGGTGTAACTTTCCCAGTGGCTGATTTGTGTGAGGTAGTTTGGTTTTTTTTCTGAAAGTCCAGCTCCAGCTTTCTAGTTGAATTTCTGGTTTCACTTCTTTTGAAAGTACAAATTCTGTTTTGGTTGGAAGGTAGCTTTACCGGCAGTGTGAATGATGGCAAGGGGAAAAAAGACAACTTGGTACCGCTAGTTTGAGATGTGACTAGGAGCAGGACCTCCCTGTTGGGTGATGCTTCTGGGAAAGATTGGGTGACCAGTCTGCCCCCTTCCCTGGGGCTGCTCATTCACACCGTAAGTAAATCCACACCTGTCTCAGGAAGCAGTCCGGAGACTGTTTTTTTTCCATCTCCCAGCTCCCAAAGGGGACATCTTCGCAGGCAAAGTCAATTCAAACCTAGGGATGAGCAGGGTGGATGCACAGGGTGATGGGGCTAAGAGAACCTGCCTGCAGGTGAAAGACCCAGCTGACTCTCTGGAGGAGTACAAGGTCCAACAAAAAGGAGGAGCTCTGCTCCAGCTGGGGATGCCAGACCCACAGCTGTCACAGCATCATTAAGTTGTTGAGTTCTGCGCGCGTGTGCGCATGCACACACACACACACACACACACAAAGACACACAAACTCTCGCTCCCCTTCACTCCAATTTATTTTAGGGAAGCAAAGACTAAGAAAGCTTATAGGTATTTATATTATATTTTTATAATACATATTATAGTAATAATCTATTAATAGAGACGTCATTTGAGTGCTGATTTCCTTCAAATCTGTTTATCCACTACTAGCATTCAGTAAAGAGAAATGCTTATAATATTTAAAAGGGACAGCTGTTATTTTATTGTACTGGAGGGAAAGTTTGTTATATGTCATTAACTGCTTGTCTTGGTTATGTGTTTTGAGGTAGTATGTGGTGTGTAAGGCAATATACCTGAATCTCTGGGAGACTAGCAACAACTAAAGACTTGGCAACACTCTCAAAAACTCTCGGTTTAGGTAGTAAGAGTAGTCAAACAAGCCAACAAAACTAATGAAAATCAAATATGAAGTTTGAGCTTAATTTGAACATGTTTTTTCACCTTTCTTTACCACAAACATAGTGTCTGTCCCAGTCCAGTGCCCGGGATTTAAGAAGGCTGCTAGCAAACTAAAAAAGTTTCAGGGAAGAGCTACAAAAGTGATTCCTGGACGTGTGCCAGAAAGGTTAAATTAAACTCAGTCTATTTAGTTTATCAAAGAAAACCTTTGCAGGTGATTTGAGCAGCGGCATACTTACAAGGAATGGGAGAGGACTAAGAAGGATGGACCCCACTTTCCCCAGCCCTGCCTGCCCCACAGGAGTTTACACACACCCAGAAGGATACTGGGCCATCCCACACACCTCTGGCCACAGGCAGCTGTTTTCTGCAGAAAAGCTGTGGGACAGAGGATCAGCAGCGACTGCGAACCCAGGCACTAATGTAGCAAAATCCAGCAGCTAGAGTTTGAAGACAGAAAATGTCAGACCATGCATAAAGTAAGTTTTCCAACATGAGCAGCAACAAGCTACTGGGGCAGCATAATTCTTACAGTTGCGTAGGGTTTTCTGTCCCTTTATTACCATAAATCAGGCTTGTGTTTCTTCCATTAAAGGTACAAGCATAATCATAAATTATGGTTTAGACAAAATAGTGATCGAATGAACATTTTCAGCCTCTGTCAAGCAGAAAGTCAGCGTAGAGGGTTGTTCTGGTCTGTACAGCCTGTGAGTCTAAGGCATTTCTTCATAACAGCATAGGCGGGTGCAGCCAGGACAACACACAGCATATGACCAAAAAGAAATAATTTATTCTCTGTGATACAGGATGAATAGATTTTCACACCATTCAGATCCTTTTTTTTTTTTTTTAACCATCCACCATATGCCAGGAACTGGAGAGGAGTGTGGAGAGTGAGCCTGCATCTGCTTCCTCCTTCATGCTGTGCATGCTTTTTATAAAAGTCCTTCCCTGGAAAGCAGCAGAAGGCACCGCCAATAGCACTTCCCAGGGTCTGGGTGAATACTCATGCAGGGGATGCACAATGGTGGGAGTCAGTGCAAAAACGCAAGAAAGAGATGCAAGACCATGGCACAGATGATGTGTAAGTGCATCCCAGCATAGCCAGGAGAGGGAAAGTTGACAAAGATGAATGTCTTCAAAAATGAGAAGAAGATGTTCCTCTTGCTAATCCTCCTGTGTGGGAATAAATATGTACAAGTCTTCACAGTGAGTTAGTTGGTTCTGGATCCAGACAATCCACCTTTCTCTCACTGCTCACAAGCACATTGTAAGAAAAGTAAAGCGAGTTGTGGCAAAGGTCAGCTTTTATTACAGCACTGTTTACTGCGCTGGCTATATTAAAATTGTAGTCTCATAAACAACACTCACAGCTACCACCTTTTTCTTGGCTGGAGTATTTATCCAGCTTTACCCAGATCTCTGCTTAGGGTCAACTGGAAGCCATCGAACTATTAGACTGCACTGTTTATTCAGCTTTTAGTTTCTTCAGCTTTTATCTCATGTCATTGGAGCTTATGTCCAGCAGTTTTTGTAGGGTGCTTGCAGTCAACACATCTGTATGTGTCATAGTTGTTTTGAGTAATGATGGTGCATTGCCGTGCTTATAAAAATTAGCTTGCTTGCAAAACTGCTTCAAATTTTACTGTCAAAGTACCTGGCAACTTGCTGGGGTTTTTTGTGAAACAATGACGGTATTAGTACAGCATCAGCCAAAGGAGGTGTATCATTCATAGCATTCACACTTAGCTCAGGTGACTAATTATAAATGATAAATTCTCCAAAATCAATTTGTCACAGACTTACGAGCACCTTGTCTCAGAGCTACAGCCCATTTCCCCTGGCACTTGCACAACATTAGAGAATGGGAAACTCATCACCCAATAACTCTGCAATTACTCTTCAACCAGATCTAGAATTACTACTTAAGTGCATTACTGTTACTATACAATAGATAGGATTAGGTCATCAAGTTTGCTTTCTGTGTCTGGCGTTGCACATATGACAGGGTTCATTTTCTAAACAAAAGACTGTCAGTGTTACTTTTGCTTTAACACATGCAAAGCCAACTGTATAAACATAGAAGTATTTCTGTACCACCTAGCTGCTCTGTGGTGCTCTGAAGCAGAGGGGAGACAGTCCTCTCTCTCAGCTCCCAAATTGCATCCAGCAAGGCAGCAATTCATGCTGGAAAGCCTAGCCCAACTTGTCATTTGTCAGTCCAGAGAGTATTTGAGGGGAGTATTTCGTGTCATAATTTGTTCAGCTAAGTTTTTGGGCACCAAGACAGCCAGATGGTTAATTCCACTATTTATTTTTTTTAAAAAAAGGAGGAGCAGGGGGGAGGGAAGTCCCTTGGCACAGGGTTCTGGCGCAGCAGGCCGAGCCCTAGCGCAGCAGTTGGGATTGTTGACCCAGTGAATGTGCCCAAAGATCCTTTTCAGCCACACAAAACCGTTCAGTTTTGCCATTAGCATATCAGAGGTGGAGCGGTGGTGGGAAATGGCACAGGCAACAAAGCCAGGAGCTCGGTAGCTTTGTGTGACCGCAGCTTAGGGAGGCAGGAAAAAAAAGATAATTGGCCATTTGCTGCACAGTGACAGACAGATGTTGACATTTTTCTCCCTTGGCTGATCAAACCCCACCCTCATCGCCAGGTCCGGAGGAATGCTGCCGTCTGCCCCATTCAGATAGGGGGCTTTCTGCCCACTGTCCCGAGTGACAGGACCGGCATTTGCATACAAACAGGTATAACTTGCACAGAGAAAATGGAGAGTGTGAGAGAGATTGCCTCTGACTTGGTTTTTTCCTTTTTTTTTTTTTTTGTCACACTCTAAATCGGATCTCAAATAAGGTTTTAATTCTGATTAAAAAGGGCAGGCCACGTACATCAGTTAAATGCTGCACCCTAGATCACCTTTGCCCCATGGAAAATCCATGGGAAGAGGCCAACTTGCCTCAGACAGCCCTCCTTCGCTTCCTTGCCAGAAAGAGAAGTTTAGGGGCCCCACAGACTGCACAAAGAGTTCCCACTCCCACACACTGTGGAAATCCCAGAGGGAAAAGTTCTTGAGCTGCGTCAAGCCGGGGTCTGTAAATGTACCCTGCTGCTTTCGGCTCTGCTCTCCTTCCCGCTCAGAGCATCATTGATGCAGCTTCCTCCAGACTGGCCGCACACAACACGGGGACAAGGAGGAAGCGAGATCTGAACTGGCAACATATTTCTTGGCGCAGCATTAAAGTCAGCCAGCATACTCTAAGGACAACTCTGCATCATTTCCATTTGTCATCCAACTCACAGATCAATCCCTGGAGGCAGAGCAACTGCCAGGTCGTGGCATGTTAGACTTTTCCTAGAGCCAACCAATATTATTTTTTCTGACATCTTAGTTGCACTGAATATCTTATCTATCATTTTTCTGTATGAAGAAAGGCTGGACACCTCCATGGCTGTTTTTCTGCACACCTTTCTCTATGCAATAGCCCTTGCTTCTGTAGCAACACTGGGACAACGCACAAGGACAGTGTGTGCAGTCATGAACTCTGGCTAGGAAATCTCTGTGTATGCCTGGTAGTGTCGCACAGACAAACCTGGCTGGTCAGAGATTAAGGCCAAGCCTTGTCTGGCTCCAAATTATGCAATCCAGGCAAGGAAGACTGCAGGGCAGATACCAGCATCAATAGCAAAGGGTGACCAGGCAGTGTATACTACTGACATGGAGCTATTTCCCGTACAGTCATCACGCTTCTGCTCTCATTGATCAAATGAACTTCCAACAATCTGGGCTCTCACCCAGCTTTTGCCTATTTCCAGTGACAAATCATGATTTCATAAGGTTTTGGTTCTGCTTTAAAAGGCCATCGTGAAGCCAGTACCTAATGTATCTGTTTAGAAAACACTTATGAGGGTAATGAACCTATTAAATGCTATCTAGATGCAGCCTGGACCAGAGAAAGTGAAGTCCATATTTGAAGTCCACAGCTGAGCTTGGATTATAGAGTTTAGTGTTGTCAGATTTAGCTTCTTATGAGATCAAGGGCCTTGTGCTCAGCCTGATTGCTGTGGAGGGGATGCAGTCTCACTCCTGCTGGCCATGTTTCCTTAGGGGTACAGAAAATCTCAGCTTGCAGAAAGGGTCTTTGCACCACTCTATATTTCAAAGTCAATTGACTTACCCAGCCTGGACAAAGAAACCACAGAGAGCTAAAGCTCTGCTAACTCATGCCTCAGGCCAAGCTGAGCCACTTCAGAGGCGAAAAGGCTTAAGTGGCCCCAAACACCCAGGGGTGGGGGGGATCAGGCCTGTCAGCACACAGTTCAGCTCCTAGCTCAGCAGGTACTGGCATCTTGGGAGGGTCTTGAGATTCAGGGTTAGAGTCTAAGCCCACATTTAGCTTCAAAGATTTATGCGTGGTTGTTAAGTCCTTCATTTGTTTACAGACATAATGCAGTAAGTGAATATAAAACTAGATTTAATATGTTGGATAAATTATTTATTGCCAGTTCATTGTAGATTCATGTAGTTCCTAGTAATAAGCCCAATCAAAGCGCAGTGGATATGAAGAGTCATCATTCTTCTGCCTTGTCCCAAGGGGAAGCCACAACCACAACTGCCATTCACCATGGAGCATAGATCTTACATGCACAGTATTTCTTTACACATACATCTACAATCACAGCTGGGAAATGAGCTTTTATTTGCTTCAGATGCACAGGGTCCTTAGAGAAGTTTATTCTGCTTTATGCTTAGTTCTCTCACTTCTCGCTAGGGCTCTGCAATGCAAATATTTCCCCATGAAGGCATTACCGTGTTTTAGTTCTTTCTACACCAGAATACATGCTCTATGGCAGGGGTCCTCAAACTACGGCCGCCCAGGGTACTCAATTTGCCCCTCCCCGGTATTTACAGACCCCCCCGCCCCCCCCACCGGGGACTGGGGGGGAACCAAGCAGCTGCAGATGACAGCCTGCCACTTCATCCACGCGCTGGCCCCCTGGTTAAAAAGTTTGAGGACCCCTACTCTTTAGCCAAAAGGGCCCCTTCTCAGCTCATTCAAACCCTGGGTTGGCTCAGATTTACAACTTACCTCATATAAATAGCAAAAATATGTCTTGCTCTGCCCTGCAGCACCAGGGTTATTAGATTCTCAGACAGAGTCACCCGTTACAAGTGGCTTCATAGTAGTTACAGGGGTCCAAATTGGTCTTGCAAAATTTTGACTGGAAGGAAAGGCTTGGGAAGGAAAGAGCAGTCTGACTCAAACCCCACAAAGAGATCGGTAGGCTCAGAAAGGAGTGGGAAGTTTGAAAGGTAACCTGACATCCAGGGCGCACTGTACCTAAATCAGAACACTTTTCAGCTGTGATGGAGTCTGTTATAAACAGGAAACACTATCCCCCTCCCCATTGCCAGCCCGGTAGAGGTACTTGAAGGGAACACTTACATTTTCCATTTAAACTCATAATCTTAAGAGTTCAGTCAGGTTGTGTTCTGTGTTGGGATGGGAATATTTGTACTTACACAGCTTATCGATCTGGTCTTAAGTTATTGCACTTAGAAAAATAATGAAAACAGGCTTTGAAAAAATAGAGCAAGTAACTTTAATCTTTTAAGTAAACTTTTAAGTAAAAATCATTAATTTTAAAGCCATATCAAAAAATTCAAATTAGCAACGATGCTGGTCGGACACCTAAATGTAAGCTTAGCTAGAGATTTACACCTGCTTTCTGTTTATACTAACAAGCCAAATTTGCACTCAAGCAAACTGAATGCCCCTATACAGACTCAGACACTGCAGCATCTACTTGTTTTTTCTGAAAACAGCTGTAAACAAGTATGAGAATCTGGATTAAAAGACGGTTAAGAAAACCTTCTTTCTAAAAGATCTTGCAATTGTTGAAATTAATGTACCTTCCTTTTACACCTGTAGCAATGCAGTGCAAGAATCCCTTGCTTGGTATGTGCAATAAAGAAATGCTGTGCTCTTCACATTTTAGTGTCAAGGTTGTGTTATGACCTTATATTCATTGTATATTATTGTATAATATTGCTGCAAAGGAATTAAAAATAAGACTTTCTAATGAGGGTAACAGAAACATTAATAGCTGGCTTGATCTGAATTTAGATTAAGGAAGGACAATGGCTGATTTTTAAGTAAGCAGCTGCTAAAGAAATCCCCAGATCAGCTCCTATGCTTGTAGGAAATCTCTTAATACTTGGAAAGAGGGAGCCTTGGAGATCATATAAAATGTGGCTGCTTTTCCAGGCCTCACCTCAGTCACACAAGGCTCCTCCACTGCAGCTGTGTGTGTACCCAGACCTGTCCACCTGTCGTCTCTCCCTCCCCACCTCTGGCATTACGCGGTCTCCTGCTTATGGGGGAGTGCCTGGGGAGGGTGTCTCTGATACTTTTCATAGGACTTGTCTTCATTTGGCAACTCCTCCAGCAGCTGCTTGATTTTGTCAGGGAGCTGGCTTGACAGCCTGTCTGCCCATTGTCTTCCCCCCACCCTTGCCCTCATATAATTCCACATTTCACATACAATCAGTGGCAACCAGGATGAAGAATGTAGAGCACTGTTTCTTTTTAAGGTGACCACCTCAATATGCATTTTCCAGGCACAAAAGCCTATTTTTAGCACAGGATGCAATCTGTGGCTTAAAAATGCTTGCTTGATCAAACCTCTTCCTTTTCCTTGTTCATGGAGATGCAGCATTAGGAGTCAAAATCCCTTAACAAATTCAGTGCTAGAGGGCAGAAAGGCAGTAAGCACACTAGCATGGGAGAGAGCACTTGCTATACTTGATAATCAATGCCCAAAGGCTGATGGAAGAAGGCTAAATTATCACACACGAAATTCCCGTCTCCCTGGAGATGAGTGTTTCTGCTGAGGAGGTAGGAAGGAGCAGTCACACTCTGAAGCGTTTCTGGTATATACATGGATGAGAGTGAAATCTGCACAAGGAGGACTCCTGCAGCAGAGAGATAAGTCATTTCCACTGCAAGGCACTGGGCACAGGCAGGCTTTGCTGGTCAGGCCCTTGCTAAGAAAGCCTCCTCCTGGACAGGGCAACAGGGGCCTTCCCATTTTCTATTTTCTTCCTGCTGTACTCCATGAGAGACCACGGGTACAGGAAAGATATGATGGCTGAAGAGGAAAGATCCAGACAGCTCTTCTCAGCCCCATGCTCCTATAATCTTCAGCAGGAAGGTCTCCAAAACTGAGCTGCTGAAACGGTGTGGTGATGGGAGGAGAGAGGTCTTGCTTTGCATCCCATCTACTTGCCAGCCTTTTTCTTAGAGGTTCCTGCTTTATAGACATCAGCCCTTGTCTGAACCACAACTGACCAGTAATGCTTGTCTTATTGTGTCTGATCAGCATTTCCCCCTTCCTGTTTTCTATCATGCTTACAGAGACCTGTGACGTGGGAGATTCTGAAGTCTATAGAGCTGAATTGTGAAAACCACAGTCTGCTGGAAAAAGAAATCCTTGCCAGCATAACTGTACTATTCCCCTTTTGGCCAAATGGGTGAGGAAGTGAGAGCTGCACTTGTTCTGATGGCAGAGATCCTGCAGGTGCCTCGGGGAGGATGGGAGGACACAGAAACCCTGCTCAGGCTCCTTTCTGAGATCCCAGCCAAGAAGGAAGACCTCATACAACTGCTGAGGCAAAGAGCACATCCAGATTCACTTGTCTTCATGGCAGCATCTGCTAGAAAATACACGCAGAGCTAAACCTCAGCCAGGAAAAAATATTTTTAAAAGTTGGTGAACAAATGCCACCCGTTCCTTAATGACATGTGCCTGTTAGTAACTTCTGGAATAAGAAGTGTTTTCATTCTCAGTCTCTGCATTTTCTTCCTCCCTTTTGAGTCAACAGGAATTGAACCTGTAAGTCAAAATAGCTTTCTGTCTCCAAGCAGACTGAGTCAGTACTGTAGTTTTAAAGAGAGAGTGGAATGGTATTGACAGTTATAAGGCAAGAGATATAGAGAATTTCCTGAAAAAAAAAAATGGATTGCAATGCCATATAACAGATATTGGAGCTTCAGAGCTTATCTTCACTTAAAGAAAATGTTACTGCTGTGTGAATCAAATGGGCTGTTTCCACAGCCTATACTGCTGTGAGAATGTTTGCATTTAAAGATGTAAAATGCTTTCTCACTTCATAGCTCTTGCACACCACTGTTGCAAAGGCAGAATGAAAGTAATGTTCTGCCTTAGTGTTTTGTACTATTAGCTCTCCTCCTTCATAAAAAGGTAGATGTTCCCAAACAAACCTGCCTACTGCCACATTTGTACCTATGTTTGAATCTACCATGGGTATAATAAATGCATTTACATACATGCATTGCAGTCTGTTTACATACATGCATGCATCTGTGCAGAGCAGTTCTCGTGACATAGCTAACAGGAGAAAGATTGCCAACACCCAAAGCATCACTGCTAATTTGTCTACATCGTTCTTCAGAATGAAGGTTAATTTTGACACTGCTCCAACAGATTGTGGAGTCAGTCAGAGTCTTGTTTGTTCCACTATATAAAATGGCCCAGAGGCGGTGTGCAGAGACAGTAATCTGTGCTGGGACTATGCTTATGGCACTGATGTCCGGATCACTCAGCAGCCAGCGCAGCCGTGCCTGGGGTTGGCCTCACAGAGGTGACATTTCCATTGCCTCAGCTGGCTGAGGAAAACAGGCCAATTAGATCAACCTTAAAAATGAGGGGAATTTAGCAGTGAAGGCAACATCTATTACACAAAAGAGATATTCAAAGGAGCAGTTTGGAATTTGGGGTAGAACAGTTTATTTTTCCTCACTTCGTATTCTTATTTATTCCCTGCCATCTATAAAGACTAACCACTCTGGAGAGCCAGTCACCCCTAAAAAAATTAAATCGTGGAACAATGTGAGAGATGGCATTTCTGTGGGGTCAGAAGAAATGAAGGTAACAAACTCTAACACTGAGTAGCCTTGGGGCAGGCAATGCCAACTGGGATTACCTGGACACCAACTCCTTGCACCTTGCTCTGCTCACTGGATGGACCAGAAAAACAGCATAAGCCCACCCAAAACACCCCAGCTGGACTCAGAGAGCAAGAAAACCAGCAAGAAGGCTGAGCCCTCTGGCCTCCACCCAGACAGGGTGGCTGTGTGGCAGCACTCCTGTATCCCAGAGCGAAGTGGCTGGGACGGTCAGATGATCCTTTTCTGGCCAGGTGGGAAAGACTTTGGAGGAGCTCCCTGTTGCTTTCCTGTTCATGACCATACTCCAGAGCTGTCTTCTCCTTTCCCCAGGAGCACAGCCCTGCTCTACTCAATCTAATTTTATCAGTACTGAATGAAATCACAGCTGGTTTAGATCTAAGGACCTCACGATGTGTCTGGAAGGCAGACAAGATACTCAGCAAAAAAAACTGGTAAGGAGAAGAGGAATCCAGAAGCATCAGAAATGTTTAGGATGCCTTATTTGATGAACAGACGGCAGCCTCGGGCTTCAAAGAACTGCCCCAGGGCTATGGCAATCCCTCAGTCACCTTATGCTGGAAAAAGAAACCTCACCCATTGTGATACGATTCAAGAAAAGGTCCAGATGCCACTTTAAAGAGAAACTTCCCAGATGGAAATATTTCAGGAACCCCACATTGATTACCAAATTGCACTCTGGGTGATGAAATGCACTGAAAATCTAAAATTTGACATTATTACATTATTTATTGTATCTGGTTTTCTCTGCTGCCATGAGGTTAGGCAATTAAACAAAACAGTTTATCGTGGGGTTTCAATCAATTTTGTTCTCAGGTTCTCATGCATGGAGATTATGTTGAAGTGCTTAGCTTGTAAACACTGCAGGGTAATGTTTATTTGTTTAAAAGTGCTTTCATAAAACCCTGGAATGCTTTGTTAACCCTAGATCACTTATGAACAAACAACCATCCTCAAACTATGTCTTCTTCTATATATATACTGTTGCTTAATCCCATACTTAAAAGTGATTTTATAAAAAGTCCTATGATCCTTCAAATGCTTCCACTATTTTATTTTTTTTTTTTTGCTAACCAACACACAGAGGTCACCTCTCTTCCTCTGAAGTCACTTTTCCATAGAATCTACTTCCCTCTTCCCATTTATTTTTAATACTAGCAGTTTCATCCACAGGAATATATTTGTTATAGAAACAAATCCCCATACTGGTGGTAACCAGAAATGGCTCTGAAAGGCAGTTGTGCCGGAAGAGCTTCCTGTCAGAAAATAGGTGCAGCTTTAGCAGCAACCACTACTCACAGTGGCTTTGACGTTGTTTGGATTTATTTGCTTATTTTATTTTTTATTCATATTTATTTATTCCGTCATGCTGCTCAGCTGTCTGAGACAGCAGCAGTGTTATGTCCATGAGGGCTGCCACCATGGCTGGGCCTATGGGTGCTTTACCTTGCTGGGTGGTCAATCATCCATGAGTCTGTCAGCTTGTAGGTAGATAGGTAGGTGTCTTCTGGGCTGCTTCTTTGTGTCCTAACACATCCTTGTCCACTGCTGCTGGCTTCTCTTAATGCCAGAAAGTTTTATGAGAAACAGAATTGAGATTTGGCTCGCCCCATCATGTATTTTATTGAACGCATTAGAAAATTAATAACCTTGAGATCTTTCTGCCAGCTGCAATTAGCCAATGGATATAATGAAGCATACCTGCTCATACAATGTACAGCAGCAGGCTGATTCTTGCTCGGAAACCAAACTAGAGATAGATGCCATGATTCCGAGCCCCTCAGCTGGTTATTCCCTTCACATATTCAATCCTGCCCCTCTCCTCAGAAGACTCTACAGCCCGTTTTGGTCCGTGAAATGAAAGCCTGAGGATTATCCCTTCTCAGCCACTCTCCTGAGGCTTCTCCTCCTGCAGATGTGCCATGCAGGAAGGAAGACACTTCAGCTGCCCAGTGACACAGCTGTGCTCGATATCACAGCAGTACAAGCTGCCAGACAGCTTGGCTAAGATGACTGATACTATCTCCTATTGATGTCTTCCTTTCAGAAGGAGGATCCGAGCAGAGGTGAGGCTCACCCACCCTTCTAATCTGGCATTAACCCGCAGTGCTGCTGTTAATCACTGTCAGGGAATGAGGGCACTGGGAGCTCAGCTGGGAGCAAGAGCTGGCTCCCTCCCAAACCAGCAAGCACCCTCTGAGGGAGCCCTCAACCACTTGCCTTGCTCCTAGATGGCCACTGCTGGGACTGGACAGCCACCTGCATTGACCTGCAATACACTGTTGAGGAGGCAGCGCCAAATGGACACAAAATCACAAATTCAGATGTCAGCTTCTTTTCTTATTTGCCTGATAAAACTACCACTGTGAGGATCGACTGCCCGTTAGTTGGTGAAAGTCTTTCTGAAATGCAGTTAATTGTAAACAGAGATGGAAAATGACGTGCTTCAGTCTTGGAATTCAGCTTCCTCCTCAGCTGACACTGCTCAGAAAGCAGGCCCTGCTGCGGCCCACCCCCATGTACAAACCTGCCTTCATGCAGCTCCAGAGACAACACAGAGGCAGCATCCCAAAAGCAAACGAAAAAATGCTACGGCAAATGCACTGCTGCTGTGCAAGAACGAAGGCCAAAGGCTGCAGCGCTGTCAAACACATGGGCGTTTCAGTGTCACCACTGACATTTTGGCAAAGGAAACGCATGCTCTCTGCCTTACGACTTTCTGTTGGAAAGATGATTGATTTCCTCCTGAAATTGTTCTGATGCCAAGTGGTGGTTACCTGAGAAAGCCTCATTCATAAACTGTGGGTGGGTAATGGAGGAGGGGGGAAGACCTGTTATTCCCCCCGTTGAGAGAAGGCTCTTACAGTTCAGCTTTGTTCTGGACTAAACAAGAGGAACAGTGCACATGTGGTCTTCATTAGTGACGCTCCTTTGATATGTCTCCAAGTCCTTGGGTTGTAACTTTAGCGCACAAAGGGGTGGAGAAGCAAGGAAGGGAGAAAGGGAAGGAGGGAAGAATAAGACTGCTGGAGCCATCCCTCTGAAATCCAGACACGGACAGACTTTTTCTTTTTTTCTTTTCCTCCCCCTGCCTTTCTTTCTTGTTCTTTTCTTTTTTCCCCACCGCAGGCACAGAATTGTTCTTAACCTTCTGAACTGGGAAAATACATTTAAAAAAAAAAATCCACTGCTCTTCTGTCAAAGCAAAACCAAGATGAATAATCTCTTCTAAATTACAAGCATTCAATGACATAGTGGAACAGTTATCATTTCATTGCTTTTTATGCATATGTACTTGCATATATGCTTTTGTGGTTGCGTGAAGTCTGTGAGTCTCCAGCAGCCTGGAGTTTTAAAAATGCTTTTGAAGGAGTGGTTAGAGAGCAAGCGGGGGAGTGGGGACTGATCTGGCAAGCTGAAGTAATGGATGTTGATTCCTGCTCATTAGGAACCATGTCACAGAACTGCAGTCTGATCTACATGCCTTTTCTCCAACTGCCTGGTGCTTCCTCATGCTTCAAAACTGTACACCTCTTCTCCTTCTCAGGAATACTAATAAAGAAGGAAGTAATTTCAAAAAAGCCACACTAACTCTTCATATATTATTTTTCCGTGATTGTGCCCATCAATTAATAGCATTTGGATTTTAGCCCCCTTAAATCCACAGCTACACACACATGACTTTCCATGGCAGAAATCAGTTATAAACTGATGAAATCTAAAGAATATTAGCAGACAAATAACCAACAGCAAGTACAAAGTACGTCAATTAAACCCAGGGGCGATCTGGATTCCCCCCTGCACCTGCGGGAAATGAGAATATTTCACAGCACTGAATAAATGACATCCACATTTATGGTAGTGAAAGGCTGCTGACGCATCCCTTTCACTCCTGAGTGGGTTTGGGAACACCAGTGTGTTCAGTTGGCCAGATGTAAAGCATGGAACTCTCTCGCATGCCCACATGCTCTCTTTACCACTTGTGCTACCTCCCCAGGGAGCCTGAATTTCCCAGGTAATGGACATGCATTCGAGAAGGACAACAGCCGTGTCACACAGACTGGAATAAAAAGGTGCTGACGTGGGAAAGACTCAACCACATAAGTTCAGGAAGACAACAGCACAGACCTGCATCAGAAACAGCTGTCCTTTCATTGCAGGGCCAGAGGAGACTGTCAGATCAGTCTATAGGAAAAGCTTCTCTCTGTGCAGTCCTCACCATAACTGCTGAAACAGAGATATTTCTGCCCAGCCAAAACCCACTATTGATGTTTGCAGGACAGTGTACTCAGAGCTGTGGTTAGCAGTTATAACCAGTGGGGTTGATGCCTGAGCTTCTCCACAGTTGTTCAGTCCCCAAAAAGTGTTCTGCTTTTGTAGTCATTTTTGTCTATCCTTTCCTTTCTACCAATACTACAATATACAGTAATATATCAAGTGTGTACCATGTTGTAATAGTAATATTGCCAAAAGCACAGTCCATACGCTATTTAACAGCTGAGGTTTATACAACAGAATGAATGCTATACATAGCTATGAGTTACTATACTTAACTGAGCAACACTTTTCATCTTGCCTACATAAGGATTTGACATTTAACATCAGTATGAGGCTGCATAACATCATGCAGTTTACTATATAAAAATATTGGGGTCTTGGGCTAAGACATGTAGCATCGAAGTGAATCTTTGGCAAATGATGCTCTGGTCCATCCATGTTTTCCCAGCACTGTGTACAGATTGTGCCATGGCCTGTCCTTTGCTCTTCCTTGGACACAGGGCAGAAGGAGTGCAGTGTGTTTGGGCAGAACTGGGCAAGCTCTCAATCATCCCCATAGGGCTTCTTGCTGACTGTGAAACGATCTTGTGAAACTGTCAGAATGTTCCAACAGGAGCGAATAGTACAGGCTATTTCATGCTCACAATATACTCATCCAGAAAAAAAATACTTTGTTGGCCTTCATTAAGCACAAGCACTCACAGGCTAGGTATTAAGATGTGGGAGTCATCTGTTCTTGTTCCTCTTTCTGTACACAGTAATAAAATGCAGGAAGATATTATTCTTCCTGTGACCCACAAACTGTTATCTATAGAATGAAATACTGAAAATTCCTTAACTTTCAGGTGGGCAGATAACCTTCTTTAAGTTACAAAAAAAATGCTTGGAAGAATGTGTAGTGTTTTGAAGCATGATCATGACTAATCACATATTTTAGGAAATCAGTACACAAACAGCCTCATTCTAATCTCCCAGCAGGTTCACAGCCAGGCAGCTCTCCCAACTGATAACCAGGGAGATCAGAATCAGGCCCAAGACCGTACTTTTTATACCACTTGGTATCCTAGTAATGACTACAAAAAGGGAATATAAACCTTTTGTCTCTGTGCTTCTACAGACACATTCCCTGTGTATATTATTACCCTTCACAGGTATTTCTAAAATCCTGGGATCGCTCCTGCTCCTGTAGCTCTTTAAATACTCGTTCGTGGCAGAAAAACAGTTCCAAAAAACACAAGGCTGCCATTGTCTGCTTCTTATCTCACCTTCCCCAGCCTAATCCACTTAAATGCCATCATCGGCTTCAATAGACACATCCCTGATTAATGCCACTGTAAATAAGATCAAATCAGCCTATAGCCCATGTTGTTCTATAAGAAGACATACAAAATAGTTGAAGATAGCCAACTAAAATCTTCCATTCAATAACAGAACTAAAAACCTTTTTATTCCAAGTAGTCAAAAGGGTTGGCTTAAGTAAATGCCAATTACCAAATAGATAAAATAGATTAGTATCAGTACACACCCAAAAGTCAATAAACAGATTAATACAAGCTCAATATGTATAAGATTATTTTGTTTCAGACCAGGTTACTAATGTCCACAGACACAATTGCATGTTCACTTTGGAGGTGTGGTTACAGACCACACAGGCACTCCTTACTAATTTTCAGTGCCAGGTGAAATGTACCATGTAAAACAGTGCTGTAGTCCAGCTGCACTCTTAGAGCTATTGCTGCCCTGGTAATCCCAGTGGCTCACTTTCTAATGCACATGAGGTCCTATAATTTTTTGTTTTTGCCAGAGCTCCTGATGCAAAAGGAAAGGAGCTTTGGTGAGCAAGGGGTTAGAAAAATTTAAAATTCAGACCGTGAGAAGTAATAAAGTAGTTCAGCATTTCAGTCTGTCTTTGACAGTAAAGTCATGAACCATTCTTTTGATTCCTTTCCTGTTGCATGTAAAATAATACAAGCAAAACAGAAAATGTGCTCTAAAAAAAGGCTCCAATAGCAAGACCTTAAAAGCTAAAACTCATATATTCATCACAAAAGTTCACAAAGTAAATCTGTCAGTGTTGCTGCAAACTGTGCTGGTCATCAGACAGCTTTTTTTGTACTTTTTCTGAGGATTATATCTGTAGCGTGCAGAGGTACATTTTAGATTAGCATGCACTGAGTGATGAATCACATTATATTTCAGAAGAGCACTTTTTTTTTTGAGATATGTCCATGGTTCTGTTTGTATCAGAATATGGATGATGTCATTTCTTCCCTGTGTTATTCTGAATATTTTTGTTGCCTATAGGGACTAGAAATTACAGATGCAGGCAGAGATTTTTTTCTGAGTTAAATAAACATTTTCAACCAATTCAAAGTTTGGTTTCAGGTTTCAAGTTCAAACTGGTTCTTATGTTATCCATATGTTTGCCTACTCTTAAATATAGAGACGTTCTATAAGCTATATAAATTTCCTTTAATAAAAAGCTCTGTTCTAAATTTTTGTAATGTGACCACTGTTTTCACATGTCAGATTGAAGGTACATTATTTTCAGAAAGTAAGGGCTTAGCACATTCTAAAACTTCAGCAACTGATTGTGTCTCAAGTGGGAAATCTGATTATTAAGCACTTTAGAAAAATTTCTTCTTCCTTCTGTAATAGGGCTGTTCATAGTAGAAACACAAAATTACTACTTTCTCCAGGCATTTTGGAGGCACTTATTTTTACTACATGGTTCATGATATGCCTAACATATATTCAGTGTTTATTAACCTCAAAAAAATACATTATTGAGCATTTTGAGATTCACTGATAGAAAAACTGCTAAAAAGAGCCTGGAATTAATAACAATAAGCCACAAGTACCAAATAATCATTCAGATATTACCATCCCATCCATGAAAACAGGAGGAACATATCTAACTCATTCATTGCTTTCTATACTTTCAATGTGTAACTCATGCTGATTTTTTCTCTGTGATAAAACAACCTTAGCCTTTCTAGTGTCTTTTCATGGGGACTGTAAATGTTCTCATGTTCTGCCTCTGTGCTTTTCCTCCTTTTCCTCTTCTGCACAGTCCTTTCTGCCCCAGGACTGAGGATGGCATCACAGCTGTAGCCACTGCTATCTCTAAAGGCCCCATGATATTGTCCCATCAGTGGTTCAGTTTCCTGAGTAGCTGTACTGAATTTATACAGATTTAAAGGTCCAGCTTTTTAACATGCCACTACATTAAGGGTGATAAATTGAATCACGAGAAGGAAATGTCAAGGTACAAAGACTTGATGGGGTGTGGAAAGGCTGGGCATTTGAAGGCGCCCCTCCTCCTCGTTCTCTCTACATCTCTGTAGAAGAAGCCAGCTGATCACGTATGCATACAGCAGAGCCCCTGTAGCTGCTTCTCAGGGAAAGACACCAAATGTACAGGGTGATGGACTGGGGAAGGTGATGCTGAAAAGGGTCCCATGAGGTGAGGAGAGAGGTTTTGCTATGGGCTTGGGCTTGATTCTCATTCATGCTGAAAGGGACCTTTTATACCCCAAGCCTGGGTCTTGGTGAGGGTCAGCAGAATGCAGAGAGGTTTTGCACAAATGGCAGAGCTGAAGGGGAATACATGTATGGGAGGGAGAGCAAACACAAACATAATGAGGCACTGCGCTGCCTTTACAATGTACTGTCAACAGTGACTGCTTGTAAGTAGATGCCAAAATACTGTGTTCTGATACTACTCAGAAATGAGCCTGCATTTCTCCTGGTTTAAATTGTCTTTAAATGTGGGAAAGTATAGTAGCCTTCTGGCTGCAAGTTTGTTAACCCAGACAGTAATAATGTTGCTAAACTCCAGACCAGCAAAGTTAGTTATAAATATGAGCCCTGTGGGTATGACTGGGTTAGGAGAATTCAAGGATCCCACATCTGTGATAAAAGTCTACTTATTTACAAGGAACACAAAATACTTGGTTTCCTTAAAGACAGCAGGAGTCAAAGAGCAAGAGACCTTCTCTTTCCTTGCCATGTCACGGCCCTTTCACAGTCAGTGCTTTGTCCACAAGCTCTCTGCATCTTCCTTTAGGTGGTATTCCCAGGCCATGTTTTCTATGTGCAGTATTTCTGCCTTCTCTCTCTAACATATCTCCTGCTTCACTTTCTTTCCTTCCTTTTCATTTATTCATGAATCGTCATTAAACTACAGCCACCAAAACACCATATGCTGTAGAGATGTCATTGCCATGGACTGTGTGCTCCTGTGTTGGGGTGGAGAGCACAGTGGTTTCTGCTGCCTTGTCCCACGGTGGTTTTACAAGCTGTTCTTTTACACCATCTTAAAGGATAAGGACTGCACCTTTCCACTTGCATTTTTCACTGAGGTTTGGTGCAAACCAGCAACCAGAGTCTTGAAAATACGTACTTCATGAGTATTGGCATACCTGGACAAGCAAATAGAATAGCAGGCTGTTTTCCTACGCTACCTGAACCCCTAGCTGAACTGCAAATAGTGTTTATTCTGATAATAAGTTGCAAAGTGCAAGACTATGTTGTCATAACTGGAAGATCAAAAGGCAGAGGAACTCTGGCAAGGTGGCCTTCTCAAGGTGCTGCTCACACCAGTAAGCTGGATATATTGGATTACTTTTTGCCTCTCCTCTAATTACTGTTCCGTGCTGTGCTGCAAAGCAACAAATGAGGCATTGCTCCCTTGCTGGTCACATTTTCCTCAACTGGCTGTCACTATTTGACATCATAAAAAAATAACTACAGCAAAACCAGAAGCTACATTGGATAAGTTAATTATATTTAACGAAAAGCAATACTCTGAATGTTATAGAAGCTCCAGTTCTGTGACAAAACCTGCACATAAAGATCCTTTCCCTATGCAAGCAGCAATATTTTTTATTTACAGTGTGTACTTTTGAGGAAAATACTTCCTTCTTTCCCATTTCTGGCTTTCATTAAAGACCACCTGAAGACAAAAAGGCTAAAATATTTGAAAGCAGCCCATGTTAGTCTCCTTTTAATGAACTGTGCAGGCTCCTTTGTGGTAAGATAATTTCAATTGTACTAAAGTCAAGCTTCATTGAATTCTCAGCTCTTCTAAATAAGGTAACGGTGCAACTTTCCAGGTAGTGATTTTCTAATCCCTGAGAATTTTATTTGGATAAATAAAATAAAACCTCCCGTGAGTGTGGATGGCTAGCTCTGCAGCAGTATGTTCAGCATCCCATACGTATTACCCTTCCCCAGAAATCTAGCAAATGAGGTCACAGCAGAAACATTTGTCAGAATGCCAAACTGCAAACAAATGCTGCTTAATATTCACAGAAGGCAGGTTTACATATGGAATTGATAGCATGCACACAAGAAACCTAATTCCAGATGTTATGCCTATGCAGTGAGAGGAAGAGAAGTGTAACATGACCTCCACACCCAGTCAAATCAGCTCTAAACTGGACAGAATGGTGGCAACTGAGTGCTTGCAAACATAGGTTCCTTTTGGTGGAATCAGAATATAATTTTTGGACCAAAAATGACAAAATTGCAGGAAAAACGCAAAATCTGCTAACGGAAATAAAGATATATAATGTCAGTGAAGATTCATTTGGTGATGTGAATTTTTAAGAGTGCCTAAGTAAATAACATAAGACTAAATGTTCGTGTTCATATTTTAATTAATTAAGATTTAATATCAACCAGAAATGAAAGGTACGGCTTTAATATAACTTTCAGGGAGGTAATGTATAATGTGTTCAGATGTAGTCTAAAATAATGAATAAAATAAAATAAAAAATTGTCAAAGGCTCACTCTTTGGATTACAAGAAGCTTCAGAGCAAGAGGCTCAGCTCAAATTTAGAAGTGCTAAAAGCTTCCATTTTCACACATTTTCAGTGTGATTCCAGGTCCTGATAGCCTGAGCCTACGATGATCAGCAGCTGTGGTTATCTTGTGAGTGCTTTTATGAAAATGCGTTACCACTCATATGAGAAGTGAAATGGAAACTCTGTTTTAAAGGCCTTTTCAACCTGAATGATAAAAGCCTGGGAAAAAAACTAAGCCAACCCAGCAAACCCAAGTTCTTGAGACTTGTAGGGGTTTAGATTCCAGATTCTGGGATGTTTTCACATTTTAAGTATTGCTCTCATGCAATGTGTAGCAAACAAAAAATAGCCAAGACTGTAGTAGCCAAGGAATCCCGAACTCCACAACACGCCCCAGGCTATACTACATCCATCCTTGTGCCCAACAGCTAGGGGCAACACTGACTTTGCACACAGGACAGCAAAAAATAGGCAGCAAGAGCTGGAACATGTGACAGGAGTGGTTGCCAGAGTCACCTGTGGTGCCAGCAACCTTTATAGAAAATATGTCTGTGTCAGAGGGAGCCTGCTGGGCTACACCTGTTGTACCAGTACAGCAAGTCTCTGTTCCCAGAGGCCCTGGAGCCCACTCATTTACCATGAATGAATGGAAGAAGACAAAGCAGATTATGTACAAATCAAAATAAGTGTGAAAAAGCTGAAATGTGTTTTGTGGGCCCTCATAAGCAGTAACAAATGGAAGGCAGAGACCTTATGTCTATAAGAGATGTAAGTACTCATGGACTCTTGGAGAACAGCATTACACACAACCTGTTGAAAAGGAGATGTGGAAAAAGTGAAAAAAAACCACCAGTAGCCATATTGCTCCCCATCTGGAAGTAACCCACAGGAGAAAAATGCAGCAAGCGTACTCAAGCAAGCAACAGTTCTCCCTCCTTGTTTTCTACTTGGAGAGAAAACTGCAGTGGCCTGTTATGCACAGAGCATCCTTAATCCTTCTCTGGCCCTGTATGCAGGGACAGACAAAGCTGCATCACAATGAATTGGCTTCACACTGGTGAGAGCTTGTTTGCTTCTCAATCTACAGTGTTTACCATTCACTTTTGAGGCACTGTGCTGGGGCACCTTTTCTGTGGCTGACTTTCCCCTAGTAGGAGTATATCTTCTTGTGTATATGATTACTGTTCCTTAGTTACTATCTGTGTTAACCAGCTTAAAAATAACCTTTTGCTGTCTAGTCAGTTTTCAGCCCAGCAGTTCCCTCCCATTTGTTTTGCAGGTACACACACATGGCAAGAACAAGGGAAGAGCATTGGAGAGACGGGACTAGAAGGCAGGGGAAAGACCTACTTCTTTTGACTGCAGTGCTGTTTCACACCTGCTTAAAAAGTTTAAGTAACAGACTGTGCCTGAGGTTGTGGTTACCTTAGTTGTGCAGTGTATCTAATGGCTCTGAAACAGGTAAATGTATCCACCCTCCAAATTCTCTTTTTTCGCTTCCTCTCTCACACTCTTAGTTACATGGTCCCACCTTAGTTTTCATAGCAGCTTTGGGCCTCAGTGGACTTTCCACAAACCAATCCAGTTCATTAGCTCAGCACAATCTTGGCCATGTGGATTAAGTTGGATGGAAAGAGGCAGCTGATGCCCTGACTCCACTGACAGGTGATCTGGCCAGATTCAAGGCAGGTGAACTTAAGCTCAGGAGCTGCCATTTTTGAGTGGGAGCTTCTCATGAAAAGCCTTAGATAACCCATGTAAAGTAACACTTAACTCCCAAAAGCATTTAAAATTCAACCACTGCCTTCACTTTGACCCAAAAGGCTGACTTAGCTTGGGCTTCTAAAACTACTCAGAAGCACTCAACTCTAAAGCTAAGCAGGGAGTAACCCAACTGCAGGATCAGCATTCGGTGGGAAGTGGCCTCCTCATCAGGTTGCAAAAGCAG
Organism: Falco punctatus; assembly: GCF_963210335.1. NCBI lineage: Eukaryota > Metazoa > Chordata > Aves > Falconiformes > Falconidae > Falco > Falco punctatus. Next base: position 94,592,017 of record NC_137581.1, on the reverse strand, counting down.
ACTTACATTTTCTTATGTACTCTTTGACTCCTGTATTTTTTATGCTTGATTTTACAGCAGCAAATAGTCTTCCATTTGCCCAGGTGAGTAAAAGTCTCAATCATCTTCTAGTGGAAGACAGTGACCTAGTAAGTAAGGTCTCTTAATTCCCATGAAAGTGTCATTGTTGCAAAAAGAGTCTTTCTCTTCCCCATACTACCCCCAGGCAAAACTTGAGTGTCTTGGGTTACGTGGTCTGCAGCTTGGAGGCAGCTATCCATCCAAGGCCCTCAGTTCTCCCTACGGTTGGCTTTAGTCCAAGCTGGCACTGCATTGATTCATTCCAGCAGATCCTAGCTTTAATGTTTCTGCACAGAGGTGCCATGCAGGATCCCTGCCCTGTTTCATTACTTAACAGCATCACAAAAATCATGAGGTTTTGAGCCTCAAGAAAAAATTAATAACCCTACTTCTTAGCCATTTGGTAAAACTGTTTCATTGTATTTTTCTGGAATTCCCCTACTTGTTGAAAAGACATCTACTGATGATGAATTGAGGAGGACTCTGTTAATGGAAAGCTTTCTCCTCAATAGCACCAGATAGATGGGCTGCACCAAGCTTGCATCAGCTTCCCACAGACAATCTGTCCAACAGCAAAACCCTCAAGGCACTTAGTGGCTCAAGTTGAACAAATCCAAAAGCTCAGCTAAAATTCTGGGGTGAGAACCGCAGCTAACATCATGGCTTAAGCAGAAAGGAATTTTATAGCAGAGGGTAACACCTCCCTCTCTGCAGGGGAGAGCTCTCCTGGAGATAGTTCACAGACCATGGAATGAACTTCCTCAGGAACTTAACAACTGACCACAGCAAAGCACGCTTTTTTTGACCTTGCGCTCTCTAAAGTAAACACATAGCACTATTTCAAAACAGGAAAAGAAAAACCACAGTAAAAGCTTAACTACCTTACTAAGCCAAATCACAATACTGAAAGGTAACACCTCCCCTGAAGAAGAATGGGCCCCACATGACAGATTTCAGTCACACCAAAGGCACAAGGGTAAGTACTTTGACATTACAGTGATGAAGGAGAAGCAAGGTAAAGCTTCATGCAATACTTCTGCATTACAGTATACCTGCAGTGTCAGATTTGAAGGGATGCAGATCTGCATATATGAGATTCTCACGCACCATAAGAATCTGGAAGTTTTAAGAAAATAAAGTCACAAAGCACACAGTAAGTTCACAAACCATTTTAATAATGCTTTGCCTTGAAAAGGTGTGCTTTGAAATGGTCACTGCACAAATGGAATGATGAGCATTCTTCTCTAGTGCAGTATGGAGGAAAAATAAACTCTCTGGATTGCTGGTGTTGACAGCATTGACAGCATATAGGCTCTTTGAGATGCACAGTCTTTAAGCGTAATAGCAAAAACCTTATGCTTCACCAAGTTCTACCTTAACACACTTAAAAACCCACTAACAGTCATCTTTGTTAATGGATGATGAGGCAATTTCTCCTTTGAAAAGAGAAAGGTATCTTTTGTTTGAAAAAAATAAATTGGCAAATTAATGGATGAATGACAGCATGAGGAGACCGGGAATTTGCACATGTTCTCCTACTCCTTGGGAAGGTTTGTGTTACATTAGGGAAGAACAAGAAGGGAACACCCACTTTAATCTGCTATTGGAAAATAAAGAGTTTCTACCTTTTAGGTTTTCTGAGTATTTTGGTGTTGTTTTTTTACTGCTACAGCTGCGTACAAGAGTTTCTTGCTTTCTACTGAACAGGTGTTGACTTTTGCTAATGGATTTGTATAGCCATACTCTGTCAACACATCAGTATTACTCAGTATTTCAAGAAATGGACTGACTGAGACTTGGAGCTACATTCAGAGACATTTTAATTCAAACCTCCAACTGTTTTTTAAGAAGCCATATCTAAAAGCTCCCTTCCAAGATGCTGGAATGTGAAGTATGTGGGAAATGTTATCTTATTGGCCTCATGTCTGCCAGTGATTGTGAAACAGCTTCATTATTCTGGGAAAAAAACAACTATGATTCCAGGCAAAGAGAGATTCATGTAAACTTGTTAAATCTTTAGGGAATACAAATAATACAGAGCCTGGAGAAAATCTTTAATGCTTCATCATGTGAAGATAGGATTGATGTGGAAGATTGCCATTTGTAAACACTTCACATAAAAACATGTACTTTGAAAACCCATATATCTAGTACAGCTTGTTAGACCTAATTCGTCTTCAGATCAATTTTCTCAATGTGGCCTGTCTTCCCTGGAGATAACAGACTATTTCCACTGTAGTGTGTTACATATACTGGTGAGAGAGAAGAATCAGATGCTGAACCATGGTGGCCATATTTATCTTGCACTGTGGTCTCCAGAGGCAAAGTGGGGTGGTATTTACCCTGCGTGGTAGGTGTGTTCTATGATACGACCTCAGCTCTTGACTCAGCCTGGTCAAAATGTATGGAAGCTCTCATCCAGTCTGTGGGCCTTCCCAAGGAAATGAGTGTAGTCTTGCACACACCTAGAGTGAGACATTAAATTCTGGGTGTTTCTCAGGTCTTCATTTCAGTCACTTCTAGATGGCCCCATAGAATGGTATAGCAGGTACATCCAGTCTGCATCATAGAGTGCTTGTGAAGAGATACTAGCTGTGGAGCTAGGGCTGAGGGTTATCATACTTCTGCCTGGGAACTCCCAGCACCCTTTATCATAGAACAGGCAGATTTCCCTGAAAGGCGCTCAAACAAACATTTCTGTACAAGTATTTCCTCTTCAGGCCAGGTATAAATCAAATAAGCAGTGAGGCTTTGCTCAGAGAGCTAATGCAGGTCTTAAATGAAACCAACTTGCTTCTGGGCATAACTTTAAAGTTCTCTCAAGTATTTACACAGTCAAGTAAAAGCTATGTTATGCTGTGGAGCTATTTCCATTTCAGTAGTCTCATCTTTCCAGTGGTGTTAGGACATAATTTGGGAAGTTTCCCAAGTTTGCCTTGAAAATCATGTTGAGCTCCATATCAGCTACACGATGTCAATGCATTACGTATATGCTGGTTGCTGGCCAGCTGGCATTTTAAACAAGTAGTTCAGGGAAAAGCAATTTTGATGAGGGCTGACCACAGCTGGCTTGACATTAAACTACATTTTCAGGACTTAGTATTGCCAAGCCTCCAAAGGCTCAAAGACTTACTTAACATTATCTTAAACTTTGTCTGACTCAACAGCTTCAGAAAATAAAGTGGGGCTGAGGGATCCTAGCATGCCAAATCCCTGCATACATATCTCCATGTATTTCATTTGCTTACTGAATGCATTTATTTTATATTATTTTATACTATGTCCAGTTTTTACACAATTTGAGTGTCAGTCTTATTCTTGCCACAAATTAAGTGTGGTAGCTGAAATGCTTCCTTGAACAGATGTGACGACCACATAATGTAAATATTGCTAAATGTTGCCTCTTAGCCTTTGGAAGACCATTAAAAAATACAAATCTGCAGAGAATAGTGTGACAATACAGTGTAGCTAAGCTTGTAGCACACTAAAAATGCTCTGGAGTTGTCAGAAAGAAGCAGTTAATGAGAAATCAAAGGTTTAAAACACTTTGTGCACATGGATATTTCACTCCCAAATAGACCAAGGTATATACTAGTAAGATTTTCAATGACCTAAAATATGGCCCTGCAGGAAATAGTAGCTGAAACACAGAGGTTTTATATATATATATATTTATAATAAAATGTATATAAATGTGTGTGTGTGTATATAAATGTATGTATATATCACTGTTTTCCAGTAAGGATTCTAGCACCATTTCCAGCTTCAGCTTAATTTCACTTAAATCTTTAGTAAAACGTCCTATTTGAAACCATTTGACTGGAGTATGTCAAACAAAGTACAGTGTTTATAAAGACATTAAGTTGTTCTAACTTTAAAACAATATTCCTGCATTAAACATAACTTCCTTTAAAGAGTAAAATGTTGGAAGAAAATCAGAACTCTACTTTCTTTAGAGATTTGTTCAGAAACCATTCCATACAGATCTGAATACATAATTTTCTAATTACCTCTGGTGAGCAATAATATTTAAGGAAATTCCAAATAATAATACTTTTCTCTTCTACACAGCTTATATCTTCAAAAGTTCATCAATCCTTTTAAACTGGGAAGGAGATTTTGGAAAACATGTTGTCCTTGTCTATAGACTGAAAAACAGGCATATCTTCCAGTAAATCAGTAACCAAGTTGTGACAAGAACTCTGCAATTTGAAGCTCAGAACTTGGCAGATGTCTTCTGCCCAAAAGGACAGCAGAAAAAAAGATCAGAACAATATATTTGAAAATATATTTCAAATACATTCAACAGGAGATATACGGTGACTATGAAAGCAATTACAACTCAAGCATGTCAACAGTTAATATTTAATAATTAATGATTTAAGTGTGACATTTACTTTCCCCACACTACATCATAAGAACTTACAAAAATCAGTACATCATCATGTAGTCAACAATGCAAAGAGCCTTAAATGTAATTTTTCTTAACTTTTGATCACTTGATTCCTGAGCTTTTAATATTCATACTCCAAAAGCTTATCCTACAACATGAGTAAAGAAGCGATTGATTTGGGAAGTTACTGATGCAAAGGAACCATCAAATTTAAAAAATATTCAGTCATTTGCATTCATTAGAATAACCATGAACATTTCACAGATAAACAGAAGTTGTATCAGTTCCTATGTGGATGGACATGTCAGCAGCAACTAGGTGAAGAAGAGCTATTCCTCTGCTGCCCCTCCAGCCCATTCTTCCTCCAGTAGAGCAGCTATTGCTCTGGAAGAAAGCTGGGTGATCATTGAGGAAGACTGTGCTTCCTTTCAAAGATGCAACGGTGGTGTGGTCTCAGGCAGGGTAATAGAGTAGCTGGAAAAATCACAATTTTAGAACTTCTCTTAGACTGGCTCACAGCTTCATAGCTTCTTTGAGAAAGTAATATTGGGAAAACAGCAAATGGGGTTTTCAATCTTTGCAAACTTGATTTAGCAGTGAAAAATAAGGAGAACTCAGAAACAGTCAGAGTACAACACTCTTTTTTATATTCTGCACAAAAAGGGTTTAATGTTTAATGCCACATTTACATATCTGAAGATACTTGATGTTACACAGGATTTTAATTTAGCAGTGATACAGCAATGTGCTGAAATCAGAATACAACAACATAGCAATTGCAACATACAACTGGATCACAATACACATGTGATTGCCATTTCCATTCTCTCTATGCTGACTTTCATGATGTTGGGCATCTCCAGTCACTGGGAGGGAACCCATGGGGTGAAGCCAGTTCAAGCATGTTGCTTTTATTGAGTGTTCATTTTTTATACTGTATGCTGAGCCATGTATACTCTTTCCCCATATTGGTCTCAGACAACCTGGACTCAAGAAGACATTCACATTCTTTTGATTAACTCAGGGAAAACCCAGTGTATCAGCTAATCCACTCAACTGATACAGCCGTTTATCAAAAACAAAGGCCACCCTCCAGTCCCCTTTGTGCTGAGACGAGTTCAGCTGTATGTGCAATAGCTCTGGTCACTCCCTACATTCCTTGAGCTTCATGAGCATTGCCTGCCCCCTGAGCCTTCTTCCATTGTAGGGTTTTTTCCATCAGTCCCAAGCATATGATGCCTAAGAGCTCATCAGAGATTATCAGCAATTGTTCCATGGACTACAGCCAATAAATACGTGAAATATCATAATTGCTCTAGTGTCATAAAACCAATTCCAAAAAGAAGTGTCAGGCTTCACTTGAAAGTGATTTTGTAAGTTGTTCTGGGGGATGGGGAGCAGAGAGAAAGAAGCAGCATAGAAAGCAAACACCCTCTTTCCCTGTTCAGAGCATAAGCTTCTGTTTTTTTCTAAAACAAAATAGAGAAGTAATTGCATGGGATTCTTTTCCTTTCCCCCCCTCATTTTTCCATTTTTACTTAGTAAATACATTTAACATAATCATGACTCAGGAAAAATATGCCTGGACTTCATAAGTGCAGTAAACCCCATTTTCTGCAGCTACCAGGGGATATCAGGTTTCTAGCTGTGGCTGAATACCTACTGCATTTGGCTCTGGAGGGCCGAAATGGAGCGCCTGGACTCACTGTGCTGCTCACCCCATTTTCAGAAAGCTGGATTTATGCATCACAGAGTCTCCTTATACATCACACTAACAACAAAATCTTGCTTTGGTGTGGTCCTATACAGCAGCTTGCCCAGAGGAAACCCTTTAGAAAGAGGAATGTTACTCGACCCATGCTCTCACATTTGCTAAGGTTGGGACTGTTAGAATATTTGGATTTTTAGATCTAAAGCCAGAAGAAAACACACAAATAAAGCATTTTGGTTTGGGTTAAAATGAATTAAAAGTTTCCTTTTTCTTGCCAAATAAAGCACAAACCAAAAGGTGGGTGGAACAGCTGAAAGTTTTCCATACAATCTAAAAAACCCACCACCTTATTGATTTTGAAAAGCATTTTTAAGGAAGGCAAAAGAGGAGAAGGTCTAAGTTTGGAAAGCTGTGTTACAATAGCTGTAATCTTGTTCAGTAATTCAGTGATTTTCAGTGACTCCGACCGAGGCTTAGGAGATCCAGGTCCATCTCATGCCCTGCTGGCGGCAGTTTGAATTCACATCTCTTACCTCCCAGAAAAGGATTTTAACCACCAAGGGATAGGATATATGCTGGATTGCTTCCCTTCTATTGCAGTCTTTTAGGTTTGGTCATGATTAGTCTTTTCAGCCAAAAGTGAGTGAGAATAATGCCTTAGGCTACTGGCAGGACTCTTAAGGCAACGTGGCCACAGGTAGTATAAGGAAACTCCAGCCTCCAGGCTGCATGGGTCTCAGCTCTGTTCTAGCTGAAGGACTATGCACAGTGTGAGATACCAGACTTCTAGTTCCTGGTCAGCTGTACCTCTAACCATGTGCATAAAGCATTACTGTAACCATAGGAGAGCAAATGTTTGTACACACATGTTTACACAGCTGAATAGCCCAGAGGTGTGGTTTTAAAGGCATAAAAAGGATTTTAATCCAGCTATCCCAGAGGAAGAATGAGTGGGTCCAAAGGGACATTCAAACATTTTGTTGTTTGAGATCCATTTTTAATAGCCAAAAGTACTGATCTGATTCATTTTCAATTTGTAAGTTTTTTTCAGGAAACCACTTCTTTCAGTAAATCAATAAAAACAGTAATTTCCACAGGCTCCATATCTGGCATTGGGCTGATATGCAAAATCACATTTTACAATGCATTAGGCAGAATATCTGATGGTTCAAGAAATAGCGATGGAGAAGAGAAACATAATGACAGCTGTTTTATAAGATTCTCCGTGATAAATATGAATGGGTAATACAATAACGTATATATATCCTGGTAATAATTTTCATGTCCTAGCTATCCATCTTCTCTACCTGGGAGCATATCAACCCAAGGGTCTTCCAAAAACCCCAAGTATTGTTATTCTTTTGCATTGTTACCAAGTTAATTAGGGAACAGGGCAATTCTCCCATTTCAATACTTCCATCTGTTTCTGATTTACCAGTTTCACATATTATGAAAATGCGCCAGACAGCAGCTCCATCCAATATGTTTCATGTTCACAGTATATATATGAAAGATGGTTTAGTATCAGTAATTAAGCATTTACTGGCCTTCAATTTAGCTCAATATTTCTTTTGTGGAGGGGAAAAGCTCCAGCTCCTGAACAATTTGTCACAGTGACTCTGCAGCATGCATATGGCATAGGGAAAATTGCATTTCAGCCCCCCACTGGGGCATGCCAGTGAATTGCTAAATGATAGAATCCCGATTCATATAAAACGGTCTTGTTTACATGACTATGTTCCTAGAGGCTCCAAAAAATATCTGTATTGCATCATGTTGTATCTTGCCCAGTTAGACAAAGGCAGCCCCTACCTCAAAGAGCTTGTACCCAATACAGACAAGAGAATGAGTAGAGGAGGTTACAGCATGCTGGCCAGGGAGAGGACAGGCAACCAATTTCCCCCAGTAAGCAAGAAGTCTGTGGCACTGCCTCAATACCAAGTCATTGCTCTAATGGCAGAAACATTCAGCTGCCTACAAGGCTAACAACATTTCCAGCTATACAGTTTTATGCACATAGTAACAGGTGGGGGGGGGGGGGGGGGAAGAAAAAAAATAAATAAAAAAAAAAAGAAGAGGAAATACCACAAATGCAAAATATGGTCAATTGCTACATGCCACATGCAAACAAATATCCTGTCTTTCATAGGGCTGGAATGAAACAGCAACCCAAATGACTGTAGACAAAGGAAAAGACACCTATGCAAAAATAGTAATCAATGGATTTCTGGAGTCATCAGTCCCTGGGGTAAGGACCTGTCTTGGTCTTACTGGTAGTTTTCTGAAATAGGTACAACGACGTATCAAAATGAGGCAAAAATAGTCCACAAGATGCAGCATATTTACAGGGTCATATGGGGAAGCAGAGGAAATGCCTTTGTATAACAAGGCAAGCTACACTGAAGAAATTAGCTGACAAAACAGAGACCTGCTTAGGAGTGTACACTCTTCTGAAACTCTTCCAAATTACAGTGTTTACCCTCTTTTTCATTTTTATGACCTCAGAGCACCGATTATTACATATGTTCCAATGTTCCTGGATATACAGAATACTAAAATGCCCAGAATTTGTTGCGTGAGGTACCTTATCATCAGCTGATAAAATACAACAACTAGTCTAAATCATCTGATGTTGAATTTTGTTTTTTAAGTCAAATTGAGACATGAAGGAATTCTTCTGCTTCTTCTCCTCAACCAACTACCAATTACGGTGAATACCTTGAAAGGCCCTGGACTGCCTGGTGGGACTGCAAACTCATACTCAAACTCAACTGGCGTTTGTCAACGTAAGTACTGCAGTTATTAAAAGTATACATTCCTCATAGATGTCTTATCCATATAAGGAATATTTTTATCTGGCAGTGGCACACTAATAAATATTAGGATTATGTAGTCCTCCAAATTGCAAGAGATCACCTCAATAGCTATGCGTACCAGAACCTTCCTCTATGAAACATAATAACATTTATTGATATAAATGGCAGGCTTCCTCATTATGCAAGAGCCTGATTCTGCAAAAGTAGTGGATATGTGTGCTTTCCAAAATTTTATTTTTTAAAAAAAGTATTTAATAAAACATATTCATAAAATGTAGTCAGCATCTGCAGACTGATTTGGATTCAAAATGGTGAACGTCTTCTGGTCTGAGAAGTGGAGTTTTTCACTTTTATATATGAGCTACCCATTCCATTGATGAAGCCTAGTAGTCCTGAAGTTTCTCTCCTAACTCCATATTTGTCCACCAGTAAGAACAGCCCAATTTGCAGGGGCTCTCGATAGTCATGAAAGCCCACTGCACTAAGTATGCTTAGCAACTTTTTAAAATCTATTTACATTTTGTCTCTAGTGAAGACAGTCACATTGGCATGCACAGTGGATTTACTTGCATCAAAAAAATAAAAACTGACAACGTACCTAGAGAAGGGCACCACCATGTGTCAACAATAACTCACTGGGTCTTTTTTTCAGTGCAAGTACATATTTTGTTCAAACAATCCTAGAGTACCTAGTGATAAAGTAAGCTGGAAAACAGAACTTTTAAAACCATGGACCAAATCAGCAGAAACACACCTTGACCTCAGTGAAATATGACTACAAGTAGTTTCCTCCCAGCTGCACCTGTGCCAGTGGAAGAAGTTTCAAACCCTGCCTATATCTGCTTACCATTGCCTCTCCATGCAATCCACCAGCCATCCCATCTGCCAGTTCCTCTGCCATCAAAGTCTTTCTCACCTGCTTCACTCAAAATGAGTCAAGTTATTTAAACACCTTAAATAACAGGTCTTAGAGTCACTGACATGGGCCAGGGCACCCCTCCACCATGGCAGGTAGCAGCCTCCAGCTGAGGAGCAGCAAAAAAGGAACACCAAAGGCAGTATAGGGAGAGACAGGTGCAGAAGAGGATGCTTGCCCAGCACTGAAGTACCAACTCCTGTGTTTAAAAGCATTTTGTGATTTTCCAGTCAGAAATCTGGACAGAAGTAATGGCCGTAAGTCTCTTCTGTCACCTGACTTCTTGTAGTAGATGCTTTTTAAAGAGCCTTATGTTGCAGAATTTTTATTTTTTTTTAAAAAATGTTCATAAAAATCAAAGTGAAATACTTCATTTTGGGTGATTCGATACAAATCAGAAAGTGTTTATGGTCTGAATGACTCCAAAGGCTTGCTTGGCTTTGGTTTGGTTGGGTTTGGTTTTTGGTTTTTTTTGAAGTTGACATGAATAAGCAGATGCTTAAGGACGTTTTCCTAATGTTTTATGCCTGAGGTGATCTATAGCTGTGGACTTCCTTTCTCTTGTGCTTTTGCTAAAATTATCCATTTCCATTAATGCACATAACACCTTTCTGAACAAAACTGTAGGATTTATCTTGGAAGCCCTGTGATTCTGAGTGTGTTACAGAAGATGGACTCAAGCCAGGGACTCTGCTCACAGTGTGGGAATGAATGAGATTTGGTACTACAGCTCCCTCAAGTTGATGCACAATCATGAGCTGCAGTTCAGTGTTGACATGAATCAACAAAAACCATTGTGATGTTTAGAATAAGCAAAAAAGAAAAAACATTTCAATGAATTCCAGATTTACTTTTCTTTTTAATATTTTTTCCTAAGAATTTAAGAATTTCCATTCTAAGGAAGGTTTTGAAATCTCTGGATCTTGTCCTGTTTCGAAATGAAATTAAGTATTGAGATGCCAGCATTTTCTATGGCAACTCTAAAATTAATGTGGCTGTAAACATGCATAAGATTTTTTTGTACTATATAGAAACAGGCTTATGGGTATAACTGCAGATGTGCTGGGACCCTTATGAGACTCTAATACCTTCAACTTTCCCAGTAAGCCACATAATGACTGTGTAAGTATATGGCAATTCCTACGGGGGTTATTTTATTCAGTATCATCAGAAAGAGGCTTTCTCATTTATATTTCTGTATCTTGATTCCCATGTACTGTAATCCCAATTGTAAATACAATCCACCTAGTTATAACAAAATGCCTTTGTAGAGCACACATAGCCTTTGTTTCAGGACCTGATGTTAGAGGACTATAAAGGCTGCATTCAAGGCACTCCAGTCTGCAGCTGGAAAAATGGATGGAAAATTACTTCCTGGCCCACAGCCAGCACTAAGTTTGCTCAGGATATAATGCAATACGGGACGTGCAAGGCTCTGATACATATCTGGTTTTAACCCAAAATGGGGAAACCCTGCTACTTCTCTGTCTACAGTTTGTTACCAGTCACTTATTGACAGCCCGGCACATAATGACCATGTTGCTAATCAGGGTCCTGAGGGCACCCATGTGGCTATCCCTGGGCTGTGTCTCACCCTGGTCCCCACCATCAGGTGTGATCCTGATTCTCACCCATGAACTGACAACCATCACAGCTTCAGCCCTTCCCTGTCCCCCGTGCTGCCCCGGTGCCCTCGGCTGCTCCTGGCTGGGGGTGGAACAGGCCCCGGCTGCCAGGCCCTGCCCTGACCCACCACGGGGAGCCCCTGATGCTCCCCAGACCTGAGGGACTCCACAGTCCCTGTGGAGCCCTGGCATCACCATACTCAATGCTTTCATGAATCTCTTCAGATTTTAAAAAAGATGAGTGATAAAACCAGCCATTTTCACCTGCTGCTTAGACATCACTACCTGAAAGCTGAACCCGTTTCAACTCATTGTAGCCCTAAAAAATGGAAAAAGTATCAATTCCAAAACAAAATATATTGATTGCTTGCTTTTATTTTCAAAGAGAAATGGGCAAAACAGAACAAGATAGGGGAGGTCTCATCCTAATATAACCTCATGGTTAGAAGCATTGCCTGGCTTGTGGGAGTTTACGTGTTAATCAGACAGTGGAGATTACTATAATCCCTCTGCAGACAGCTGGGCCTAACCAATGGGCTGTAGGATGCACTAAGGGACACCTCTTGTGGGCCTTTCTAGTACTCCTTACTTATTCATTGAAGCAGAGATCGTGACACAGCTAGTCTGTTGGTTCTTGTTTCCTCTGTTCATACTCTAAGGTTAAGGTCCTAACCATTGGGCTACAGGGTTAATGAAGGTCAGAGCCTCCTCATCTTTGGGGAATCCAGCTCTGATTTTGTTAAAATATAGCCCTCTCTTGGACCCAATGGGTTTTCATGCATCCAGAACCAAACTTACCCTGCAAGGGGGCTAGAATATGGGATGTAAACAATTGGTTGGCCAAGCACAACTCCCTTCAGCAAAGGGAGACAAAGTGGCCTGTAGATAATAACACAGTGACTTTCTTCTACACAGAGGAGAAATCCTGTAGAGCAGGAAAGGTCACCTCCTAGCTCCTGACAACCTCCACAAGAGGGACTGGTCTTGGCTTCTGTCTTCTTGTTAGAGTGTGGCATCATCAGCTGGGGCACTAGCACAACGGATCCAATGGTCCCAAAGAGCACTAACACCTGAATGACTGTAGGGAAAGTGAGCGTGATTTGAGTCTCACCCTGCAGGCACTGAGCTGGAGACACAGGGCCCAATTCAATCCCAATATGGGAGGTAGGTTGTTGACATCCCATCTGAGTTGGGAGCAACTTTGTTTATGATCCAATTAATTCTGTACCTTCTGGGTCACACCCAGCAGTTCCTCTAGAAGAGTGTCCCTGAAGCCAGGTGTGCCACCAATGGGGACACCTTTGCTCACTGGGACCTTAGTGACCTTCATACTCCCACTGTGATGCAGGGATGTCCCTCAGCCTCTTCCAGTCTGGACACCTCTCCAGCCCCAGAACAGTCTCCAGCCAGGGTCCACCCCAAACCAGGACACTTCCAAGGGCCTGGGCACAAGGAAAGGACGACAGGCATCCTCACCCACAAGGATCCTGCGGCCCCAGGGTCTCCCTGGCAGCCACAGGGAGCCTCTGATGAGGAAGCCAGGGAAGAGGGACACAGAAACCACTGCAGACATTTGTCTCCACAGAGAGCACAGAGAACCAGGAGGATGAGATGGAGGCAGTGGTCAGTGTCTCCAAAGACAACAGTGCCCATAGCCCCTCTGTTCCCCCACAGGGGCGAGTTGCCAACTCTCCGAAGAGAGGAGGAAGAACAGTTTCCAGTCCATTCCCACCATTTGCAGGCCATTCCCACCCCAGCAAGTGGCAGTCACAGCTTCAGTGCTAGCAGGGACCATGGGAGCAAAGACAAACTGACAAAGAAATGACAGGTCAGCCAGGACTTACACTCAGACAGTCCTAGGAAGAGGGTACCAGGATTCCTCAGGCCTCACACACAGCCCATGTCCCTTCTTCCTCTGCTGCAATGTTTGCTTTCTGCAGTGGAAGGATTATTCCTGGTATCTCTCATAGGAAAGTACATATTCTGTCTATCACAGTGCTGCAGTGATGATTTAGACTAGAAGGAGCCTGAGGAGGTCTCTAGTCTAACCCTCTGCCCAAAGCACCATCTGCTCTGGGGTCATACCAGTCTGCTCAGGGCTTGGTCCAGTCAGGGCTGGAAACCTTCCAAGGACGGTGATGGCACAGCCTCTGGAGTGACTTGCTCCACTGCCTTATTGCCTTCAGGGGGAAACAGTTTCTTCCTACTCTCAGTCTGAACCCAGCTCTTGTTGCAGCTTGTGTTCATTGTCTTTTGCCCTCCCATCCCGCACTGCCATGAGGAGTCCAACTCCAGCTCCTCCATGACCCCTCATAGGCACTGGGGGGCTGTTAGGTGCTCCAAAGCCATCCCTTCTCCAGGCTTTCCCCTGTCTCCCCACAATATGCAGTGCAGGGCCACGTCCTGAGCTCACCACCAGTGTAAGCTTGAGAAGGATGTTTCCCACTGCCCCCCACCACACACTCCCTTGCCTTCAATTTACATTGGGTCTGAGGCTGCAGATTCCCAACACCATGAAAGACTTCACCCTGACATTAGATGTTAGAAAGATGGAAAGATCACAGAATAAATGTCATAAATAAATGAAAACCTACTACAAAGCATGAGATATAATTGGAAGTAGAAATCAAAGGTAGGTCAAAGGACAGGGAAGAGGAAGCCTCTTCTCTTCTGTACTGAGCGAATTATATGAGAGCGAATTACCACTAAAAGTGGTTTAGATGGTAGAGCAAAAAACAGAACTAACGAATATCCAGGTCACTAAGCCAGAGATCTAAAATTCAACTGCATTCATCAATGCATTGAAAAGACTTCCAAGGCCATGTTGCAGCACCTACCTTTACACAAGAATTGAAAACATCTGAATATGGGTGGGTGTGTGGGGGTGGGTGTGTGTCTGTGTGTCTGTGTGCGTGCGCGCATGCGTGCATGCGCGTGTGTGCGTGTGTGTATGTGTGTGTGTGTGTGTGTGTTGGGACATCTGTGTCCCAGGAGGGGCATTCTGAGCCCTTTACATTACATGTTACATCGTTACATCCAGTATTACACTTGCAGATGAAGCTGGTGTCAGCATTACCCAGAAACCTGCCTGTCTGGCAGACTGCTATGCCATGAAAAGATGTGTAAGCTACCTGCAGCTACAGGAGCAACCAGCTCTGTCAGCTACAGTAGAGTCCCTCAATATCTACACACAACACATGAGAGCATAACCATGGGGGAAGAGACATCTGCATGTAGACAATGCAAAAAGAAGAGGGAAGGACACAGTAAAAAGTCGTGCATGTATAAGTGTCTCCTTCTTGAAATACTTCAGCTTCTGCTTTCACAATTCTATAATGGTAGTGTCCCCTCTCATAGCAAAAGACGGTCAGGCAACACTAGGCTAATGTGAATGCTACCACCTATATTTAGCGCCACAGTATGAGTGGCATAAGTGGCGATACGATAATCAACTGATCAACCAACGAAGGTGTGCTGCCAGCACATGAGTGCCTCAGATAAGTATTGTCCCCTCCAGTCTTCCTTTTTGATCTATTTAATGCCCAGAGGCTGAGATAAACATTAGAAGCTTCTAGTTCAGGAAAAAAAATATTATTGTGACTGAGAGACACTGACACTTGCTTTTTTGAAGAATAGCTCCACATTCCCTTCCTCTATGGATGAGTCGTCTTTGGTGTTGCTATCTGTATTACAAGATTTCAAGCCAGTTCAGATCACTGAGAGGGAGTAATTGATGGGGAAGTGGGGGTCACAAACAAGTAGGAAAAATCTTCGTGGGAGATGGAAACAAGCAAGCTCAATATGGCTTTTGCATACAATTTCCCAAACTCAGAAATAATGCTGATGAAGTGGAACTCTTATTTCTGAAGAAATAGCTTAGAAAAAAGCCCCAAAATGTGTCTATTTTTTCAACTGTTCACTCTTTGCACTTCAGTATGAGGCTTTTGTTAATTAACCAGTGGAGGGGGAGGGAAAGTGCTATTTCAATATATCATTTAAATGAAAAAGTTCTGGTCCGAGTCCATGACCTTAAGAAGGATGCAATTTGCAAACCCACTTACTGCTATGAATATATATTTCTCCTATTATTCTTGGTTATTATTTCAGCTCTGATGGGGCTAACCCTAGCTGAACACTAGCCAGGCTGCTGTATTGGGACCTCAAGGATAGACATGTGAGTTTCATCTTCTCTTGGTCTACTGGTCTTTGTCCCATCCTTGGCACCTCTGACACAATTCTTAGATAAATATGGGTATCTGTTATCGCTTCACAGAAATGGGGCTAAATGGCCCCTAGACTGTCCTAAGCTTCCAGACACCACAGTGATTTAAACATACTGAATTCCTTAAATCTAGCCTGCAGCATGCTGGATTTACATGTTACTCTTCAGTGATACAGGACAGATGAAAGTTAACAGATGCCCAAGACGTATGTGGATTTCTAAATACAATTATCCTCTACTTCAGTTAGCACAGGAAGGATACAGAACTAGACAAAATAATAAATATACATGCCTCTGTTTCCTTCCCCCAATGCTTTTTTGATACATCAGAATATTTTTGGCTTTTCTCTCTGAACTATGTGTATTTTGAGATAGTAGGAACTTTTTGGAACATTCTTGAATATTTCACCTTTTCTCTCCTCTTCACACAGCCATTTTTCTTCTTCCTCGGCTAATTCTACTTTGAGAGCAACATTACTTTCTCTCCCGCAAAAAGTCTTCAGGTTTGAAATCACTTTCAGTTAAAGGGCTGCAAAATTACATCTAATTCCTTTGTTCTACCTCAGGGAGAAATTCCACTGCTCTGAGCTCCAGCTCCCTGAAAAGAAGTCAGGCAAAACTTACCCTGGCAAGCTTTAGCTATTGCATTTCCCCATTTAGTTTCATTTGAATAAGATTTCCTCAGGTTAATGACTTTCCATTATTAGAGCTGTGCCATCATCCCATTGAATTTTAGCCAAATATGGCAGTAAAAGACAGTAGTGAAGGCACCCAGGCCTACATTCATTCTGGGGTTTGAAATCTCACATAGAAGCTCCTAATTTAAATTAGAATTCATAAACTCCACATCAACCACCTCCTCTTGTTTGTCATTATTACTCTTAATTTATTATGTACTTTTTAAAAGCCCAGTCTTTACCACAGCAACAACAAGGCCATCACCGTACCTATCTATTGCTAAACTCAAACTCAGTTATACAGACAGGTTGCAGTCTTACTAAACCTGTGGGTGCCACACTCCAGTGCTGATCAGGGATGACACTGGGCTCAGGAGCACAGTATGTGATGGGATCACTCAGCCCAGGCCAAATACTTAGCTAATGGTAAGTGCAGTTTGCTTTTGATCTTTGATAAAGTGTTTCAGATCATTTTTCAATCACACAATGACAAGAAGGCCATTCTAAGCAAAACCAGGTACTTTTTGAAATATGAGATTCTGCAAATCTTGAAAGCAGATTAATTACTTTTGCTTTGGGAGAGGAAGAATACAGCTACAGTAAACTAGTTATGGCTGAGAGGGAGAGGTCAAAGGAGTAAAAGAGATAAAGCACTCTCTTTTAATGATATTTTCTTGCAAAGTCATCAGTACATTTTTATATCATGGTTCTAATATAACAGCAAGGGAGGGACATAATCCAGAGTACTACTGACTTTAAAAGGATGTGACACCATTAAATGAATTACAGTTTTAGTGGCGATGATATTTATTACTTTAGATTTTTAAATGACAAAAGGTACTCCAATTATAAATGTGATAGTACAGTTTTGTGCACAAACCATTATGTGAAATATTGCAAAAACCTCAGTCCAGAAGCGCTAAATCTGCCTTCAAAAGCCAAGCCGTTGGGACAGTTTTCAAATCGCTCTGTTGATGGCCTTGTAAAAAATTGCTGGAGATAATGATGGATGTTTTGTCATTTTACCTGTTGCAAATTATCTTACTGCAACACCTTGAGACCTCAGTTCAAGCACAGGACTGAGCAGAAATGACAGTAAAAACCAACTATCACCCCAAAAAAATGGAGTTCAAATAGAAAATAGCCTGGAAAGAGAAAGGGAGTCCACTCAGTGGTGCGTGGTAATGAATTCCAACTGTACTTTTCCTCTGACAAGCTACATTCCCTCATTTCTGCTAAATTGGAAAAAAAACCTGTTTTGTGATGTTTCTTCTTTTGAATATTCTTTAAAAGGTTTGTTTTTAAAAGTCTTGCTTAATTGTAGCTTTTCAGTAGTAATGAAAAATAGATTATTATTATTATTATTATTGTTGTTGTTGTTTCTGGAATATGCTTTTTTTCTCTTTTTCATCTATAAAGAAATCCCAATAGAACAAAAGAAAGTGTAATACTTTGGAGGAGAGATGAAGAAAGGGACTGATTTGCAAATGGCAAATATTTTAAATATTACATTTTAAAAACAATAAGGGAAAATTCTATGTAAAAGTTCACTTTTACCAGAAGCTGTATAAAAATAGATACATAAAGCAGAATAATCCATATTTTAGACCTTTGGCAATAACAAAATAAAAAAAACCCACAACAATTACATCCATTTGTAAAGAATAAATAACTAATGCCAATCTTTTTTATGCTTTTGGTTATTTTAATTTGAAATTATCTTTGAAATCCATCAAAAAAGGCAGAACCAGAAAGTATATATTAACCATCTCCTCACTGTCATGTAACAGGTTTACTGTGGGGCTGTAATAGAATAATCCAATTTTATTTTTTTTTGGGGGGGTGGTGGGGCAGGGATGAAGGTGTTAAAGCAGATCTACTTTTGAGTAGTAACCAAACCTATCATTTACAAGTCTGTCTGTGTGTATGTGGAGGGAATATTTCATGTCATATATATCACATCACTTAAAACTGTTAAATCAATGAAAAAATAAAGCATCTCTCCACTTTTCCAATTATAGCATGTAAAGTGTTAAGTGCATACTGGAAACACATCTTGTTTGCTTGTTTGCTTGGCTTCAGCAGATGTGGTGGAGATAAGAAAAATAGAGCAGAAATATTAAAGACATCTATGCTACCCTCCCATGTCTCCTCCACTCCTCTCATTAACTGCTCTGTTAAACTAGATAAAAATGTTTTAGGAGCTTAATGAAAATGGCTTCTCATAATTGTTATTCTTCTCTAAACTTCCTCTTATTTGAAGTCTAAATAATTTGGAGTGAGAGGAGATCAGAGGCAAATCATAGATTAGGGAATATGAGATTATCAGGGCACCCATGAGAGGGTATAATCCTCAACAGGACCTTGCAAGGGAGATTTCTCCCTCGCCACTCTGTGTGACCACACTGAATCCCTTTGGGCTCTCTCCCCGCTGACTAAACTCAGGCATTTCTATAGGTCCCACAAGGTGGCTGATTTCTGGTTCAGGGCCCCAGCATGGTGTGCTCACCTGACTAATAAACAAATCCACAGTAATAAACTACACGGGAAACAATATAAACAAAAGCAGGAAGTCCTGCTTTGTGTGTGTGTGTGTGTGCATGCGTGTGTGTGTGTGCAATGGCTATGCCTGTAATGTCAGGTTAATTTACGTGCTTTTGGACATGATGAACTCTCATTACACTATCTTCTATTCTATGCAGAAATTAAATACTACCAGTTTAGCTTTACTTGGCGTATAGCTGCTTGACTGATTAAACTCATAACATTTACCAACCACAGACTATCAGCAATAAAGCAAAATCGGTGAGTCATAGATCACAATACCATGGCTTCAGACTCAAATATGGGACACGAAAACCGGAGAGCATGGAAAGACTGTTTTCTTACTACAGCCTCTGTCCTTTGCCTCTGCACTGGCTCAGCAACACAAACCTGTCCTAAATGGACCCTGAGAATGCCCTTCCCTGAGAAGAGGAGGGTACCAGGCAGGCCAGGGGACAGGGCTGAAACATAGTTAAGGTGGTTGTGATGAGACTGGGTGGTTCAGGAAGAAAGACAGAGCTGCTCACCTTTTGGCTCAGTCATGGTCTGTCTGGTACAAAGAACCCTGAATAAGTTTTAAAAAAGCTTGCTTGCATGCAGAATCAGCCCTAATGTGCAAAAGTAGAGTTCCCTGGGGTGCTTACCACTGTATAACTTAAAAAATAAATTTAAAATTATTCGGGATTCTGAAGCGGAAGAAGAAGGCCCTTTGCAATATGCACTAACAAGCTATGATGTGTCCCATCTTGACCGCTAATGGTGCTAAGTATTATCGTGGATCATGTAATACAGCAAAACCAGATGGGATGCATCACTGTAAGTGCACAGAAAAAGCAAACAAAGAGGCTTGGAGAAGTGGTGGGGGTGGAATATGCAGGATCTGACCAGCATCCGTAGTTCTGCTTTTTTGCAAAAGCATCAGATGTTGACATATGAAAGAGGAAAACAAAGACAGTTATATCTTTACTGTAGAAAGAGCAGGAGGTTAGGCAGCCCACAAATATGGAGATGTATCAAAATCATCCAGGCTTCAGAATATGTACTACTTTCACCAATGACCCACATCTGGAGCGGGACACCACCCGAGGTCCTAGCCTTATCATTATTATTATTATTATTATCTCTTCACTGCTTATGCATGAGAAATTTAAACATTTTTGCCTTGTTGCAATTTTATTTACCCTAAGGTCTCACCGTGCAGAATACACTGCAATTCCCATCCAGCACTGACAGACTTGCATAGGGTCAAATTCTCCAGAATTTCTTGGGGAAACAAACCACATTGCATGCTGTTCTCTCTGCTCTTTAGTCACATGCTGTCTTTTCTGCTCCCTGTTTTTTCTCTGCTGTTGTTGACCCAGGCTTGTGCCCTGCCTTCATAAAGCTGTTATTCTCTAATGTCCCTATGTCCTAATACTCTTTATCAGCAACAAACAGAATTTTGCAAGACTCATTCAAACTGTGATAGAAACAATATTAACTGTCATGCAGCAGTTTAGGGAATTTTATGCATCAGAGTCAATCTTTATTGGAGAAGAAGGGAGAATGGTCTTACATTTTTTGCCATAAATAATTCAATGTTTTTACTCCATTTTCTCTGAACTACCATGTTGTGCTTAGCTTTATTGTTCAGATTAACTATATAAAAATAAACTAATTTTCAGTGGATTAATGAAATTGACACATTGAATGAAATGTACAGGCCTAGATCTGCTGGGTTTTTAAGATGGTGGAAAGTTTTCCAGTGGCTTCTTCTGGCTTCTCTTCTGTGCAACATCAGATATTAAAATGCAGGTGGACTGTAAATTCTAGAAGACAGAAATACCCTCCCTCTATGTAGCTAATACAAATGGACCATGACCCTCAGTGTTTCTTTGGCTCCTGTTCCAAACTGGACTGTATGAGTAAGGAGAGGCCTAGACACACAGCCAGTCACAGGATTAGTTACTTAGTCAGAAAACCCTTCAAAGCAAAGGAAGTATGAGGCTAAGTATAAAACACCACATATGATATCTTAATTTTTTTAAAGACTAAAATTCTTCAAGCAAGAAGTGTAGATTGCCCGTCAGCACTGAGAAGGGAAGTTATCTGCAGTGTGCCCTCTTTATGGTAAGTTACCAGCATACATGACTTTGAGGTGTGTGAGTGAAGCTAATTAATGTTATGTCTTGTGTATATAGGAAATCTGACCAGGCAGAAAGAGTAAATGGATACATTTTCTTCCTATATCTGTGACCATTCCATCCCTCCACTTAGAATACCATCTCCTCTCAGTCATGACCTTAGAACACAACAGCAGAAGCTGTACTGTAGATTAGTTCCACATATTTTCATCAGCATCATCTGTGCCACCAGTGAAAAAAAAGTTTTCTACCATACATTTCTTTACATTACACTCAAGATGAACAGAGCTTTTCTCTTCCACTATAGATGGTAGAAAATGTTAGCCAGCTGAACAGTTCTAGGTCCCGCACAGTTTGATTCATCTGAGAGTATTTGCTTTTGGAATTAAGGCCCTTGCTCTTTGGATTTGGAAATAATTCTTGAATATGGAATAGAGCTATCTGTTTCCATATAACATCATTCCCTTTAGGAGGACCACCAAATTATTTCTGTTTGATTTCCACAGGTCAGCTCTGAATTTACACAGGTGAAAATAAAGGATGCATTATTATGCACAAATGTCTGTACCTAGAAGTCTTCATTACAGAGCAGAAACCAAATGAAAGGTAGTATTGCTTCCATTTGAAAAAATTACTAATGATTGCTCAAAGGAAGTGCAGTGATTTCTGAGGAAGTGATCATTTGTCTTCATTCTGGAAGGCATCTATGAACAGTATCTCCAACTACTGACTGCTTTGAATCACATTTTAGAATAAAATCATCAGATGGTCTCTAGTGAGAGTACTCCAGAATACTTGGGGTCCTGTACATGTAGCATACGTATAACGATTTATGAAGTAAATTCTTAGCATACAATCAGTTCTCTGTCACATATGAAGGTCAAGTGGCCAAAGTAATCCCATCAATCTAAGGACCTGTTTTCTGTGATACTGAGATTCACAAAACAGCTGGAATAGAGATTTCCCATCTGCATTTCCCCTCTTGTGGTTTTGTACCTGTTCTATGGCTAGTTGTATTTCAAAAGATGCCTACATTTTACATGTATGAGAGAGATACATCTGATAACAGTATGGGGACAGGACATACGACTTGAGAGAGAGTATGTGAACCAGCCTGCACAAGTGATTTGACATTACTAACCTAAAGGGCTGTAACTGGTCATTTTTCCAAGTGACTACAGCTTTTTTTCTAACCATACCACAATTTCCTAGTTGGATCAGATTCCAGGCTTGCAACAACCTGTGGTCTTGCCCCGTCTTAAAGCACACCTATCTGATTGTTCTCAGTATCTGACTTTTACACTGTTGGGGAAAAAAGTCCTTATGTGTACTCAGATTTGTACTGACAGAGTACCTGCCTATGCTTTTCATGATAGAAAGTTTCATCCTTAGAATTAAGCTGAAATTGTAAAGGGATCACTGAAATGGATCCCCTTTATAATTATGATCCTCAATTTTCAAAACAAAAGTGCACTTGGAAAGGAAATTTAAAAACATACTCAACTGACAGAGAAACATAAGGAGATAGGCAATAGTTTATTGCCTCTTTCTTTTCTTCAGATAAAAGCAATCTGGGTTGCTCTGACACCAAAGGTATAGTTATATTTTTAATGATAATATCATGACAAAGTATGGGCAGGCAAATATATCTGCAGTCTATAGCC
Organism: Falco punctatus; assembly: GCF_963210335.1. NCBI lineage: Eukaryota > Metazoa > Chordata > Aves > Falconiformes > Falconidae > Falco > Falco punctatus. The sequence goes on along the minus strand of NC_137581.1, from coordinate 94,569,266 downwards.
TCAAGATAAATCACTGCAAGGAAAAACAGGACTAAGAATGCCAGGATTGTACTGTAACAAAGAATTCCATGAGAAGCTTGGTTTTGCTGTTCTGGACTTCACCTTTGCACTGATTCATTAGATCTGTTAGTACAAATGTGTTATGGCAGGAAGACATAAAAAATCCTTGGTCAATTGACTTTTGGTAGCATTTCTGTGACTAAATATATCCATCTTTAAAAAGGCAGGCACTGGGCCTAAGCAGTGGAGGGAGGCAGATAGTTCTAAAAGGTGTTCACTGTCCCCTAGGTTAGGCGTCCAGCAGAGGCAGCAAGACAGTGAAAAACCCTCTGATGTTTTTTAAGGGCTCCTTACCATCAGAAGTTTGATCCTTCACCGCCACAGAAGACTAAGCTCTTTGACTGGTTGTGATAGAGGAGAGAAATCATGTACAAGACAACTAGAGGATACTGGAAACCAGGGTGCAGCAAAGCAAGCTACTGTTAGTGCTGGGGTACGAAGCTGCAGGGCTGAAGGCTGCAGACAGAAGGAGGCATACAGGGAACTACAGTGAAACAGGCAGAGTGGGGTCTTTTCTGTTGACCCGCACCCTGCTGATTCTGCTGCATTAGCAAAAGGAAAATATTTCATTCCAGAGATTTTCATCAGTCTGTTGTTAGCTCCCAATTTCACCCCCAAATTGGGGAAAATTAAGCATCTAAAGCATTCCTAGCCCTAGACTTTAATTTAGGAACAGATTCTTCCCACGATTCCTAGCATGAAACTAGGCAAAGATATTGTTTAGTATTACTTTTTAAAGTAAAATCCAGGCAACTGATCTTAATCAAGACACCTTACTATAAAATAAAGGAAGCAGAACCATGGGAAATCTTTAACAAACTATATAAAATTGTTTGCATAACTGTAGCCCTCATAAAAAGGGATTTACCTTACTGAATATGTATTTCAAAGTGTTTTCAGTGCTTTTCTTCTAATGCATGTTTTTCTCAAGCCTCTACTCTTGCTGAAGCCTTACTAAATTTGTCATCCTCCTTGATTCAATTAAAAACATTTGTACAATCTAATTAAAAAAACTTTTACATTTTTCTTGTTCTGTGGGGAACCCCTCCTTCAGCCATAATCAAACACTTGTTTCAGTCAGGTTGATGGTAAGTGTGCAAAACAAAGCTGTTACAGCCTTCACGTGGACCCAGTAAGAAATGTGGGTCTCCTCTCCCATAGGTCCTTCTAAGCCAATGCTAGGTCCTGCCACTCAACATAACTTCTTTCCTTTAGGGGCTTTTTGAAACCACTCCACAAAATACCTTCTTTTTATTTTTTTTAAGGCTGCTCATCAAGACAAAAACAAAGTGAGAAGGACTGCTCAAAAGGTAATGTAAGCCGCATTTCCAAATTTTTGCTGAGACGAGATGTTTCCTCAGAACTGGAGTCCTGCAATTTCCTCAAGCTTCGACCCTCTTTCCTCTAGAGCAACAGTTTCCCCTGTGGAAAAATTGGTTATAAGGCTGAATTCCACCATCAGGTGAAATTTGATCAAATTTGATTCTCCAAATCCAATCCCTAAGAAAATAATTTACAAGTAAGGGAAACAGCACAGACAGGGATGAACCCAAATTGCTAAAAGAATCACTTCATCCCATACATGTAATTCCCTTTTCTTTATACCTGTTTGGATGGATTTATACTCATGCCCTTGCAGAGTCAAAATCCTGCTGCCAATGCAACTCATCAGCAGTCCTGCAAGGTTCACCCGTAATACAATAATTCCCAGGGAAGTGGTAGGACAAATGTGTGGGAGAAGATTGTCTTAGTCTGCTCTCCATGGCATGCTATGGTTGATCCTTCACTGTACCCTATCCCCTTTCTTTCTCCTGGCTGCTTGCTGACAATTCCTGCATACAAGCTCTAAAGCTAAATATTCAGTGTAGTTGGAGGGGGGGGGAAATGATCTTGTCCATACCAGAGGGAAGGAAAGAATATAAATTGAGTCCTATCAGCTGTAAAAAAAAAAAAAAAAACAAAAAAAAAAAAACAGGAAAAAAAACAAGCCCAACCAGAAATTAATAAAAGTCCCTCCCTCCAGACTAACAGCTGAGTGGGCTTCAAGCTGACCCAGTCAGACTCCTTGTTTTATCAATAAATTGCACTGTCTCTGCCATGTTTATTTCCACTACAGAGGGTATCTGCAAGGTTATCAAGACCCAAGTGACTTAATAAGATCACAAAGAGATACAGCTGATAATTGTTTTCTGACAGGTTTATGTCTGCAACTGACGCATCTTTTAAGGGTTTGATATTTTTGCAGACAAGTCTAAGCAGAAACATATGCTGTTCCTTATCACGTGCGGAGTCTAGGGTGGTGCGGGGGAGAGGCAGAGGGGGAGGTGGCATCGATTTGAAGCAAGGAAGCCCCTTCTTGTCACTCAGCCTTGAATGCTTCTTAGTGCCTTGTTAAACACACTGATAAATGCATATCTCAGTGAAGCTACAGGAGGACTACTTCACGTTAGGAGATTCTATTTTACAGATTGCCCTCTAAACAAGAAAAATATGATTACTGAACCTACACAAAAGGCTCACTGTGCTTTGTGAGTATATTGATCTGGCGGCACTAGAGCAGCTGTGAGCTCAAATGTCTGTGCTGCCAGCATAATCAGAAACATGCTACATGCAGGATGCAGCAAGCTTCAAGAGCTTAACAAGCCAGATAGGGGGGCCTGTCAATTCCTTTCAGGGCTAGCAGCAGGGTAAAGAAGCAGTATATACAGGGAACTATCAAAGCTATTGGAACAAAAAAGACATGAGGAAATGACTAAAGAAAATTAAAAAACACAAGAAAATCCCCGGAAGGTACAAACTACCAGATTATTCACCTATAGTACAAATATGTTAGCCTTACAGTACTCACACAAATCCAATATGCAGCCCAATTACAGTCTGAAAATGAAAAACCTCATTTCAAAATGTCTGGGTGATACCGTTGTACTGTGTTTACCTTTCTCATACTTTCCAGCAGTCAGGAAGCGGTGTTGAGCTAAGCTTTTTATGGTAGGAAAGAATCTGCTTTGTTATTCTTAACGTTTTTCAAGCATCTTTCATCATAATGGAACATCCTGCATTTGGCTTGTGAATATATACGTTATTTTTATTGTGATTTCAGTACATACACGCTTTCTTCTAATGGCTTTCTGGTAAATGTATGAGCTGACTTTCCACAGTGTGCATCTTGATACAATACTTGTACCTGACATTTTCTAAAATTAATGGGTTTTGTTCAGGCGGTAACAGTGCACAAAAGAAAGGTAATACTGGTGGTTTATAGCATGTGGACTTGGCTTTGAGGTTAGTGATTCAGACATTAACATATGGTCTATTCTTGCAAATGCTCAACACAGAACGCCTTCAGGCGTTCAAGGAAGCGCAATGAACTGGGGGCACTTCCTCTGCATGACTTTGCAGAATGCCTCTGAGTTTTCTTTTTCCAGAGACATACCATGGAGACAGAGGCTGAAAACTTGTCTGTTCTGGTCAGTTAATACTGCTGGAATGATGAAGTGTGCTTTTGTTTGCTCCCTACACTTATTATTTGTGATTCATGTAAAAAGCACAGTAATCTCCATTCTGCTTTCTCTTCCAGTGTGTGAGCTTTCTAAGTGTTCACTAGGCATGCTTTGTTAGGTAGCTACCCTCACTACACTTTCGTAATGCTAATCAATCAGGCTTTTAAAACAGCTTTTGTTTATCTTTCTTCTGCGTAGTTAAATGTGAAAACAACTTTCATAATTTTTAATTAATGAAAAGGAAGGTTCAGAGCAGAATTAAATTTAAACAGAGAGTGGGAGCAAGTGGCCCTGACCACAGTAGTAACATCTGGAAACCAGCAGTTATCTTTTCTTGGTAGCTGTGCAGTTACTACAGAAAGTACCTACCAGTGAAAATCCTCAGTAATGTATCACTCGTCTCTGATGACTGGGTCACAGAAAGCATCCATTAACAGGAACACTGGATCTTATTCATCCAGGAGCACCAAGATGAATCAGACCTAACTGTCCACTACAAAGCCACCACTACACTATCTTTGCTTTGGTAATTAAGAATCTAGAAATGTAGATGTATTAAGCAATTTAGAAAAATAGATGTATTCACCACACAACTAAATAAACCAATCATATATTCATGGAATAGCCTAGCTTTACTCTGAAAGACAGTTATGAGTGATTTTAAAGTGTATTTTCAAGCCTTGGGTATCAAAATCATGGCTGTCAGCCATGGAGCTCTTTTGAGCTAACAGAGCCTTGTCCAGTAAGCTACAGAGCCCACAAAGCCAAGCCACTGAACCTTTCTGTTATCTAGTTATACAGATAGAAAATATGGCCACTATTAAAGACTCATTCTTTAATGGGTAAGGCATGGGTAAAGCAGAAGGCTCCAGAGCTCCAAGCTCCAAGCAAAAGTCCTTGCTTGAACCACCATATTTAGAATAACTCAGACAGTCCTGAATATACCAAGTGTGCCTTTGTTTCGCTTCATTTCCACCTCCGCGTATAATATTGCGTCTTCCAATGAAGAGGTAAGAGAAGGGTGGCAAAGCCATTGGATTTTTTCATACCCTTGGTATCAAATAACTCACAAACTAGGGTAGGTAGGGTCGTCCTCCAAAGAGGAACCTGAATGCCTTCATCACCTCAGTATGGAAGTCCTTCAGGAGGACTGCTTCATGAGACAAAAAAAAAAAAACAGGTGGACTCCATCTCACTTCAAGTTCTACCTTACTTCTGCTAATGGAAAAGTAGCAATAGCTTCAGAAAAAAACTTTTCTTGTTTTACATGGTCTCGCTCATGCCCATACTACATCTAGATTTTGGCCAGAGACAATGAATGAAAGTTTCTTATTGGAAAAGTGTATGAAACACCAGTTCAGAGTCAAGTATGGTTGGGCTGCTGATGGGCAGATAAGCTATACTGCAAGTCTCTTCTCCCTCACGAGACTGGAGTACAAGTAGCACTAGACAGAGCTAATGGAGGGATGGCTCCAGTCATCTCACTTCTTCCATTTCCCTCTGATAAGCCTGAACCAATGCATTTGTAATAGCTACCTACTTACTTTCCACAGTTTCATCTGCCTCTTTTATTTTTCTGTTCCTCCCACTGCCTTTCTTTTCTCACTACGTGTTGAAATCACTAGGTCATTGAGAGAAGGACTGATATTTATTTTGTGTTTATAACATCTAGTACTGTGAGGTGTTAATTGGCATCTGTAGACATTTTCAAAAAACAAGCAAGTAATATAATGCCTTTTGAGCAGTTACTGTGGCACTGTTAATACATATTTGCCCTGTTGAACAAAATTATGCTTACAGAGCAAATGAAATTCACTCTGTAACATGAATGATGGTAAATCAAAATAAGAGGAGATTAATATTTCAACTTAGCTAATCTTAGTGACCCAAAACAACTTAAGTCTGCACAGCTTTTAGTACAATTGCTGGAAATTATTCATGTTGCTTTCTACCTCTTCTCCAGGCTTCTTTTACTACTGAAATGGATTGAAAGTAATCCTGAGGAGAATGACTTGGGGGTGTTGTTGACAAGAAGCTCAACATGAGCCAACAAGGTGCTCTTGCAGCCCAGAAAGCCAACTGTATCCTGGGCTGCACCAAAGGAACCATGAACTGCAGGTCAAGGGAGGTGATTCTCCCCCTCTACTCTGCTCTTGTGAGACCCCACCTGGAGTGCTGCATTCAACTCTGGGGCCCCCAATATGATAAGGATATGGACCTGTGGGAATGAGTCCAGAAGAGGGCCATCAAGATGATCAGAGGGCTAGAACACCTCTCCTGTGAAGACAGGCTGGGAGAATTTGGGTTGTCCAGACTAGAGAAGAGAAGGCCTCAAGGAGACCTTGTAGCAGCCTTCCAGCAACCTAAAAGAGGCTTACAAGAAAGCTGGAGAGGGACTTTTTACCAGGGCATGTAGTGATGCAACAAGGGTGAATGGCTTTAAACTGTAAGAGAGTACATTTAGATTAAAGAAGAAATTCTTTACTGTGAGGGTGATGAGGCGCTGGAACAGGTTGCCCAGAGAAGCTGTGGATGCCCCATCCCTGGAAGTGTTCAAGGCCAGCTTGGATGTGGCTTTGAGCAACCTGGTCTAGTGGCAGGTGTCCCTGCCCATGGCAGGGGAGTTGGAACTAGCTGATCTTTAAGGTCCCCTCCAACCCAAACCATTCTATGATTCTGTTAAATACCATTGATCCTAGTGCAGCCTGTAAGAATGAAGGCTCAGTCACACTGTACTGACACAGAGCCTTGTTCTCTTTGGGAATTAAAACATGTAACAACCTGATTAATCTTGATAACAGTATATTTTTATGTATAAGAACTGCTTTAAAGATCTAACCTAGATCTGGAACTCAGATCTAATATTTAAGGAAGCAGTGGGTAAGCCATTTTAAATCTTGAAATCACTGTAATCTTTTAAATCATTGAGAAATGCAAAGCCTTAGTGGCTAGATAATAACTTAATAAAATAATTTGGATTGGTTTTTTCCCAATTTGATACTATCAGGAAAAAGTTGCATTTGGGACAATGTAAACTGGGAAAATTCACAGTCTGGTCCAGTTTGTGGGGCGTAACTTCATATCTGTGAAGAGAGCTGTAGCAAGAGACTGTCTTTAGATTCAAACACAGGCTTGACACCCATATTACCTGATACTTCAAGCAACCAGATCTAAAACATCACATGAGAGAACACCATGACTGGATCAATTTATGACAACGGCTACAAATGTCTAAAAAGAATAAGAAAGATGAACAAAATTTTCTATTTTGCTATGACTATTCCAAAATACATAAACATTGAGGCAGTGAAAAGGGTTTATCTAGTAATATTTTCTTGAAGTGATATTTTTAGCACATACATTCAATAGAATAAAGTGACTGTCCACTAAACCTGCTCTAAGTCTTGTTCTGCAGTGATCTATACAAACCTACCTTAAAAGTATAGTCTGTAGTCATCATCCTTTCTAAATGACAGACATTCAGAGAGAGAGGAAAAATGCAGAATATTGCTTTATTTCTTCTTTATTCCTTTCCTAGACCAGGCAAAGCACTTCTAAAAGGAAAAGGTAAAAATATTTATTTGATTCACTAGGATTTAAATGGTTTTCCAGGAGAACAGTTTCTAATTACTATTCTCTTTTTGCAGAAATGGGACTGTCATTCAGGGATTGCCCATGAAACTCCAACAGTGACCAGGAAATAAAGACTTCTAGGGAAAACACTGATATCCTGGCCTAGCCAGTTGCTCTGCAGATCCTGTGTTAGTTTTATACCTGGTTGTTGCTATCAAGGGTTTTTTACTTTCTCAGATCTCAGCATCTGTTATGTCCCTGCACAAACACACATTAAACTTTTCCTCCTACAACATTTAAGTCTCTTGCTTTCCAGAGCTTGCTTTCTCAATGTTGCAGCTCAGATACATACAAAATACCAGACAAAGCTGAAGATTGTGGTCTTAAGGCTTTGACAGTTTTTATCAAGGCTTTCTAGGTCAGCAGAACTCAGAGCTGCTTTTTCGTTGCCCAATTTAGGACCTGGTCACAACAGCTTATAACCAATTACAGCTCATCGGTTAAGTCATACCTTTCAGGTAGTGGCAGTTGATATGAATGGAATTAATCTAAGTTCTGCCCCTTGGGCATTATCTCTGAAGACTTCAGTGAGAATTTGACAGACCCATTAGTTAACAGTGCACTCATGGCTTCTTTAATATAATTTTGGCTTATTAATTAATGAACCGTGTAAATCACATTCAATATAGTGATGAGGTAGCCTCAAATCAAATCAGTATGGAGGTCAAGGAAGGAAGGTGAATAAGCTCCAGGGGTTTGTAGCATTTGGCTGTATATGTTTTCTTTTCTCTTTTGACATATGTGGCTAGTTCATACAGCCAGCACTAGCTGGGCCATCTCTGTCAGCATGGAAATACCATGAACCCTCCTCACCTCAAAGAATAGCTCAGAACGACCCCAGGAACAATCTGCAGAAGCAGTGTCATCAGAAATCACCTTCTCCTTCCTTCCAGATAGCAAAGGATTCACTGTGTAGCTGACCATTTGGGCTTGGAGTGGATCCAGCAAGAAGAAAGTTTTCTCCTTGTGTCATTTGCTCAGCCTAGGGCTAATAACTTCAAACAAGCATGAAGTTGGACACATTGTGCTGTTCAGTCATAAAAAAAAAAAAAAAAGAAAAAAAAAAAAAGGCAATAAGAAGGCACTAAGTACATCCATCTCAGAGGGGAATAGCAGAGGACTCAAAGCTAGCAGACCTACCAGGGTATGCCACTAGTGAGCAACAGGTTACCTCCCCCAGACTAAAAGACAGTACAGATTGTGATTTATCAGACAAATTACAACAAAGGCTGCTAGGGTTATCACAAGTACAGCACAAGAAACCACAGGAAGCTCTGAAGGGGTCGCCTAGTGGAGGAGGTCTCCAAAAAGGGTCTGTCCTCTGTCCCACTGCCACAGGAGGGGTGCGAGGGGAAGGCAGCACCACTGCAAGGGGGGCTGCTAGCTCCCAGAAAGTCTACTGCCTGAAAGACTGCCTGCACCCTGATTCTCCTCTACACTCCAAAATTTCTTCTGGTGAGAACAGACTGTGAAGCCAAAAAGGGGACATTACAGGAGCATGCAAGCTGGGAGCACCTTCACAACTCCCAGGCAAAGGTAAGCCATAATGGACAGAAACAGGCGTGTACACTGTTGTTGTGTCAGGATTTGGTCTCTGTGGATGTATCATCTAATAAATATTTGCCTAAAGTCTGGCTGTCACCACATTCTGTCTGGGCACCTTCAGAGCACACAAGTGCAGATACCGTGTGACTCACAGCTGCAGACAATCTGATCCCCACTAGCACCAGGAAACTGCAGAACATGCCACAGGGCGGAGGATCAGTCGCTGCATCCTGTATGAGTGATATCTCCAGCAAGGCCATAAATCTCCAGCACGCCCAGGGACCTCAGGGCATACCTGCGATGTCATTGGCTAGGTCAGCCTATATGTAATGAAAGTTTGACTCTTTAGTCTCAAGCCATTCACAGGGCTATTCACCAGCATAAAGAAATCTCTGCTTTTCTCCTCTTTTTTTTTTTTTTTTTTTTTTTTTTTTTTTTTGGAGAGCAGAGGTGGTTGAATAACTGGACTGGTAGCAAAAACACTGAGTTCTTATACTGTCTTTGCCAACTTGTTGTGTGACTGACAGCATGTCATTTCACTTTTTTGTCTCAGTTTTCTACTAGTATATGAGGATAACAATAGTCTAAGTGGTTTCGAAGGACTAAATTCACTAATGTCCTAAGCCAAAGCTCATTGAAATCAATGGAAAAACTCTCAATTACCTTGAAGGGCTTCAGGCCAGCCCTTGCTTATTCAGCATTATAAAAAGCATTTGAAAACCATTTAAACAGTGCCATATGTGTGCAAAGGTATTAGTTATTACAGGACTGAGGAGCAAATTTTTTGACTGATACAAGTACACGATTAATAGCATTTCACAGTCCCATTTTTAGAGATCTTTTCTCCTTCTGAAAAAAAAAGACCATATAATACATGTAATGTAAATGCTCATAATTGTCTTCAATACTCTGTCAGACAAAGCATTTATTCTGTTAATCACAGACTCCTTTTAATTTGCAAAAAATGCAGATTTGGACAGATTTGAAAGCAATGCAGTCATGTACAATAGCTGTTATTCTTTAGCAATCTATGGTCAGTCTTTGTAAATCTTTGTGACAGGTTTCAGCTGATTGACAGCTTGTGGGCCAGAGCTCCCCAAACAGGTTTTAAAGCTCCAAGACAGACCTAATTTTCTCTAATAAGATTAGATGCCACAGTTCAAGATTGCCCTATGAATAAAAAGCCATCATTTATACTGGTCTATCTACTGTTATGCTCTACAGAGACCGACAAACTTTACTGAAGCTCTGTACTGAGGTCAATAATCTCTTAGATCTGCCGAGAGCCTTTATGGTCACAAGGATCACTCTGGTATCAAGGTCAAGGTCTTTACTGCATCCAGGTAATTTGGTACAGAAGCTCGGCAACTGACATGCAGGAAAAACCCACAGACTAGGCAGTTCACATTGAATAAAGCAAGAAGGAGAAGGGGGAAAGGTGCCATTTTGAAAGCACTTGCAAAAGACTAGCATTAAAATCCTGGGCTATGTGATATTTCTTAAATGAAATAATTTGGGCCAGTGGGGGTGGGGGAAGTACAATCAGTGACACTGAACTCACTTAGAAGCAATCACATTATTCATTGAAGTTACAGATCAGAATGAAAAAATTAAGTCAAATGTTTCAGTGTTTTCTACAAAAAGGTGTCCTCTTACTTCAGTATGTAATAACTTCTTGGCAAACTTTACCTCCTAGTTATCTGAAATCTTCAAAACCTGCTTGAAAAAAATTTAAAATATCAGAACAAAGCACTTTCTGTTGAAGAAAAACATATTATTCAGAACAGATTGCTTGTCCCTCTGCATTTTCAAAATGATCAACAAATTAGAAAAGAAAACAAAAACAAACAAAAAAAGAAATAAAAAATCATTCATCCAATCCTAATAAAATAATTGTTTAACACAGTTGTGCTCAAGGGTTCAGAGTCCCCAGCAGTTACAGAGTATAAAAATAAAGAAAGTGGGAAAGATAAGGTTGCAAGGGAACTCTAACCCAATAACCCAGACATTTTGCAGGCAGTAAATGCTAAGGTATTATCATAGTAATTGACATCACAAATGCTCCAAGCTAAATATATTGATTGCCAAGGTCAGCATTTTAGCAGCAACAGCAGGCATCCTCATCCATTAGCCCTGAAATATTGATTTCAGTCAGGAAAATAGAAGCCAGAAAAAGGAAAATACTTGAGCAATAAAATGATCTTTCTTGATCTTTGTCTTCCAGACATGGGAACAGACACGCTGTTCAGAGTATGTCAGCACTTACAGGATTGCTGAAGACTCATGGATTTTCCATTCCTCAGTCTATTCAACACACATTTGTATCCAAAATGGCTTAAAGAAGGCCACTTCAAATGTAGAAATGAGAAAACAGACAAGGGCATAGCTTTGGCTTTATCTTGCTTGATAGAGCAGGATGTATCTCAAAACTGCAAGTTTTCTTGTTAATACCGTTAGAGAAGGTATAAAAAAGTGTTTTGTAAATGAAACCTGGCAAGTGCAAAATGCTTAATTATATAGCAAACACCAACCATGAAAAAAGTCTCCCAAGGCTAGAAACTTTCATTAAAATAACTTTCTCAGTGATTACTGCCTCAGCTTTTTAAGCTGTTTTACTGAAAATGAAAAATGGTGTGATTAAACACAATGAACTACACTCTATAAACCAGACAGAAGTGAAAATTTCTCCCAAACATGTAAACAAAATTCACAGAATGTGTTTTTTTTAAGACAGAAATAATTCCCCTGCCTTCTTTGGCTATGTCTGTGACTGAATGATGTTCAATACTAACTCATATCACTGGGTGAAATTATGCTGTAAAAAGGTGCTTTGTAAGGATGACTATAATTATTTTCTAAATCCATATCTAGAAGGCAAAGATAAGCATGATTTTCAGAATAACTGACTCTCTGAGGCTATGATAATTTCTTTTTCTTTAATAACATTTCTTGTTTATTGCTAGAAATACTTAACTTTGTGCTTTTTTTTTTCAGTCACACAACAGATTTTCAGAAGGAATGTAGCAAGGCTAGAATGGAGTCTCAGTAAACCAATTGCTATATGCATATGGGTTAGTGGCCAAAGGCAGGCGGACAAAGTACACTGTGCATTTGAACAAATAGCTGACATCCGCACAAATAAAGCTGTGCAGCAAGAGCTGCAGCAACCATAACTACAGCAAGCAGCATCCAACTGCAAAGTGATTGTTATATCCCAGGAAACCGAACACATAACAAAATGTAGCACGGCTGGAAGCAAAATTGCTGCCTTTCAATTTCACAGCATGGTAAGAAAAGATAGCACATTAAGTGGCTATATAAAGTAACACTGAACTTGACTATTTTTGGTCCCAGCATTTATGTCTGTGAACTGTCTACTGGGACCAGAACAATATACACCTTCCATGTTTTCTTTTTACTCTAGTCCAATCACAAAATTAGGCCTGCTTCAACATGCTTGTGTACCTCTGCATTACAGATTGGAAACTTTCATTGAAAAGGGAGGTAATAAGTCTTATATTTATATTGTCTCTTTCTTCCTTTATGTTTCTATTATATTGGCAGACTACACATGCACAATGCAGATAAAGCTGTTTCCTAGAGAAGAACGCCACAGCTCAGTATGACCACAACTTGGGCAGCAGCAGAGGGAGGAAATTTTTGCCAAGAACACCAGGAAAAAGTGGCATGGGAACCATCAGGTTTAAACAGAGGGAAAGCACTTTATTAATGCAAATGACCGATGCAATATAACATTGAAACATATTCCTTTATCAATTTATTGCCTTGGGAAAGTGGAGGGATGAAACCACTCAGACTTGTATAAGCAGTTCTAGGGCTTCCAATCTATCCAAATATGTCCCACAAACTTACTTATTTAAAGAGCAGAGGTAAGTGGAGGAGACATTACTAAATCCTCTTTTTTTCAGAGGACATCAAGCTTCAACATAATGGTGGAAACAGAATAAATTTAAGATGCTGTCTACAAGGACAGGCACAAGCAGCTCAGTGCCTGCTCCACCTGTGCTCCCGAGTGTTCAGGTACAAGGCAGGAATGGTCTGTGCAGTCCCAACGCCTACTCATACAGCTGGCTGAGAGCAGGAATGGAAAAACCACACAGCTGCACTCCTGCACGTGCCAAGGTCCAGCTGCAGCTGGTAGCACGTTGCAATGCCTGGTGCAGTGGTTGTGGCTACAGCAGGAGAGAGAAGCGAAGCCCTGCCTTCAGGGAGAGTTAACAGCACTTTGGCCTGGGCCATGAGCGTAATGACCAGACTAAGAGAGTTTTATTTCATCCTTCCCCAAGGCCAGAGCTCACGTGCTGCCCCTGGAGGCCTGTGCCCAAATTATCAGAACCCGATCTAAAGAGGAGGGAAATTAATGGGACCTTTAATTTCAACAGTCTTCAGGACAGCCTTTTCCAGAGAACAGATGTTTTTCTCTGGTCCTTAGTACTCACAGTCTTTCCACTGGTTCTCAGCAGTGAGACAATTACTGACTGCTCTGGCGGAAAACCAGCCTTACCCATGGAATAGTGGCAACTTTTCAAAACTGATTATTAAGAAAGAATTTGAAAATAAAGAGTGACAGATCAATAATTAAAGTGGGATGACTACCTTACAATACACATCTCTAACATGAGCATACAAAAAGGAGTAAAAGAAAACTGGCCAACCACTATAGCTGGTCTACGTATTAAATTCAAAAGAGAATCACCTCAGTACATAATGCTACAGTGATTTGCATTATTATTTAATCTCTATTAGGTATTGATTTCCAACACAACTGGCAGGACTCAGTACAAAGGAATCGGGACTGCTGTTTGTACATAGGGTCAGCAGTTCCTGCCTTCCCTTCTCTCTAGTGCTCTTAGATGAGATAAAGGTATCCAAGGTTATTGTTGTTTTGACTTTTATATTGTCTATCATGGGCCAAATAATCCTCTGAAAATCATCCAATCTGCTCTTACAACAGTTTTACAGCAGACACTCGGATGACTTATACTTACCAAATGTATGTCTTCATAAAGGAAAGCAATATTTCATCCACTGTACAGAAATCCAATTACCAACAGACAGAAACTAGCTGCCCTCTTTTACTAATTTATCTGTCAAACATCAGGTTTAGCAGTTCAGCTCAGGTGGAAAAAATCTTACAAGACAATTCATGAGCTCTTTGTTTTCAGAAAAACTTGAAGAGAATTTTAACCACTTCCCATTTCTCAGAGAGTCGGTCTAGATAAACATATAACCATCAGCAGTGTTTGCAAGTGAGACAAGAAAAAAATGACTAAACATTTAATGCCTTTAAATTGAAGCAATTTCCTTGAAGAGGAGAGAACATTCACTTGCCTGGAGCAACTGGCATAAACAGAAAGCTGATCTTTATCAAGCTATAATTTTTTTCTACCTCTGATTGACCACAAGGTAACTAGAATTAGTGGAGCCCATAGCCTAATTTAATGATATACATATAAAGCCAACCTTTTATGGTTGGACAAAAATAAAAAAAACTATTAATTTTGTGCACCTCACAACAGGCTGAAAATCCCAGAAATCTTGTCTCTACTATCCACCAGAGCCCTGACTGGCTAAAGTCTCACAGAGGCTTATGGCTGTTTTGCACTTTTACTCTCACGTTCTGTTGTAAACCAAATGCTATTCAACAATGTAAAGCACTTTTGTACAAAAAAAAAAAAAAATAAATTACTTGAAGCAGAATGAATGACAAATATTGAAACTGAATGAAATTAAAATCTAACACGCAATCTACATAGTTGCAGGTTGGCCTGCTCCTGGGTGGACTGGGAAGAGCAAACATCCTTTGAGAAAGACTCCTGTGGAGATTCAAGGGCACTTGAGGAATATACAAGTACTGGAGGAAGGAGCTGTGCAGAAAAGACACCTACTAACCACAGATTAAGCTCTTTAGAGGTACAAATAAGAGAACAAAATTTTCTAGGCTGGGCTCCTGCCTGCTAAGAAAGATATATTTTTTGCCAGAGCTAGATTTTTATATTAGCACTCGTGTATAACACATCCTCTCTAAATATTAGGAAACCTCTGGGTCTTTGTGACAGTTGTTATGGACACTGACCTCTCATTTCTAGTTTAGAAAAACGCTAAGCACATATTGAAAAAATAACATGTATAACTTGGGAAATAAACGAACATTTTTTCATACACACATACCACAAACATACCATGACTGCAAATCCAAACACATTTACACCAGTTACAATATAGATATGGATACCGGTTCCTAAACTCTCATTCCCAAGACTAGACTCTGTTGAGGCTGAAAAGACAACATTAATATATGGGGAAAGTTTAACCCAAATCTTTTAAAGGACCATCTCACGTTGTGACAGCACCTAAAGAACAATCTAATCATAACCATGCTGTTATTCACAGAAAACAGACAGCCCTTTCCTGCCATCAAATGTGAAAAACCACCATAGATGCAGCATGAACAGTTCTCTCCACTTGTGCAAAAGTGTTGTCTTTCAGCCACATCTAGAAGCAACTGCACACTGAGTACTCTGGTCTCAAACTGCTTTCACAGATAAAACAGAACAGGAATTGAAAAAAAAAAACAAACCCAAAACAAACAGAAAAGGCACTTAAAAGTGTCAGAAGATAATTCATGTCTAGCCATAGGAATTTCTCTGCTGACCCTCTCAGACCAACCTAAATTATTTATTTCCACAAGTATAATGTCACTGCACACCAAACACATCCTACAGTTGCAGGAACTAGGGCAATTCCCTCCACATTGCCCTTTTGCATCAATCCCGTTAGCTTGCCAGTACATCAGGTCTTTAGTGCAGGAGATGAGTATCTGTGCATTTCCATGCACCTTTGTCCACCCTCCCTGACAAACTGGGATCTCATGGTCTCTGGGAGTGCTTATGTTTACTAATCCATTTTGGATTGCCTCTCTCCTGGTTTACATCAAAGATGATACTCCCATTGAAACTGGATTAGTAGGAAAAGACCTTTTGTAAAGGAATCCAATAATTCCAATCTTTATTCCTCATAAAATGAGAAAGCCACAGAAACAAAGACAAAGATTATATATTATTAGGGGGTTTATGGTGCAATATTAATCTATAAATTAGTGTTTCCTTGTGTCAAATTTATAAAAAATAGCAATTAATATTTTGTTAGGTACTGCACTATAGATACTTGCACAGAAATAGTGTGAAATTGTGATATGTCCCCACATAAAATTGTGATCTGTCCCCCAACAAGTGACAGCTTGTATGACACATTAGGAAGACATTTTAATATCAACAACATAAGCTATAGTACCTGACCCAGAATCTGACTAAATGGAATGATTTCCTATGGTTTATTTGGCCTTTAGTTTGGACTTCACCCCAGCTGACTTGCAATGAAATAACTACTTTGTTGGTTTTGATGACTCTACTGTTTTAAATTGATATCAGGGGGAAAAAAATCCATACCAAAACAGCTAGCAGTCAATACAGTATGTTAAACCCATGCTGTCAAAATGAATCAGCTCCAGTGTAACCAGGTGAGTTTAAAACATCTTCATACAAGAGGGAGGCAACATATTTATCCATTATACTATAAATACAGATACACATCTGGTCACAATATTTTATGCAGCATTTGTAATAGCACTGGTATTGAGTTCTGGTCATTCTACTATTCTTCTAAATAAAATCCTCTTCTTTTTGCTTCCATTTACCTTTTGCATACAAGATTCTGGAACATGGGCTTCCTTTGCTCTGAAAAGCACTGCTGGCAAACTCTGTCCCCCTCCATGTTTGCTTCTGAACACCTACAACTCAAGTTATAACAAACTGCACCTACAAATTCGCCAGGAACCTCACAATTCCAGGAATCTCATCAGCAAGAAGACAGAGGAAATATTTCAAGAACCGAAGGAGAAAAGCAAGTTATCTACAGGCAAAACAGCAATCAGGGCTAAATGTGAAAAGGGTCTCAAGCACTGTGATAATGAATAGTACAACACCTAGCGCTCAGGTGCCTGGCCACAGGAGCAGCAGATTCAGTCTTGACTCAGATATTCATTGTTTGACAAAACATGAGGAGCACGAGGTACCTGGGAATGTGACTCAGCTGTGAAGATTGTGTTAACAGTTTTAATTAGATTTTATTTTTCAAATCAACTTCTTTACATGCTGGTGCAAGGCAAAGATAAAGTCTTTTTTTCTAACAGACTGAAAGCATATCTTTTCTGGAAAGGCATGAAATTCAGTATTTCTGAACATCACAAATAAGCTAGATTTTTATACTAATTCAGTTGGAAGCCCTTAGCGCAAAATTATAGCGCCAGTCTTGTTCTTTTTCTCTGGTGTCACCTACTCAATTACAGGGTTAGAAGAGGAGCTCGCAAACCAAGGTCATTCATGATGTGCCTGTCAGCACCACACACTTCCCTGTGCTCGGAGGTGTCAGCTATTGCCGTGCTTGTGGCAGCTTTCTGTCAGAGCTAGGAGCCAGTAACTAACAACTGAAAGCCAATGAACAAAGCTTTGCGGGGCTCTCCGGTGCTGTGCTGGATGAGACAGCTGGCACAGCCTCTCCACCACAGGACAAAATGAGAGACAATATAGGTGGAGGTCAAAGATCATTGTGGAGATTTGAAAAGCATACAGTTCATGAGGGCTGTATGAAAGAGGTGTAAGTCATCTCTAAGTCTGAAGCATGCTGAATTGCTTTGAAAAAAGGACTGCTTAAATACTAGTATCAGGAAGTAATTTTTAAAATTTATTTTAGGTTTCTTTAGAAAAAAAATTTGTATTTGCAAACAGGTGGTAATGAACTCCATTCTAAGCAACAGCTTCATTCACTGCTTCAGATTCTGGCCTCCTAACTCATATAAACTAGACACTCCACAGCAGAAGTGAAGTGCCCATAGGCTTCTGCAGTCCAGACCAGCGAGGTGATTTGAAGCAAATTCTCTACCTGACCCAATTTACCATGCATTGGTCCAGTCTGCAGAATGTCCACAACACATGTATACCAGATTCCTTTCAGAGGAAACTGAACCAGAACTTCTGCAGATATCTACTCCTATGTAGGTTACTGCAACCCCTGATGGAGATACTGAGGTCTGAACCAAGAAGTAAACCACATCACCGCTAGGTCTTGTGGCATTTATCAAACATGCACAGACTTGAGAAAGGTCTTGAACCATAAGAACCCTCCTGCAATGGCTCCCACACTGCACGAGGGATTAAGTGCTCTGTGTGCTTCCTATTTGCTGATGATTGGCAGCCCTCAAGTCATCATTGCTGCTCCTTCTCTCCCCTAGAATTAATGTGGCTGTCCTTACCTAATTTATCTTCTGTTGCTCTGTCCCCCCTTTGCTGAACCCCTTTGCTTCTCCTAATGTCCTTTTTATTACCCCCATTTCGATTGCTTTCTTCTACAGTAACGACAATGCCAAGTTTCAGCATCCCTGAAAATCCAAGCACAGCCTAAGCCCAAGCTCCATTGTAAACCTGCACTGTGAGTGCACTGGAAGTTTCTTGAACAGCTGCCCAAGCCCGTGCCAGACCCAGAAGGCTGTTAAGCTCACTGCAGGCTGCAAGAGTCTTGGCAATCAATGCCACAATAAATTAGGTGATAAAGGAGTTCTAAACCTCTGTTACACCATGTCTCGCCTACCCACCGCAGTGGGCAGTGGCAGTGGACCACTTCCATTCCTAGTTTTGGCATACAGGCGCATGCATCCTGTACCCTGACTCACTCGCATGGCACCACTTCCCTTACTAGCGCAGAGACTGCTGCCCCTGGCCAGCAGCCTACTCTTAAATCTGAGGGCAGCACAGAAGACTAGAATTAAGGGCTCCTGAGCCATTGCTTCTTACAAATCTCTCTTAGAGAGGCAGCAGGTTTTTGAGGAAAAAGAAGTAAAGACTCTGAAATCATTTGGATCAACAACGTGTTACAAATATGTCAGCAGCACAGATAAAAAGAGAATTAGGTCTCCCAGAGAGTAGTTTTTAAAAAGTAATTAATTTTATTCAGGAGAGTCAAGGAAATTCATGAGAATTTGTCCTTATGGCTCAGGAGGTTAAAAGAGAAAAGACACCTGCCTTATTAAATTTTAATCACCAGAGGCAGTTTGCAAAATTATTAATTATACAAATACATTAATCAGGAGAGTTCTGTGTCTTCTTTGACTTCACATGACAATTCTCACTTGCCAAATATAGAACCACCAGCAGCATGCATAAGTGCTTCTGTTAAAGATAACAAGACCTCAGAAGTGGGGAAAAGATGGACAAGTGAAATAAAATAGCCAAGAGCGTACACACTGGTTATGCTGGCTCTCATATACATCTCCCCACCCCTCTGGCAACAAATTTAAAAATGAAACTTGAAGGCACCTAGCAACATCTAGTACTCATCTAAACTAAACAAACAACAGCAGAGAACATAGTCTCTCCTCCTCTTTCCTCAGACTAATCTGATTTACTGCATCCTCTCACAGATAAGCAACACCTAAGGTGCAGCTAGTTGTTCTTAATAAGCCTGTTTTGTTTTCTAATGGTTTTGGCTAGGAAAAATCATTAGGCCAGTCTTGAGGCTTGTTTTATTTCCCATGAGAAAAAGTAAGGATGGGGAGTTTTTCTCAGGTTTTGTAGGAATGGCTAGGTTGGGATTTCCAGCCACTGTCAGATCCCCTCTGCAATATCCATCACTACCCCTTCTTGCCAGTGCCTGCTCCCTTCCTGCAGCCCTGGCTGAACATCCCAGAGCTGCTACCATTGCAGCGTTGCTCATACACACAGGCTGCTCCTAATTAGCCATTGTGCCCTAACAGGGAGGCAATGAAAGCCTTCATTGACTTCTTCTGGATGGCACTGATTGTGAGAGGAGAGAGGTTAAGGGTCTACCTTGGGAGGGCATGCAAAGCACCCTGGCCTTGAAGGAGTTCTTTTTTGGTTACTGCTTGTCTTTATTTAGTAACAAACTAAATGGAATAATAATAATAACAATAATAACAACAATAATAATGGAATAAGAATGAAGTCAGAATAAGTATAATAAACCAGTGCATGCCTTGACATCATGGGCTAATGTGAAGAACAGTTCTTAAAAATGCTGCTGCTTTCTTACTGATCCCCATAGCTGCCTCTTTCCCCTCTAGATCTTCCCCCCCCCCGGGTGGCTCTGTAGCACCTGGTCTCATTTCAGTGGGGCTGAGGCCAGGCTCCTGCAGGCTGCTCTCACCTGGCCCTTTGCCTCTCGGTTGGGCACGGGGCTGTTCTCAGCCCCCTCCCTCCCCAGCTTCCCTGTGTGATGCTCCAGCTTTCCCCACCAGATGCAGCCAAAGTAATCATATCCACAAAAACTTCTTGTTTCATTTCCACAACTTCCTTGACTTGATGCAAGGCAGAGATGATCGCTGCTAACGTTAACATCTCACTGGGGCCTAATGTTACAAACCTTCCCTTACATGGAACATTACACTTCAGCAAGAGTCATTAGATGAATAATGAAAATTTAACCAAGTAAAAGAATTACAAGATCAGGCCCATAGTGAGTTTTATAAACACAGCAAGTAAATTTTCGACATCAAGTCTTCTGCTATTTTTTATTGTGGAAATACTAAGACTGCATGAGCCAGGGCAAACACAGGTCACAAAGATTAATATAGAGATTTATCATGTCTATAGTATACAAATGTACATTCTGGATGACCCAAAAAATAATGAAACCTAAGACGAAAGTCCTCACAATAAGGCAATTTTGATATTTTAAACAGCTCTGCTTTGTTTTATAATGTTCCATTACCTCACAAATAATGTAGCTGTCATAACAAATAGTAACAGTGCAGATACTAAGAAAAGCTGGATGGTGTGCAAGGCTGTGGATACAACTCCAGTGTTCAGATCTGAATTGACTTTAAACTTAATATTTCTTGGATTGCTCAGCCCTGGCAAGGGCCACTACATTATTTCTCAATTTACAAATCTAATCTGTATCAAATAGCATATAGTAAAATGTAACCTTGCATTGCCCCGAGCACAGTTGTTTAAGACCCTATATGGGTTTTACACAGATGAATCTGTGTGGTTAGATTTCTATTTGGAAGACTCACCCAGACCTCACAAGTTTCTCAAATGGCTTTAAAAAGCAAAAATGGGAAGAATAAGGTGGCCCACCATTTGCTGGTTGGATGCTGTCCATCGTATCTGCAATGACAGTGGTCTGATCTCAGGCTCAGCACAGCGTCAACAACACTACCGCTTGTTAAGTGTGTTTAGAGCAGGACCCCATTTTCATTTGACTAAGATCAGAGATGATAGGCTAAATCAGGCTGGAACGCACCCAGTCTACCCTCCTGCCCAAAGCAGCACTGGGGTCAGACCAGCCTGCTCAGGGCTTGGACCAATGGGGGCTTGAAACCCTCCAGGGATGGAGACAGCACAGCTGCTCAGTGTGACCTGCTCTGCTGCCTCACAGGGAAAGTTTCTCCCTATACACAGCCTGAACCTCTCTCATTTCAGCTTGTGTCCATTGCTTCTCACTTCCTCACTCTGCACTGCTGTCAGGAGCCCAGCTCCATCTCCTCCTTGATCCCTCATCAGTGCTGGGGGCTGTTAGATGCCCCAAAGCCATCCCTTCTCCAGGCTGACCCAGCCTAGCTCTCCCAGCCTCTCCTCATGGGGCAAGTGCTCCAGCCCCACCACCTAGGGGCCCCTCCCCTGAGCTCCCTCCAGTTTGTCCACATCTTTCTGGTGTCAGGTCCCAAAACTGGACTCAGTACCTAGATGTGGTCTGATGAGTGCCATGCAGAGGGGAACAATCCCTTTTTTGACCTTCAGGCCGTACCCCTGATCACACAGCATAAGAGCTGCTGGCTGCCTTTGCTGCCACGGCACACTGCAGGCCCACGTTCAGCTCGCTGCCCAACACCACCGCAGGGCTTTCCTGCAAAGCTACTCCCCAGCAGCGTCAGCGCAGGGGCTTATCCTTTTCAGGTGCCAGGCAAGTATCCACCTTAAAAAATGGTTCAGAACATTTCAGGTAAATAATTTTAACTATTTCTGTGAACAAGGAGCAAAGATGGCTTTGCCCAAGTTTAAAAAATTCAGCAACATTTTCATCAAGCAACAGTCATTCCCAGTCCTTGGGATTCAGGATATGCATTTTGCCATCTTCTGAAAAAAAGCCTGAATTGTAGTTAAACTGCCCATGAAGAATTGCAGACTGAAGAAAGCTGAAGGGTAGCATGATCAACATGTCAGAGTTCTTTTGGCAGAACAAGCTGTATCACAAAACCAGAATGCTTCATTGAGAGCCGAGTTCCTGCACAGCTCTGCAGAAACACCTTGCAGTCTGTAGTACTGCACTCCAGCCGTCCTCACCACGGTGCTGCAACGTGCTGTCACCCAGGCAAAACCTAATCCAAGCCGTCTCTTTTAGGAATATGCATCTGCCGCTAGGGTTTGGAAGGGTATGGTTCAGGTTTCCTCATTTCCATGCAAACTGGCTTCATCTTAAGTAGAAGTTCTCTATTCTTCCTGTTTTCCACTACTCCATACAACTGATGGCTTGTTTCCCTGAAGCACCTGCTTCAATGGTAGTTCAGCCGTAAGACACCAC
Organism: Falco punctatus; assembly: GCF_963210335.1. Classification (NCBI taxonomy): domain Eukaryota; kingdom Metazoa; phylum Chordata; class Aves; order Falconiformes; family Falconidae; genus Falco; species Falco punctatus. The sequence continues at coordinate 94,546,911 of NC_137581.1, read as the reverse complement.
GTTTTATTTGGGCTGGAGAAGTGTAATTCTTGAACACAACCAGAAGGTTGCTTGCAGAGACTTGAGTTTCACTAGAGAGAGAAAACCATCACTCCAAAACCCGAGAGGAAATTTTCTGGACATTGGCTGATGCTGGTCCAGCCAGCTGGAACTGAGGGACATCAGCCCTATATCAGCAGAAATAATGCAGATCGCAGAAATAATTCAGATCACAGAAATTAGGCCTCTGGTGTCAGGAGCTCACACAAGCTTCAGGGACTGCAGCAAATGGGTCCTAACTCACGAGGGACAGACGCATTTGGCTGAGGCTTTTGGCTTCGCTCAAGGTAACAGAACATTAGGCTGTGTATTTAGGGTCTGTGAACATTTATTTGTGATGCTGGGAAACATGCATATCTTATTCTAGGGGTCTCCTTCTGGTATTACTTCGTGACATCCTCTGCACTTATGCCCTGTTTACATTGAAATGTTCAGGCTGCCAATTCAAGCTCTGAAAAGTTAGGATATGCCAGAATTCATGCAATTCTCCTTCACCTCTCTCATGCTTGGGGTCATGTTGTCTTTTACTGCCTACACATCGACCAAAGCACTAATTAGTTCAAGCTATGCAAATTGTTTAAAAAAGCTAAAAAGCATAGTTTGCAATTTAAAATGGGATCCAGATGCCCTCATCACTTAAAGAGAGGGGAAAAAAGGCATTAAGTGGTAACTGGTTTTTGTGTTACATGGCACACATCCAAGTCGAACTTGCATATAAAAATAAACCTCATGATTTCATTGTTCTGAACTTACAGCCAAATGTCCTGTTTGTCTTCTGTTGAGTTTAAATGTTTTGTGACTAACTTGTATAAAACATACTTTAAAAAAACCCACAGTAACAGTAACTAGTGAAATCTAAATAATATAATGCTTTATTTCTTTGTATACTTCTAGCCATTGCACAACCTCTGGATCTTCTGATAGAATGAATTTGAAAACAGCCTAAATGTTCATTTATTTCTCTGTTCCCATAGAAACTCTGACAACAATGATTCATTTTTAAGAATTATTAAGTCCCTGACCATGCAATTCATACCATTCTTCACAAGGCTCCAATAGCTAGTACATCGTTCTGCAAAGAAAGCTCACCTGAAGGACAGATTATCTATTTTTGTTTGTCAGCTTCACTTTCTTGGAAACAGACAGCCTTGCTTTTTCACCACATGTGTTTTGCAAAAAAACCCTAAGCATCGCAACTGGGATGTTCTGCCATGGTGAGGAAAGAACTGTATTTGCTCTGCCAAACTGGAAGCACGTAGGATGAATGCAACCCTGCTGCAAATGAGGAGGGACTCTGCAGCCTAACACGGCAAGTGTCTCACACACTATGAGCAAAGACAACACATCTCCTGGGATGGAGTGAGGCGGGTAAGGCGCTGACAGCCTCCCTCCTGACCCAGGTTGGTCCTCGCCTGACTTTTAGTACAGCATACAGCAAAAGAGTGACTTCCCCAGAACAACTAGAAAAATGAGTGAAAACAGCAGTTGACACATAAGTGTCAGGCAAAAAACAGACCCCTCAACTCCAATCTGGACACATGCCCTGTCTAAGGTAATTAAACCTTCACACTAATCATTTTTCTGGAACTTTGGCTTCCAGACCTTTTCAGTCCTTAGCCTCTGTGCCAAGACCATCCACAGAGGTGACAGTTGCACTAATTTTGATAGCACTTTGGTGTTCATGCACTTGCTTGGTGAAGCTACCTAAGAAAATCAGCTCTGTCCCACAGCAGGACAGCTGAGAAGCATCACTCACCTCCTTAGCAATGCAGTGTTTGCTGAAGGAAACACAATGAATGGCTTCTCTGGCAGGAAAAGCTGAGGTAGATGCAACTCATGAGCATTTTGCACCCTCAGAATAACAACGCAAGAGCAGAAAAAGATGCACCAGTTCCACTATCTTGTGCAGTTATTTTCTGTTGTAAGGATGTGATAGCATGGGTACCTCAATGGTGCACAATGTGCAGTTCAACTGAAAGTCTGGTTTTGCTCCCAGGGTTTGGAGTAGATGTTGGCAGGTGAGAAACAGATACAGAAAACACCCTACAAATGATGCCTGCCAAGTGACAAACAAGCTGTTCTGCAGTGCTGAAGACCAGCTCTGTCAGTGACATTCATAAAGAAATACCCAGAAATTTAAAATAGTTCCTAGGCTGCATGGACAAGCCAAGAATTGTAAACAGTTATCTTTGATTCCCAGTTTACACCAGAGAGTAATCTGGAAATTTGGTGATGGAAAAGAAAGTCGCACAGGGTCTAATTCTAAGACTAATTCCTTTCCAGCTACCAGGGTAGAAAATAGGTACTGGTCTTCCTTCATAGAGCAATGGGGCAGTACTGCTGCAACCCCATCAAATCAAATAACTGAACCCACAGAAACTTGAATTTTTAAATGACTGCAAAAGAAAATTCAATCATGTAAAAGGGAAAAATAATAAATAAATAAGTAAACTTCTGAAAAACCCTATCATTTGCTAATAATGCTCATTTAGGTAAAGCTACCTTTAAGCATTTTGTAGCCACACTAAAGTATATTTATGGCTTTCATATAAACGTGCTGGAGAGTTGTAGGTAATAAATGAGCAGTATACCATATACTCATTTACAGATGCATTAGAAAACTAAACTAATGGTGTAATAGAAACTAAAACGTCATTTACAGGGATTTCTCCCACCCACCCTCAAAATTTGTAAATGAAGCCAGGTTGGCAGCTCTCAGTTTGCACCACGGCCCACAAGTTCTGATGGAATTTTCCTGCGAGTTACCATCAGCAGGGCAAGGCATGGAGGATGAGACAAGGAGCACCAGTGGAGTTCATTAATAAACATGAGATTGAGCATACACCAAGCACGAGTTCCTAACGAGCATGTACATCTCTGCATGCACTGTTAGCGTGACTACTGAAAAACACCTGGTAAGAAGCCTCAAGATCAAGAGCAGAACTGATCAGTGAGCTCTGTTACTCTTATGAAAGATGCATAGAAGTGTTTTGGAACAGCTTTTGCTCTGGCTATTATTAGGCCTTATTTATGTATCATTTAGGTGTACAAGGTAATATGCAACAAGCAGAATTTGTCAAACACAACATAATTTCCATTACATGGCACTGAGAGCACAGGAGCGGTGGCAGTTTCAGTACAGTAAAAACAACTCAAGAAGGCACCACCTGGACTCTGCTTTTTGACACATAATAACATAATCCTGCCCATCGCAGCAGATCCCGTGGGTCAGGCAGAAGGAAAGCATTTTCACTTGTTGACTGAATGCTGAAAGGAAAAGTCCCATGGGTTTGATCCTGGTGTAGTAACATCTAAGTTGGAAGTACAATTTGAAGCATGAACACCATAATTTCAGTATCAGCATATAATTTAAAATCTTCATGGACTACAAGCATTGCTTTTGGCTACAGCTAAAACTAGGAGGTGAAACAGAGAAAGATTAAGTGGAGGGTAAGTTACCAACCAGGAATGTCCAACCCAGACAAGATATCTAACCAGCAATGTGGTGTGTTGATGAGGCAGCTTCTAGTGCACCTTAGAAATCACCCAAAATGAGGGTGTCTGAGACACCAGATAACAGTTGCTGTCAGCTGAAAATACAGAGCTTTTTGCCCAGAATGTTGGCTGCTTGGCTACACCTACTGTAGTACATCTATTACAATGCCAAGATATGTTCCTGGTCCTCTAAACTTGATCATCTGCATTGTTAATTTACTAGAACAGTTTCTGGCGAGCCTTCGGCACACCCTAACATCACAGTCCCCAGGTGTGGTTTGGGAGCTAGCAGAGCTCGGAGGCCATTCCCAGCTTGCTGTTTGTCTGCAGCCACTCTGTGCTGCGGGGACAGAGAGGGTAATACTGCGAGGGGAGGTGGCTCATCCCCTGCCAGCTGCTAAACACAGTCCCAGGCGTGTTTAGTCCAGCAGTATGATGTAGCCTTTGCATTCTGTGGACAGTGAGACAGCTGGGAAGTAGTGGAGCCAGACCAAGAATTTTAATTTCAGATTTTTTTCTTCTTGTCACCTCTGATTTTTCAGGAAGCCAAATCTCTAAGGAAGAATAGGTTCCACCTCCTCAGTTTGGACTGCTGCACCTACCATTGGAAGTCAATACATTGACCATTTGTGGTTTAAGTAAGTAAAGATGTTTGACTGAATGATGCTGCAGAAGCAGTTTGGACTTAATGACTGTTACTCAGGCACTGGGAAAGTACACAGATGTATAGCCTCACCTTTTTGCAACCACTCTAGACCCGCCTGGTCTCTGGCATGCAATACAGGACAAAATACAATTCACACAGTTGCTGAGAGGAGTCCATCAGGAATATTTTTGCTAACACAATGCCCATCTTTTCTAGGAATAACATTTGGTATGGCCAGTCCCTGAGTTCAGTGCATCTCATGGGGTCGACCCACAGTGCCCCTTTACATGTTTCTAGTTCCCGTGACTCAGCAGGATTAGATTGAAAGAGCGTGAGAAATCCAAAGCTCAGCCCACACAAGACAGAGCCACTGCTGACAGGCCTGGAAAAGAGCTTGAAGCTGGCAGGGTTTGCACTGACCAGCCAACCAAGACTGTGCATCTGCTCCCTGTTCATGGTTTACAGCTTTTTATTGCTTTTCGTAGCGACAGATGCTTTTAGTGGCAGCTGCTGCCACACCAGTGTTTTTTCACCTCTGCTTGGTTAAAAACCTGCAGACTTTCCTTTTAGGTGTGGATCTTTCTAATGATGCTCACGCTGTAGTCATCTCAAGAGAAGGTCACTGCAATATTTTTGGCAGAGGGAGATACATGTTGCATTAAAACTATGTGAAGATGGAAACTGACAACCGGTTGTTGATGGATGTCCTATCAGAAGCATGAAATCAGTGATCTGAAAGAGGTAGCAATTACCTTTCTATATAAATTATTGCCTCTTTCCATTTGTGCTGCAGAAAGTTGAGCTGTAGATCTCAGACTACAGGAAGGAAGGGAGACCCAGAGGCAGGCTGTGATGCTGGAATTGAGCCTGCTGCTTTATCAAAAATCAGCTAGTTCAGTATATACAAGTCTTCTGACCTTCAAAACACATAATTTCTGAGATTTGGATAGATGTCAGGAAAGAAGAAAAAGAATGGGGAAGGATCTAAGGAAGAAAGGGTTATTCTTACCTGATTATCACTGGGGTTTTTTTAGGGTTCATCTTTTTAAGCTGTTCTGGTTTAGAACATGTACATGTCTTAAAGGAATGAGAGGAAATTTTAAATTATAGTAGAGATTAGGAGACATACAGATTTTTACTTTTTTAAAATTCTATTTAAATATAGTAAACAACAATGAAAACAGCTGGGGCCACACTAGAGGAAATACCAGACTGAAACAGGGGAAGAGTAGTAGTTTCTCAAGGTTTTGTTCATTTCTGTTAAGAAACACTGTTGAATGTCCTTGAAAGAAAGACATCAGTGGCTTCAGAGCAGCAGATGGTTTAAGCTAGATGGACAGATGCAGCAGGGATGCGTCTAGGAGAAGCTGGCTGCTGCAACAGTACATTAACATGTCCCAGCCTCACTGCTGCTACATGCTGTAGTGCTCACGTGTGTGCACTCACATGTGCATGCGCACGCGCACACACACACACAGCAAAGCTATGTTACACTCACAATGTCTCATACTCCAGCAAACCAACCCTTGAGCAAGAAAGGATGGCAACCAACCATGCAGTGAGGTTGCTGAAAGCTGTTGGGGTCATTTGTCATCCACCCCAGTGCCTGGGCATCCCCTTCAGACACAAGGGCTGAGGGAAAATGCTTAACTTAGCTTACAAAGAGTGAAGGAAGAGGATCCAAACACTCATATTGGTGCTCAGGGACTAGGCACGGTTTTCAGATAAAACATAAAACAATGAAGAAAGAGCTATTTCAAAAGTAAAGCTTGCATTGACTCATTTTCATCTGTCCATCCTATTCTTTCCTAGTTACTTCATCTTTTCCAGTCAGTAGAGATTAGATACATAAGTAAAGTTTTTGGGCTGGAACAAGCTTGCCAAATGGATTTGGGCAAACTTTTTTAGGTGCATTGTAAATACAGGATTGCTGCAAATAAACCACAGGAGACTTTTAGAGTCACTTTCATCTTGCCATCCCTTTTCTTTCAAAGAGCAAGATATAACATGTTTGCTCTCCTTGTAGCCAGGGCAGTACATACAGCCCAGCAGCAGCAAGCAGCAGGGGACTTTACATAGAAGTCCCCTCCACAAGGCACACAGCACATTTCTGGGGCTTGGGTGAGCAGCAACCAGCAGCATTCCACCCAGAGTGGCTGTAAGGGTTATTGGATTCTACAGAGCATGGCAGAGGAGCATTACCACAATGGGGTCACTGTGTCACTGGTGACCACAAGAAGTAAAATACAGCAATTTAGCAAATTATCTGTACTCCAGGATAACCAAAAACACATTTTCACTCAGTGTATTCCCTGAAGTCTCTAATTGCTCCTCTCCAGCTTTTTACTAGTATAAACACTTTTGTTAGTAACATGAAGGAAACAATCTGTCTTTGGGTGTGCTTTTTTGTTTTCTTCCAAAGGCTGTCCACAGGGAGGAATTAGCCCAGTCCAGAGCTAAATGGTGCCCTCATTCACAATAGTGCAAACCCACTGACTCCAGAAGCCTTTGATTTCCTCATCTTCCCTATGTAGGAAGACTGGAATAAATTATTCAAAATGCCACCCCTCCTCTTTCCTTTCCACTTGTGTGGGAAAAATGGTGCTTGAAGTGGACAGAGCACACCTGCTTTTCTGGAGCTGTGAAAGAGAAAAGAAGGGAAGGGAAGGGTTGGAAATGCACTCATGGCTGGGGTCCATATAAATTAAAAACTGGGAATTAAGAAGCATTCACTGGATGTCACGAGCTTTGCCTCCAGTGGGTCACCACCTGCCCTGCCCCCGATGCACAAAGACAGTATTATTGTTCAATTTAGCCAAGGTATTGCAGATGACTGACGGCATGTGCCTTTGTCCAGAAAAGCAAAGCATGCCAGCATTGCTACATATGCTTTTAGGTGATCGGCGGAGCAGTTCACACAGCTAGGATTGCCTGTTGATGCAGAGGGGATCGTATGTTCAGAAACGGTGTTAGCCACACCTTAAGATCAAGTAGTCTCATTATATGCTAATTAAAACACTAACATATCTTGTGACCTTCATGTAATATTTCCCTATTTATATCCACTACTGCACAATCTGTTGAACTCCATGTAAAATATTATTAGGACAGTTTCTGATTAATTACTAATATGTTGTAATAAAAAACTGTTAATATGCTTACATTGGGCTTTCTACTAACAGTTAAACAGGAAAGCTTCTCTCTCATCCCCCTGGAACTGAGGGCCAAACCCAACTTCAGAGGTTCCTGTTTGTGTTGCTGTTTTGTTCTTTCATTGCTCCTAGCTTTACTGAAATAATTTTCTTAGGTGAGTGCTACTGTAAACGCTTTCATAGGTACTGCTAACGACTTGTCACCATCCCTCCCAGCCACCCAGCTGTACCTCTGCTGGCACCACAAGAGAACTCTAAGGCGACTATAAAACAAAACCAATACTGGAAAAATAACCACATTCTGATCAATTTCCAGTCTGCTTTGATTTCCTTCTTTTTGCATTTATCAGAGGACTGTAATACACCTCAGCCAAAGGGGAGATGCACTGTGGGTGGAAAAATGTGAGCAGGCGGGGATGGGGCAAGGTATATGTATTATCTGTTCATAAGACTAAGTCAACCTCTTGGCCCCCTGGCAAGACTGCTTTCTTATATCCATGCTCATCCCAGTGATACCTGCAGCCTTTTTGGGGACGTGCCACTGTGGGACTGCTTCCACCTGATCCTAACTGAACACAGCTATATGTAAGCTGTATGTATGTATATGTAAGCTGTATGTTTAAAATGTGGCATAGTCCATAACCAGTTTCTTCCCAAGATTCACTAATTCAGGCATCAGTTTTCAGCTATATGATGCCTCTGTAAATGAGCATGCTGGAAAGGAGGCAGCATAAGCAAGAGATGAGAGAGATAGAGAAAGGGGTAAAGAGAGTTTGGGAAATGAAGGGAGATGCAGAGAGAATCATGTGGAAAAACTGCCTGCCAGTTCTCTAAGAGATGGATGCCGCTCAGTGACAGCACTGATGGTCATGCAAGCAAGCAATGCAGTTACTGCTTGCTGAAGGAATCTGTCATCAAGCAGGCAAATACGGAAAAAAAAACCCCACAAAACTTTGTACGTTTTTTTAATGTGAGGTTTTCAGGATTTTTTTAAACACTCATGTCAGGGCCCTTGCCTGCAGGCTATTATTGTCCACAGTGACTCTCCATCTGTCTCAGATGCACACAGGGAAGAAACCACATTCATCATTATTGATTACTTTTGGTCTTGAAGGGCTTTGTAATGGAAAGGCCGATGTCAGTGTAAGACAATAGATATGGTGAGACCTTCCCCAGGCTTCTTTGTTTAGGCTCAGCGGGGTGCCTCAGGCACTTTGTGCATATGTCTAAACCAAACATCAGTCAGAAACCTGCCATGTCCATGGGATACAAAAAGCTGGTATCTCAATGCGTGAGAGAATTTCATAGCCAGGGTCAAGTTTACTTTGAAGCCTGTCTTGTGAGGGGAGAAATGCCTTGGATTTTTAATAGGACAAAAGTCAGTGTTGCTCATTTCTAGGGTCTCAGACTGTCTTAAAATTAAAGACAGGATCCAGACCTGTGTTGTAGCTGGAACTTTTATGTTGTGAACTCACAAACACTGGAAATCACCTATAGTCACTGCTCAGTTATAAATCTTCTGTATAAAAACAGTGGGCAAAACCACTTCTGTTGAGAAAACCCACAATACTTCAGCCTAGAGGAACATCCTGGGACACAGAAAGATGATATGCAAAACTAAAATGCAGTAGCAGTACCAATTTCTGTTGACGTTTTTGTGTCATCTACTATAAGAACAGAGACAACAGCCATGGCTAGATTCCGTCTTGTACACTAATGCAGAACCAAGGCTAAAAGTCTTTACCTTCTGCTGGTTTGCTTCTAAAGCAATTACAAAAAGACATTCCATTTTGGGAAGGCAAAGTGAGTAAGAAATGGGAAGAAATATTTAGAAACATAGAGAGAGATTAAGCAGAGATTTCATGCATAATTTTCTTTCCTTTTTCCTCCTTACCGTTCTTTATATAAATAAACCCAGCATATGTAAGTGCATTTAACTTCATGATCAATGAAAGCTTTTAACCGTTTCTTCTTTCTGTTTCTGATTTTCTCTGAAAATAAAACATGGTATTTTGCTATTTTGAAATTTCAGCTTAGACAACAGAAATCTCCAAAGAGTAATAAACACTAATGGACAACACTCTGTGTTGAAAAGCTCAGCTCTCTCTGCAGAGACACACAAATAATCTAATTAGAAATACAGGTCTAGCTGTTGTACACTTCTACACTATCAGACAGAGATTGTGTGAGTAGTTTGAGCTACTTAACACAGAAACCAGAGGAAATGTGGAAACAAAAAGAAAGCTGAAGATGGTAACCTGAAGACCTACCTTAAGTTTACCTGCAGGTCAGTCAACTAAAAAGCTGTCTGTGGAGTAAAACAGGCCCTCAGTCAAGAGGAAACACCTGTATTAGAAGTTGTATTGATTTTTGTTGCACCTTCCAAAATTCATTTCTGAACTATATCAGTTCACAAAAAAAGTCAGGTTTCTGAGGACTGCACCACAATCCTAGAATAGCAGAATATCAGAAAAACATAAGTAAACTTTTTTACTAACAGAGCTCCATGATTCAGAATCTTTCCAGCTGAATTCATCAGATGTTACAAAGGCTTACCTCACAGACTGACCAGCCAACTTCCCGTATTATAGACCTGCTACATCATGGGAGGCTCTTAGACCTCCACTAGCCTCCCATTCAGATGAGGGATGTGCCAGCCTCTCAGAAGACAAAGTAGGGATCTGCAAAAACAGAAAAATTTTACGTAGTTTAGCAGTCTTTCAATAGTGCTCATGCAGGGTGTTCTCCTCTGTGACACTGTCTATGCTATGTTTGGCTACATGCTCCCACTCACATAACTCCGTGGTAGTGGCTAAAGCAGTACAAGGAATAAGCCGTGGCCCTGTCTTTAAGCTTAGCCATTCCTCTTCAGGTACTCTGAAGTGCTTTGCACTACTACCACTGTGAAACTTTCTTGGAAGAGCAGTGAAGCCAAGGACTCCCAAGGTGGCATTTAGATACTTGTATCTAAGAAAGAAATCTGTACCAAAAAATTCTCCCAAAGCCCATCTTTAATTGGAAGTCCATAATGACAGGCACTTTTGCGACCATGGCTACCCAAAGGCCATTTCGACTCTGCAGGGAACCTCAGCACCTCGGGACTTGCAAGCTGTCACCCTCACTCCAAGTATGGTGAAGCTTCCAAAGTTTTCATCAGTAAATGAAAGGTTGCATGGGAACATTTCTGGCCACTGCGATATGTCTGTCTAGCCTGATAATTTCTGAGGATGGCTCATGGCATGAGATATACCTACATCAACCAGCTTTCTCCTAAGCAATTCCTGAGCATGGTTTGGGAGTTGGAGGATCTGAGCAACCATTCCCAATAGGCAGCATGCATGCAGTCACCCAGCTGCCCGATGAAAAATATTTGCTACTGTAGATGTGGGCTATTCTGTGGGCCAGTTGACTTCAGTGCCCAGGAAGATCTTCAATCCATTTAATTTATTCATGCAGATTTAGCTGAAGGCAGACCAATCCAGTCTATAATTGGGTTCACCTAACACTCAGCGGTTCTGATGTCAGTGCGCTGAAGCCACATCAGCATGCAGGAAGGAGCGATAGATCGATAAAAGTCAGGGAAAGAGATTAAGTAAAAAAGTACCTGCATTTAGTCTGTTGCCTAGAATGCTCCCATGGTTTGGTGAGTGGGTTCTTGCTCTCACTGAGGAGTTGACTGTGTGTTTCTATCTAATGACCCTTTAATGGATATACATTCCCCCAGAGCTGTAAGAGGAAAACAGCTATAATTGTGTCACGACAGAACAAGCTCTATGAAGCTCGATTCCCATTTGAAGCGAGGAATTTTTAATGGTATTTATGAAGGACAAACATCATGCAAGCCATTAACTGATCCAGTCAATGACTAAAGAAAGTAGTATATAATTTAAGTATATGTTTGAAAAAAATATGGATGAATCAATACTAAATTAATTTTTAACAATGCCAAACTTGCAGGAATAATTAGCTGGTTAGGCTGATATTTAAGATAACAAGAGATGGATAAGATAAGTAAGACAACTAGAGATAACTAGAGATGGATAAAATTTGAAAATTTATTACAAAAAAATTCCCCCCAAGAAGATTCAAATCAAATGTAGTTAGTAAAAAAATACTGATTTAGGAAATATTTAATGTCTTTAAAAAGGGGATTATTTTTTTTTTTTGTTACAAATAAGCTCAGTGATTTAAAATAAAAGGCAAAACTGCCCAATATTTAAAGTAAATGAAATGTTATGTATCAGATTATTTATTAATTAATTAAATTTATTCAACTTTGAATTTTAGAATTAAAAGATAAACAAACACTAGGATTGTCCAAATAAAAAAAAAAACCCACAACTATTTTATAGAAAGACTATTGCACATCTTTCTTTCAAACATGTTAGCACAATTTAATGTGATTTTTGGAAGATGTGTTCCATGTGGGCCATGTTAGATTACATTTCAATGTACTCAGAGGTTTATATTTGCAGTAGCTCTTATTTATATTAATTAATTATTTTCCGTATTTTTTCAAGGTTCTATTCTCAGCGGTTTTCTGGTATTATCTTTCTAGGGTGTTGATTGCAATTGTTGTTGCAGTACCTACAGAAAATTGTGTTTATTTTTATAGAATCTGTTATTGTAATTTCAGACAAATAAATATGATACCCTCATTCTTAAAAGGCAGTGACTTTAAGTGGTAGAGATGTGAGAACAAGACTAAGACTCATCATGGAGCTATCTGCAGACTAACATAATGGTAAGGGTTAAGGAAGGGCAGAATCAAACAGGTGAAAGATCTCTCAGGACAACTACAGAAGAAATAGAAGGGACCACAAGGTTTCCAAATTCAAAAACACAGCTGCAGTTACAAGATCATCTTTCAGTCAACAATATATTTGACTCTGCTTTTTTTTCCTTTTTTTTTTTTAAACAGATTTGACATTCCTACCTTTGTCAAGACTCAGGCTTGAACATGTTCACCTCAAAATTGTGAGAGTGTTTATGTGACGAGATGTTGCTTGGTAGATACAAAGAATGAAAAAATAACTCCTAATAGAGTGTCTCTGATTTTAACTTCCATTGAAATTGAGTACAAGAATAAGTGAAAGAATATACTTTTCACATTGCTTACCTAGAATAATGCTGACAAGCAGTAATACTAATTTGTGTCAGCTATTCCAACGTAAAAGAGAAGGAAGATCTAGCTATACTCCAAGATAATTCAGTAACTGTCAACAAGGACAACAGAACTGATTTTGCAGAGTTTGCCTCATGGTAAAATTGAAGTACTTTGTCTTCATTGAGTTTTTTCCAATGCTATAGAAAAGCACATAATCTATCCTGAAGTAAAAATGCATCTCTTTCCATAAAAACATTAATTCTGGTTTTTACAGTGAGTTCTGAAAATTATATATTCGCCTTCTCAAGCTTTTCCAGCCATTATATTGATTGCTACATAAAATGACTGAGTTATTTCAGCTGTCACTGTCTTTTGAAGGTTATGCAACTTAAACTAACCTTTAGTTTGACCTTTCTAACCCATCAAAACATTCTTGGAAGCAGGTCTGTTTAACCATTGATGATTTTTAGGCATATTGAAAGTAATATCTGAAAACTGAAGGCCAGTGTCTCCTTTGGGAAGATTAAATTCCACTTCCCACATGGTATTTTCTAACATCTTTAAACTTTGAAAATAAGTCATTGACTGAAGAACATTTCTACTATTTATGAAATAAACAAGCCAAGCAAGCAAAACCCATTATTTAGCCACCAGTTTCTTCATCTGTTTGACCCCCACAATGACAGATTCTTTACTAAGAAATTTGGATGTTATATACACTCTCAACAGCATCCTGGAAAAACAGTTGCAGGAGTGGATTCAGCCCAAAACCATGTGGTAACAAATCATGCTGTGGTGGCAATGATCTAGTCATCGAAATGGGAGCCTTCATCCTTTTAATAAGCTCTGGACAAAACAAGGAAAATTGAAGGGAGTACCACAGCAGGGCAAGAAGAAGGGAATCATTCTGAAATGCTGAACATTTTGTTCATATAAACAAATCAAATGCATATTCAACATCAGATGTCAGGTAATCAGGGTACATTCTTGTAAACTGGAAAAGAATTAAAAATACTTTTAGAATTGGTCCTGTGCACAGTGATTTAATGGGAAGGGAGTGGTGGCCCTTTGCAAAGTGGCAATCTGGAACTGTGGACGTGGTGGAAGGAGGCTGGCAAGGGTTGCAGGCTGATGTCATTGCTGCCTGACAACACTTTCCTGGCTCCCCTTGGTATTTCTCTTGGTATTTCTCACTGAACTATGTTCCATTTGTCACCATTCCCTGGACCGTGCAGCAACAAACATATGTAAAATTAATTGTTTAATCCCACATATTTAACCTTAGAGTGTACAAGCCTGGATGTCCTGTTTTGCCTTATTCTAGTGCTACTGCTGATATTATGTAATTATCCCTTTCCCAGACCCTGTAAGTGTATATAAAAGACTTTCAGATAACATCATTAAGCATTTTAAGCCTTGATGTATGAACATTTTCAGAGAAGAGGCTAACCAAGAGGCTTGTTCCAAAAGGACCCTAAAGAAGTGTGATTTGTGCCAGAGTATCACACCTTCACCAGATTCTGCTCTGAGCTCAGAAATACAATTTTCTGCTTCAGCCATAACCATGGGCTTAGTGCTGGGACAACAAGACAACTCTTCTAACACTCTGTGCTATCTAAGGTATGAGATGAGAAAGACAGTGATCTCTTCTGGTCTCCCAAGCTATAAACTCTCCACAAAAATTGTCGGGAATATTAAAATTAGGGCATGAACTTCAGGAAGGTTTAAGGGTTATTATACATTCCAGTTTGCCATATAGCAGAATTTCTTCTCCATTCCAAGACTCCCATGTCTCTTCTTGTGGAAAAGAAAATATCTCAAGGTTAAACCCTACCTACACTGAACAAGAGAAGATGTCTTAATGAGGCAGATGTTATGAGGAGACCCATTTTTCATCTTTCCTCTCATATTGAAGCATTTAGATGATAAAGTGAAAAAAAACAGAGGTACTAGATTTTCGTGCACTGTTCCTTTAAACATGTTTCCTTCTATGCTCCATGCTAGCCACATGTCAGTGATTATTAATACAGGACAGTCTCTCTTCTTCCTCTCAGAAATGTCCCGCAAAGTCATCTGTAGTTTCTAGCAAAGGGTAAACAATGCCTAAACAATGCCTTCTGACAATATGAGTAAAGTAAAAGAAAGTTTGTCATTTTAAAGGACAAGTTCCTTTCATTTATGACCAACAAAACGTATGTAAAGGACATAACATTTGATCCAGTAAGATATAATTTCCATTTACTCTTTGCTCTGTGCAGCTCAGGAGAATTGTGTGCATCAGGACTTGCCGGTTCAAGCATGACACAAGGAGTAGGTTTGTTTCTCCGTGCTGTTCCCCTGTAAATGCTAAGCTGGCCTGCCAACAAGTGTCAAACCCGGAATGTGCTGTCGGAAGCTCCTGTGGGCAAGCCAAGCTGCATGTGCAAAGCCCTACATACAAAGTGGCACATTTTTTGGCAATTTTAGCCCTATGCTACGCTTCAAACATGGAGACTTAGCTAAAAAGGTCCTACTTCTTTGCTGCCCACTCTCTCTGCTACACTGAGTAAAGTCAGTGTTCTAATTTGGACCCCAATTTCTACAGAATGTTCTTCATGTAAATCCACCCACTTCAATGAGGCCGTTTTCTACTTGGAGGAAGATCAGGAAACTGAGACCCAAAATGCATCCTCACTACATGACAGTCTTTTTTATCTTTTTTTAAAAGGATGGATAGACGTTATGGCATTTAATACCTAGATGGCCAATGACAGTAGAAATCTAATTCAAAAACAGAGGTATTAGTATTTGAAAATGTAGGGCTAGTGGTTTGAAATGTGTACTTAAGTACCTAGCTACAGAAGGCAAATAGTGAAACTCTGGAGGCAGATAAGTATAGAGATTAACTTGGTAAAATCATTTTTCCTCAGTTTGTATTGAGATAGAGCAAAAAAGTTGCTGCTACAGAGGCAAATTAATTCAGCTTTGGGTGGGAGTAATTGAGTTTGGCAGGAATTCCATTAGTGCTGAGTAAGGAGTCTTAAAACTGTGTGAACTATCTCTGGTTGCAGTCATGCAGCTCAGCTGCTCCATTTTCTATTGTCAGGCTCCAGTGCTGCAGCATTAACACTGAAGAGAGAAAATACAAAACAGAGAATTTTCCACAGATTTTTCTGCAACCAGTTAGTCTGATAGTCAACTAATAACTTCAGTAGCTCAATTGCATCACTGTTTCTGCAGAACAGCTTCTCACATACAGAAGCTTTAGTCCTCTGCTGAGAGGCTGGGATCTAGTCTTTGTACATCAAAGGTGGAGTATCAACAGGCTGGATAGAGCTGGACTGTTAAAAGGAGTTTGTGGCGTCTGGAGAGCAAATAGATGGAGATTGTTTTTTCATTTTGGTTGTGTTTGAAAAAGCAAGAGGAGCATCACCTCAAGGTGTTGCCAAGCAGAGGTTCCTCATCTGTAGGCAGATATTCAAAGCTGTGGTGATCTAGCAGAGCTTTCTGGCCAGTGTGCCACTGCATGACCACAGCCACTGTACTGGCATGGGAGCTGCTGGTTAATTCAGTCCCAGAGGAGGGAGTAGGGTCAGTCATTGTTAATATCACTAAGTTGCTCTGCATTCAGCTGTCATCCTTGCACAGGTCCATACCTCACGGAGTCACGGGACATTGGGGGAGCTATTGGCTTTTCCTGCCTGTGAGTTATTCCTAGAGCTCTCCCTCCTCTTGGCTTCCTGGACCATGGGGCACACACCTTACACATTGTAGCCGTTTGTCAGCTGAAGATTCTGATATGTGGCTTGTGAGCTCAGGAAGATCAGCTGCCTCAGTCTAAAACAGTAACTTACTGCAGGGTCACAATATACAATCTGGGCAAGCACAGTTACCATGAGGCAAGCTGGGATGGTGATCCAATGCATCGGCTCTTCTGAGGCAATATGCACACTCTTATCCCATGGTTAACGGCAAGAAGCTGCCCTACTTGGATGGAAGCATCAGTTTCATTGAGTTCCCTCAAAGAACTGTTGGAGTAGTCCACATGATACACCTACCTTACCATGAGGGAGCTTCCTTTTGTGGCTCTGCCGTAAGCACATGGCAAGGGGCAGACAGGTTTGAGTCTACTACCTACAATCATCCTCCTTTCCAGAAAGGCAGAGCTCTGAAATCACTGTGGTGATCAACATACTACAACTGAGCAATTTAAATACGTATCTATTCCAGATGAGTGAATGTGAAAATGTTTGTTATGACCTTTCTCAAATGCCGTTCTTTATCATTGCCAAGTAAACTTCCAAGCAGTTTAATCAGAGGAAGATTTAGAGTGGTGATGGATGTGCTTGGGGGTTATTACTATTTTTCAATTTTGTGGATCTTTTCAGCACCAGCTGAGCAATGTTTTTTAAGACTCCTACACGCCTGATCAACTCAGAAAGTTGCTCCCCTTCACCACATCATCCTCATCATATTAAGGGACTGGCAAATGGCTTTCTGTTTTATTCCAGTCAAGGGACACACATTTCATCTAGTCACACAAAGCACCAGAGTAAACGCAAGTGAGGTGGTGAAGGAGAGTGAATTTGCTCCACCTGCCTAAGCCCACATGTAGGTTATGCATCTCGTGCTCACTGGAACGTGACCTGGCATAGCACCACAGTGAAGCAATTTAACAGGTGGTAGAACTGTGGTGATATGAAGCAAACACTGTACCAGGGATTTCAACTTGTATTTGCAAGCACAGGTGTTGTGGTTAGGCCCCTGCATTTCAGGAGGCACTCCTGATCCTAAGCACCCTTCATTTATCAAAGATAATGAGTAGAAACTGTGAAATGAAAGTTAGAAGCTAATTGCTGTAACAGCCCTTCTTACAGACAAATTGCCGATGACACTCTTGAACTGTCTTAATCAACCAAGAAGAACAAAGCCAGTTTCAGCCATGGTTTCATTCCACATTTGAACAGCCACAAACGCTTTTCCTACCAGCCAGTCATCAGACAGATATTTTACCCCACAAAGCTAAGAGAGAATAGTTGTTTACACATAAAGTGTACATCTTCTCCTATAACTAATCGGTGCACAACCACAAAGAAGTCTTTGGTATGCCAAACTCCAGATCTGAGCCCTGTGGATGTCAGTCAACACACTCCTGATGCAGCATTGCTGCACACTCCCAGCCAGGCCACTGGGACACGGAATAAGCAGTCTGGGACAAAGCCCTTCCAGCTCCCCTTTGCACGTGTGTGTTGTGAAAGTCTTTTTTTGTGGAAAGAACGGTGAGTGCCCTTCTCCGCACTGCAATTGTTTTTCTGAAGCCTTTACAGTTTTTTACAGCAGGAAGGAGCTTACTGAGCCTCTCTTTTTAGTCTCTGTGTGTCTCTGGGCTGAGGCAAGGCACTTCAGGTTGCAGGCAGGTAACTCACAATGCAAAGTGGTTCCGGAGGTATCTTTTTTTTTTCTCCTTTGACTTAATTCTGAATCCCAGACTTGTTAGGGGCTTAACAGCCTAGGATACAATACATGCTTCTCATCTGACACTATCAAAGACAGACAGAGTGGTAATTACTCTAGAGTGCTGGGAACGGTGTTATTATTTAAAGGTAGCATTAAGAGGAACATGCTATGTGAATTCTGTTCTGATCATGTCAATCAGTCATTACACTAGCAGAGAAACCCTAGAAGCTGTGTGTGCGCCATCTGCTTCAGGCAAGTTACTCTTGTAGAGTATGCTGTCCTCATGCCTTACTACTGTAATAGAAGGTATATTAAGCTGAATAAAATTAGGGAAAAAATGTTTACCAATATCTGTCTTGTTCCCTCTTGAAGACAGAAGGGAAAGCCATGACAGTAAGCAAAAATGCATCATGCTTATAAAAGTCCCAGTAGATCTTTAATTAGAAAAATGAGTATGATTCAATACCGTGGTGTATGACGCACTTCCCACTCAAGAATCTCATGGGGGCCACTGGCTCCAAATGAACAGCAGCAATTCTGCTGAGCCAGAGAGGAAGAAAATTACTAGAGAATAATGCTGATGAACTACTTTTAAAGGAATTTGCATTTCTTAGGAAAACAATAACTCATGGAGGACTAAACTTTTCAACTGAAAAACTCCATAATAAATTGTAGGCATTTTACTACTATCTTTTGTGTGGGTTTCATGGCTCATGGCTCTGTGTTCTGTGCAAATTAAAAAAGATGGGGGAAATCAGTTCTTTCTTTTAATATATATCCAGATACAAAGAAGCATCTGATCAGTGAGCAACATGTGAAGATGGCTTAGTAGAGATGGGCCTTCCAAAGAACATGGAGTGAAATTAAGCTACCTCTATTTGAGACTGATACTTAAAAGTAAGGTTTTAATCAAATTCTGTGGGGGGGGTTTCGTGTGCAATTTCTTTGTATTTACATAGAGAAGTCTTGAAGAGCTTACTTTTAAGCATACAGAAGGAAAACATCTTGCATCAAGTTCTTTATTACTGGTCACCCCCTTCAATCATGTAGCTAGTTCTCAACATTTAGATTTGCATTGTACATCACACATTGTGTGGAGCAAGAACAAGGAGCATGCTAGCTAGAGGATGTATTACACAGGAAATTCTCCACCTGTCTTTTTCCTTGTGTCTTCACAACAGCTACCAACCTTATGTATTTCAGAAGGACTAACAGAAATGGAAAGGGGTTTTGTCCTCTTCTGAATTTCCAGGTCGCTTTGCCAAACACCAGATAAGTATCACTCAGACTTTTACAGATGGTTAATAATGTACGTGACATTTTAGTGCCTAGTGTTTAAAAGATCTCCCACCCATGTTTTTTCCATAATATCTTTTTGAAGTAAAAGTTATGTTCTTCCAAAACCATACTTTTGCCTGCAAAAATTCTGATTTTATTAGTGTTCTTCATGCATCTATCAAGCCTAGAAATATCCATTTGTTTTAGTCACACTTTCCACTTTTTTCTTTCATTCACCAGAAGGAATTTGCATTTGCATCAGAACAAATTAAATCTAAGTTTTCCCTTTTCCCCTCTAATTCAGAGAACAAAAGAAAAAGAAAAGAAAAAAAGAATAGCCTTTACTGATCAATGACTCATTATATATCTTTTTCTGTGCACTCTCAGAGTAAAGTCATGAGCCTCAGGAAAAGCCATGGGTTAAACTAAATTGTCTTGTAGTCAATGGAAAGTCCAGCTGTGCTGCGCAATGGTTACAGACTAAGAGCAGCTACTGTGATTTAAAAGAAATTTGCCATGACAAACAAATCCAGTTTTGTTCTCTCAGACTGCAAATTTCATTCAAAAAGCAAGTAGGAAGATTTCATACTCTTAGGTAACTGCTCAGCACATGATTTCATACTATACTTGTGCCATTCTATACTAACCATAGGAAAAATACAATCGTATAAGCCATCACTGGAGCACATGTTAAGTTAAATAAGGACTGGTTGATTCACAGATCTTCAAAAAATAGCGGGAAAGCTGAAAGTGCAGAATCATAATTTTCTTTAATAATCTGAAAATAAGTTCAAAATTGCTGATAAAATATGCAGGTATCACGAGGGTTAGAAGAGCAGTCAGATCAATTTGTCTGGCCTGTATACCATGCCCATTCAAGCAAAACGTGTTTTCAAAACAAAAGCTTGGGCAGCTGGGAAGAAAGAATGGAGATCAGCCCTCCGCAATGGGGAACTGCTTCGGGGCTCTACAAGACAGCTAATTGAGCAGAACAGCTCATATTTAAAAGCATAAAAGATTTTTGGATGAAGAAACAGGGAAATAATACTGAGTGGCAAAGAGATGGTATTTTCTCTGCATATGTCATCAGTGAGCTCACTGCTTGAACACTGTACTTCGGGGGAATCCACACTTCAAATAAGGAGGTTGAAAATCTGCAAAGGGCTTAGGGAAGAATGGTTAAAGCAGGAAAATACAGCTGTTAGGTGGAGACTGAAGAAACTTAATCTATTTAAGTTTATTCAAGATGATGAGAAATTACTTGATTACAGCCTACATACATTTACAGTGAGGAAGACAACAAAACTAACCTAATGAGACACAGTAGACATGTAAGATGAAATTCAAACAATTCAGCCTTGAACTATAAAGTTCAGTGAAGATAACAAACCATCAGTTATTAGACATATGACAGATTTTCTACTACTGAACGTTTTGAGGACAAAAGTGAATGAAGGATCCACTTTTTCTCACGTAGCCCCCTATAGACCACAGCATTGCTGAACTAAAAAAGAATGTGCCCCAGAAATAGGCTTCTGCTTGTTCACACCACCAAACTCTTACCTCACTCCCTGGCCCTGCTTTGCAGCCACTCCAAGTAGCTCTTCCTGAAACAGCACACACTCGTTGCGGCACACGCTCCTGTGCTCGGCAATATCCTCAGCAGGGAAATCGGTATGGTTTCTCTAATGATGGTGAAGTGATGCAGATTTACTTTAGCTGAGGACCTATTGCACAGAACAAATGAATCCATCAGTTTCAGCCTAGTTGCCCTGATCTGTGCTCATAGTAACTCTTTCTCCACTATTTTATACTACTGCACCTTCCACAGTTGTAGCTTACTGCACATAATATGCCAACTCTGGCTACCTCCTTGCAACTGTTTTGTTAACTATTCAGACACAACAAATTCAGGACAATTTCAAATGCTAAATAAAAATGACTCTGCAGCAAGGTATGTGATGCTATTTTATTTATATATATACACATATAAATATGAAACCATATATACATACATTTCATGTATAATAATATATATTACCTTAGTATTACATATTATATGCAATATTTTATACCTACATTATATATTTATGTTTGCATTTATATGATGTAATATATATATAAATATACATATGTAATATCCTGTGTTAGACGAAACCTACCAAGAACGCTTTCTCTATGGCAGGAAACATGACTTACCTTGTTTTTGCATGATATCAAGTGTGCATTTCCTTTAATGACTAAACAGTTAATAATGATCTTCGAATCAGCCAAAGCCTCTGCAAGTAAAAGTATAATTTTATATCATTGCAAGGCTTCTTAAAAGAATTTTTCTTTGAAAAATGCAAGCATAAAGGAAACACATTTAGAGGCTTGTAAATTGTCTAAAACTGCAAGGAATTGTATGCTTTCTTTTTAGCCCATTCTCAGATGCCTGATGGTCCTCCCATGGGGTTCATGAATACTGATCACCAGTCATATGTGCCTGACCCCTATGCCCTGTACTGTACCATCATTAACGTTTCTATGCAAATCATCTTGATCTCAGGTGGCCATTCATCCCGAAGTCACTGACATGACAGATCATGAGAATTGAAACTCAACTCTTTGAACCAGCACTGGGCCCTTAATCTTCCAGCTGACATGCATTGTCATATAATTGCTTCCTCCAAGAGATGATAGCCTATCTTGTGAGTCTACACATTTAGATATATAATTGGTGGGTTGTCAGTATGATGGGGCAGGATATTGCAATTTGTGTTACTAATTGTTTAAGGCAACAGGCAGGATAATAATTCATAACATGGTAGGGATAGTAAAAGTCGTTACAAAATGCATTAGCTACCAGAGGTGGCTGACTGTCAGAACTGGTTGGAGTATTTTATTCTGTTTGTGTTATGGCAGATACATACCATGACAAAGAAATGTCTTGAATGCCTCAGCCAGCATGACTTCTATTCATAGCATGGCAGAGTGTTGTATAATGCAGACCACATTTCTGGCCAAATAATCATGATGTGTTCACTAGTATCAACAAAGCTCAAATTCACAAGCACAGAGAAATAAAAATCCAAAAATAGCACATATATTCCCAGCATGCAAATAGTATTAACATAGTTGGCATCTTTAATTTTGTAACCCCTACATCTGATTTACAGGAAAGTCTCTTCTGAGCGGGGTGCGCTCCACCCAGTAGTGATGCCTGAAGTTTAGGATTAGTTCTGCAGCTCATGAAACAATTTAGGAAAGTTGGTTTCCTATGAAACTGCATCCTTTGTTACTTTCTTCCTCTGCCACTTCTGCAATAGCCCAGTTCTGCCCCTAATGTGTTTGTTGCTGTTTCCTCGCTGTCCCCTGAGGAAAAAGCTCAGGCAGTGCTGGACGGGCAGCCCAGGGGCTCAGGCTGGCTCACCAGCCAGTTCAGATGGCTGAGCTCTAGCTGCCTGCCTTTTGGCAGCACCACAGATGTGTCTCACCTACTCCCAGCGCAACAATTTTCATAAAACTTTAAATATCCAGACTATAATGATTCTGACTGCTACCCCTCTGACAGGCTGGACTTAAACTGCCCAAAGATTTAGTAAGATATGAGGAAAAGAATGGGAAGGAGTTGGACAGACACTGTCCAACACCGAAGTCACATTTCCTTCAGAAACCATGCTAGCAGTTTCATGGGAGTGCTATAAAAGGCACAGAAAATACTCCTCAGCTGTAGAATTTGCCTTATGAACACACCTACGGAGCTTGCCCTGCTCAATTTATCAAAATGGACACTGAGAGGTAACATGGCTACAGTGAAAAAATGCTCTCACAAGAGGAAAATAAAGGTTTTTTTGATGTAGTAGAATAAATTGTAACAAGAACTAATAGTTTCAAGCTGTAAAGACAGAAAAATCTGCAGAAATAAGTAGGTTAACAATGAAGATGATTAATTTCTGGCACATAGTGGGCAAGTTTTGGGTTCAGCATCCCTCAGTGTCCTCAGATAGGGGACTGGTAGGTTGACTGCAGGACAGAATTTGTCAGAGACAACACACCAGCCCCACTGTAAAGACTGGCTAAGTAATAATTGAGAGTCCAAATCACTGAAAATGTAATTGTGGATTATCTTACGGATCTTTTGCACTTTAAAACTCATTGAGTAGAAAATTAAATGCCAAATTAAAAATGTCTGAAATCAAGATATATGATATAAGTGACAACCTTCAGTTATGAGTACAAGGACTAGTTGTACACACCACTACTGAATTATAATAGCACATCTTCCCCCTTTCTCTCTTCTTGCTGAAGCGTCATTTACAGGGATTCATAAACTGACTAATGTATTAAAAGCCTAAAGTTTTGGCTACATTAGCCATAGAGAGATTCTCACAAAAGTCAGAGCAAACATTGCAAGAAAGCCCATATTAGAACATAACTTTTCTGTTGTAACAAATTATGATGCTGCAGCTCACAATAGCAATAAAACTGCAGTGCTTATAAATCACTGCATAAAACAGTGGGTTGTTTTGTTGTTTTTTTTTTCATGATAGCAAGGCTAGGAATATTTGGGTCCCAACTGACTAAAACAATTCTTTGTTTAAATAGGAAGGAAGCTTGGGGAAAAATCAAGGAAAGATGGATAAGCTGTGCTTAGAGGGACAGCGTTATAAGTCACTAATGACAATGTATTATTTTGAATGAGGAGAGGAAAGGAAAAACAGTGACATAGCAAAGAGATGTTTTAACAATAACACTTTGGAAGTCTTATGAATAGACTCCTGACCTTTGCTGCACAACGCTGAGGCACAAGGGCCCTACAGAGGTCCACATTCATTTCACAAAAATAAATAGCACCAAGGTATTGTTTTAACCAGTCAGAGCAAACACACACGTAAGGATTAGTGCTTCAATGTTGTACCTCAGGCAAACATGAACATACATCAGAACAGAAAAAAGTGAAGCATGATGAAAGGGAGATAGTAAGAGAAAGTTTCATTCAGTCTCTGCTGATTCTTTTCACTTTAATTAGCAGGTTTTCCATGGTTTAGGTGATGAAGGAAGGAGTTTTAGCTAATACTGTTTTCTTAACGTGGCTTGTATGGCGTACATTTTTCACAAGAAGTCTGTCCTACCTTGACATAGCACATAGTGTCTGTCTAACGTATGGTAGCCTAGATAAGGCGGGGAGCTGCACAAAATAGTAGAGCTAGTGGTACTTGCAGAAATAATAAGCTACATTTCCATACACATGTAAACACCTCGGTCATCAGTACACTATTGCCATTGACTTCGGTTAGACCAGTGTCATTTAAATAGACAAGCTTCTCCTCTTCTTTTTTATATGCAGGCAGTATTAAACTGCATAGTCTCTGGGACATTACAAACATGCAAAACCTTACAGGCTAGACCAACATGTTATGAACAGTAGCTCTTTTACGTGTATACAAGTAACTTCCTTGGCTGAAATCCTATCAGCTTCCAGGAATTACAGACCCATGTTTCTGTAAGAATGGGACAAAATGTGAAACGGAAATAAATTGCACTGAACTCACAGCCTAAGTTCTTTCACAACTGGCAGCCCACAAGACACACTCTAGTATAAGCTGTACAGTCTCCAGGCTTTAGCAAAGATCTGACTTTTCAAGGTGAGAGAACCCAACGGAAGGTGATATTTGTAATCAGCAACACAGTCTTAGGCTACATACTATGTGCTACTATGCCCTTTAAAATAAACAAGGGGCCATAGGGGAAGAGTTTGTGGGAAGCAGTTAATTTGTTTTAACCACAGCTCACAAGCAGTGCTGGAAAAAAGCAAAGCAAAGGCATCCCTCAGCATGGCACAGAAAGCTCATTGTAAAGAGACCACGAGTGACTCAGGGCACTGGAATGGGATATGGCACCTTTCACCTCCAGGTCACCAGTTTCCATCCATTTTCAGCTAGCTGGGACCACAAGTTATTACCATCAGAGAGGCGTTCAGTGAAACGGGTCAGTTGTCTCTGTGCAGCATGGAAGGGACAGCTGCCCAGATCACACAGACCAGCCCCACAGTTATTACCCAACACACACTGTTCTCCCAGGCTCCAGCCATGGCCATTCAATAATCTTCCAAATGGCCTGAAGCTCTGAGGGCCACCAGGCATACACTACTGCCTTCTGTTTCACACAATGACAGGCATGTTCACCCACTGAGAAAGAGACAAAGACCTTCTCATGTCCCCTTTGTTCCTCAGTTCTTTCTTCCTTTAGAAAGATCTGCAAGAAATGTTGTCCACACTTTTCTGTAATTTTTCTACTTTTGCCAAGCCCAAGCATTGAAAAGCAATTGGCCATACCACAAAAATCATCAGCATTAAAAAGCATATTCCATTTTATAATTGTTCAGTTCTCTTTTGATTTTTGCATTTGGCTCATATTTTCAACTTCATTTTCTTTTTCTTTCTTTTCCCTTCTTTGAGCAATTTTGAGATACTTATACTCACATGGATCCAGAAGCACAGACTTCAAGGAATATTTCAGTCATTGTGATTATTTCTTCATAAAAAATGGGGGCTGGCAACACTGTATGCTAGTGCTGATTTAACACGCTGATACTCGGATTCCATGCACAGTGCAAATGTTAGTAACTGGCTCCCAGTGGAGCTCAGAGGAGGTTAGCAAGATGAAGAATCAACTCTAACACTCTTGGTTCAGGGCCAGAGAGACAAATATTGGGTCTTTGTCTATTGCAAGTCTCACAAAAAGCCCTGTAAAGAAATTAAGCCTCTCTGGTACAAACTCGACAGCGCTGTGGTCCCAGCTGCTTCTTACCCCTCCCTGCAAAGGCAGTTAGAGGCTAAATCTTTGTGCCCTCTTACAGAGCATAAAGATCCCTTGCTTATTTCACAGAAAATATTTTGCATTTTTTGTTTTTGACTCTGAAAGTTAATTTTTCCTTTTGTGCCATTATCCACCCTACAAAAGGATTCATATAAAAGGTTACAGCAAAGAACACTGTGTCTTCAGAACCTGAATTTTTTCTTGCATTTTCACATATGCCATTCAATTTATTTGCCCATTATCTGCTTCCTCCATGTCCTTGTGCTTCCTGTACTTCCAGGCTACCACTGCATCTTCCCAGCGTTGCTGGCTACCAGCCAAGACCACAGCAACTGGCTAAATCAATCACTTCAGCCATTTAACCACACCCTTCTTCTGGTTTTCCCTTTTATATCAAGGAAATGGCCTGCAGCTCTCCTAGATGACACATTCAGGAATGTAAACCTAGTCACTGCTCCATGGAGCCATAACAGGACAGCGCTGGACCTTTCCACACACCTGCCAGGCATCACAGGGCACTGCAGCAATACACTGTGGTAGCAAACTCACTCCTGTTAACCTGGTAATCCAGGGTCTCAGCTCTCTTTTGACTTCAAACCCTTCAAGCTGTTCACTGAAAGCTTTGTCTGACATCAGAGCACATGAAAATATTTTACCTCCCTCTTGACTCCAGAGACACACACCAGGCTGGAACTACAAAAGTCTTTAGGCACTGGGTCCTAGGAATGGATGTCATAGTCTAAAATCACTACATGGTGTTAAGCACTTAGAAATTTAGCTTCGTAATACGCAACACTTAGCAGCAAAAAGCAGAGTGAAAAGAAGGATGTGAATTTTTCTGCCACCCTGTGAGAGATGCCAGTGCAGAAGAAAGACTCCTCACACAAAGTCTACAAATACGCTTGGATACGTGCTATCCCTTTATATATGCACATCTTTACTTTTTAAAACAGGACTCGAGGAGCTGCTGCCATTCACCTTTAATCGTCCTGTGCACCATCAAGGCAAATGGCATTCAGAAGAGCACCTGGTACTTCAGAAGACATACCTCAGCCACCTTATGCACTCTGTTGGGTAAAGTGGAAGAACAAAGATGTTATTTAACCCTTTTGAAACTGGGCATCCACAAAGGCAGGAATGTAAGATTCAAAGGATCAGAAAAAGAATATATCATCAGCAAATCTGCTACCATAGCCTGCAAAGAACTGAGTGTTTGGGCTCCAGTGCTGGCTTCCAGGACTCTGGGTGCATTTGGTGATAGTGATTGGAGATGATAATAGCAACAAACATTTACAGCATTATATGATTTTTTTTATAAATCAGAGATGATAATAGCAACAAACATTTACAGCATTGTATGATTTTTTTATAGATCACACTCACAGAGTTAAGTGTCTAAAGTGAAATTTAAGTCTCATGTGTCTGAGCCTCAGTCAATAGTAGGCTTTGTATTTATCACTACATTACACGTGAAGTATGCATTAATGAGTGGTTTTGTGCTCTCTAGAGGCTTGGACAAGATTCAAAGCCAAAGTTGCTAGGATCAGTTATTTTTTAGTCCAGTATCCTGTTTGAAATAATTATTTTAGGGTGATCCAAGACTGATTTTTCCCCCTCCATAGCATTCTAATAAATGCAAAGAATTAGATTTCTAAGGGACTTAGATAACACTCAAAAAGTTAAGGTACTGTTAATGACATTCTCCTGGAATGCAGGACACTTTAGTTCAACTCTTTCTCCTGCCTGACAACTGAATTGGGGCAATCCAACCCTGGTGATTTGAACAAAACAAACAAAAAAAACCCCAAGCTAAAATATAACCCCACTCTTGGAGTTTAGATTTTTCTACCTAGTTTGACCTGAACTGCTTTGTCTTTTGAAATCCACTTATTGCTTATAGTAATAGTGAGATTTTTTTATTTATTTTGCCAGAACTGCTTGAAGCTATATTCTTGTTTCTAATAAAATAAAGCTTTAAATATAGCAGATTATTTTCTCCACCCTGTCTGACATGAGCTATAATCTGATTTTTTTCCCCTCCCTTTCATGAACACCATCTGTTTGTGACCATTAAAATCCATTTTCTATGCTGAAGGGATGGGAATTCACTGGGATGTGTTCAGCCACTGTCCAAACAGTACTGTCATTCCTAAGGGATCCATTACAGGCTGACACACCCTAGTATTTATGAGCCATAAACCGCCTGCCTAAAATGGCGATTCATCACCCGGTGCATGGGAAACACTGACAATGACAGATCATGTTGTAGCTGCAGAAGGAGCAGGGCTGTATGGGTTTTAAGAAGATTTTTCTGAACCAGCAGCATTATATAGCATCAGTTTTTTTCTCACTATGGTACCTCGTTTCCAAGCCATTTGCTCCGACAGTTCTCACAGCCAATGTTAATTTAACAGATGCCTTGGAACTGGATGCTGAATGAGACAGCTACAAGGTCACCACTTCTTCGCATCATTGTCTGCTCTGGACTCTGCACTCAGT
Source organism: Falco punctatus (assembly GCF_963210335.1). Lineage (NCBI taxonomy): Eukaryota > Metazoa > Chordata > Aves > Falconiformes > Falconidae > Falco > Falco punctatus. The sequence continues at coordinate 94,518,458 of NC_137581.1, read as the reverse complement.
GTCAGAGCAGAGCATCCTGCTGCTTTTCTTGGTGCAATGCAATCCCTTCAGGCCTTGTTGAAGGACAGGGTGCAGCTCCCACATGGGTGTGACTGAGCACCCTTGTCCTCATCTGGGTGTAATCAGAGCAGTCAGTCACATGAATGAGATTCCTACAGACTTTTTTGCCTGTTATCTCTGAGGCAAATTGTATTCCCCCCATTACAAAAACAATTCTAATCAATTGTTAGAAAATTGGTTAGAGAAGCAAATCTCAGAACAAGTCAGACAAAGCAGCAAATGGGGTTTTTCAGCTGAGATTTAATATAGAGAACAGATAAATTCAAGACTTTTGCTCCACATGGCAGGTGGAGTATATCACATAGTTCTCACACCCACATGAGAAACTGCATAAGGGAACAAAGAAATGGAAAACAAATGCTGGTAAGAAAATACAAGTGCAAGGACTGCCTTGTATGAAAACTGGTTCTGAACACTTCTGAAGCTTTGTGAACTCAACAGACTATTGTAAAATCTAGATGGAGTTTATATATCAACACCCAAAAAAATCACAACTGTAGAAGCCATTTTATTTTTATACTTGCCAGCCTAATATTCTAGCAGTGTGCATGCCCAGATAAGCAACTGTCTTGGCTAAGCTGTGCTTCTCAGCACCTACCACCCTTTGGAGATTTACAAATGAGGCTCCTGCTGCTTACATTCCCCGGGGAACCCAAGCTGACAGACATGCTCAATGGACACCAGCACACACTGACCGCATTTTGTTAAGCAGAAGGCACCATAGACACCATTCTGTTTTCTTAAAAAGAAAATAAAAATTGGGAAAATTATGGACAAGCTGGAGCAGAAGATCTTAATTGTGGTCCCAGATTTAAAAACAGCTGTGCATTGAGCAAGGCATCAAATGACAGGCATACATAGACACTTAGGACCAAAACTGCACTCTCCATCTCCATCTTTGGCTAGGTGTTTTCACCAGTGGATTACAGAGCCTGAACTACAAAGCCTACTCCTACACATTCCTCCTCTCTGAAACTTCAACTGCTTTTCCCACAGCAGGACAGCCTCAGTGGTGTCCCCAGCCTCCCAGCAGCAGCCTGAGCATTCGCCCTCAGGCCTCAGCTCTCCCATTTTACAGGCAAGTTCTCCCAGGCCAGCAGGGAAATGCTGTATAAAAACACTATTACTTCCAGTTACTTTGAACATAGATGCATGATTTTACTATCTGCATCCAGTAGGAAGACTTTAAACCCCTGCTGAGTCCTATTTTGGTCTGAGCATCCTGCAAGGCATGTGAGCTGGTGACAGGTACCTATGCTTCATAATGTCTATCAGCTAACTTTCAGGTACTTTCCCACTTAAGGTGCAGTTCTGATTGCCATCTCCAAGCACCTCCCCTGTTACCTGTACTTGCAATTTAGGTGCCTAACTCATATTGAGAAATCCCAGCCCCAAAACCAGGGACCTAAGAGGATCACCCTTCTTCAGTCCTGTACTGGATCTGAGCCCTTAGTTCCTTAAGGCTGTACAGCTTAAAGACAAATAATAGGATAATCTTTGTCAGACTGTTAGTGAAATGCCATTGAAATGGGAGTATCCTAAACACGAAGAAAAAAGGAGACAAAGGCAGACAAAGCACACAAGGCTCCTTCAGCAGGCTAGAGTAAAAAATGTTTGCTGATCTGCTGCAGTCAATTTATATATTTCAGTAAGTACCATTTTGCTGCACTCACAAGAAACATAGAACAGAAAGCAGCTTATGCATTTTGCTTAAATTCTAGAACAGAGAATTGTTGAAAAAATTCTTAGACATTTTCTCCCTATTCTTGGGTTATACATCATGAACTAAGTAATAACTGCAGACATCTACAGTAGCTGAGTAGCTTTTTCATCTGTATTATATGAGAGCAAAAAGCTGTATGCAAGTGAGCCTTAGTAAAAAAGGGCAGTGCATTCCTTGTTTGCTCCCAAATACTGCAAGCTCCCTCGTTTTCTCTGCTGCATTAGGCAATGAAGAAGAAATGTCCAGGACCAACTTACACAGTGTGATTCTAGCTCTAAAATTCCTCCGGTTCACATATTGAGTGGTTTGGGGGATTAACCCAGCTATTAATGAGGCAGTTAAGCTTAGATAATCAGAAAAGTATTGCTTAACAAATGCTATTCAAGGACAGAGTGTAAGTATATTGATACAAGAGTCAGAAGTAAAAAAAAAAATATCTGCCACCTCACCAAACATGCAAACTATTTGCTTTTAAGGGGCTTTGGCCAAAGATGTAAACAAAAGTCTGAAGGAATTTGCACTAAAATTTGTGTCTTTTCTTGGCATGCTTAGTACAGAGACAAGCTTAAATTCGGTGTACCCGGGGGAAAAAAAGCAGCTTGCAAAGCTTGTGGCTTTTCTGTGTTTTGGCTGGCTGACAACGCCCGTGCTGAGAAGGGCATCCAGCGGCCCGCAGCGACGGCTGCTGAGCGCTCCTCGCCCCGCGGCTGCCGAGGCGCCGATCCCAGGGCAGAGGGAACCGCTGGAAGCTGGACGCCGGCGGGAGCGAAGAGCAGCCTTCAGGGGGTACCCCGAGTGGGCATACACCTCCTCAGCTACAGCAGCCTGGGGATGTCTGCTGGATTCCACGTACTGCCGATCAGCAGAAGGGAGGCCGTTCGCCGCAGAAGAATGGCTTCGTGTGCTTTTTACTGCACGGCTGTGGTTTTCCTGCAGCGGCAGGCTCTGCTCACCGCCCTGCCCGGCACGTACGGCTCCACACGCAGGGGCACGTACAGCCACTCACGTACCTCCCTGCAGGGTGTCTGTGCATGCTAATTTACCCGGGTAGCGCCACTCCCAGAATGTCCCCGGACGAGGGACAGCTGCTGCTGGGGGAGGCGGCGGCCGGCCCCGCTCCCCCTGCACCCCGCAGGCACCGTCTCCTCCCTCCCCCTCCAAGGCCCTGACGCCGGAATGGCAGAGCTACGGACCAGGTCGCATCCCCAGCCCGTACAGACGGCGCCAGGCGCGCATCCCTCCCTCCCCGCCACCCGCGCTCGCCCCTCCCTCCCCCGGGCTTTCGCCCCCTTCCCCGAACGCAGCGGCGGAGTCCCTTTGTCAAAAGCTCCCGGGGGTGCCGCCCCACCCTCCTTGACCCGCCTCCATGCCCGGTATGGAGCGGGGGGGGGCCGGACTGTGAGGTTAAACCCACCACCGGGGGATCCGCCCCATCCCGCCACCCCCACGGCCACGGCCACGGCCACGGCCGCCGCTACCGGCGCGGCCCCGCGGAGCCACCGCCCCTGGGCGGGGCGGGAGCCCCCGGCGGCGCCGCGCCCTTGCGCGCCACCTGCTGGGCGGCGGCGGCGGCGCACCGCTGGTCTGAACAGGGCGGCGCCGGGGCAGAGCTGGGGCCGCGGTCCCCCGGCTCCGGCCCTCTCTGGAGAAGAAGCCGCTTCCCGAGGGTCTGGTTAGGGGTTTCCCCCCGCCCCGCTGCCTGTTATCCCAGCAGGGCTCTCCAGCCGGCGGCGCCCCGGGGCGGCGAGCCGCGGCCGAGGGGAGCGGGGAGGGAGCGCAGCGAGCGGCGTGTCTCGGCCCTGTGGCAAGCGTCGGTGATGCCGAGGTTCGGCACCGCAAGCTGCTGGAGTAGAGGAAACTGCCTCCAACAGGATTTTTTTTTCCAAAAGGAAGGCAGTTTGTTTACCCCCATGTTTCTGTGTACTACATCAGCCGTACATCTCACTAGCGAAGGAGGGCATCGGGTAAGGACAACAGGCTGCATTCGTCACCCACACACACGCACCGGAATCAGCTATGCTGAATTTTTTCCAGAAGATTTGCATAGCTTTAAATAAAGACAAGCTGCCCCTTTCAGGAGGATTTTGAAACAACAGGAGCTTTGCCGGCCTGAGCTTCACATCCCAAGCTATCAGCAAAAGCTGGTTTTCCTTTCCAGCCATTTCCTCTGGAGTCGCCGAGAAACCCTGAACAAAGAGCACAAAGATGCTGGGAAACACCCCTGTTCTTTGCAAATAAAAACATCTCAAAAAGAGTCTGAGCTTTATCTCAGAATCTCCACTCCAAATATTCATTTCTGGCTTTTCTATTTGTGCTGCAAAACATACTTCTCACTTTCAGAAAGCAGGAGCTGCCATCGCCTTCCTACCAGGAAGAGCCCTTGGGCTGAGCACTACATCCTGGTGCCACTTGAGCAGGAGACCCAGGAAGGCCTGGGGCAACTGTCCCTGGCTGAGCAAACACAGGGACCTCCTCTTGCTAAGGGAAGGTGGGAAAATCAGGACAGCCTTTCCCGTGTCCCTCCCTTGCTGTATGCCTAGCAGGTGATGAAGGCAAGTTACACACGTACCCGCAGCTGTGAGCAGGAGCAGGGAAGCAATTTTCTGTGCTGCCACATATGACAAGGACACAAGTGAAACTGGCCTTTAAATTGCACAGACACTATCACTCAGCCACACGGTGCTGTGGATTCACCAAAACAATCGAGCGGTGTTCAGTCAGTTTAAGTGGTATCCTCTGGTTTTCCCCCAGTCCATCTCCCACTTAACATAGAGAATAGCAACATCCTAAAGCTATTTATTCACGTGTTCTTGGGAGAGGGGGTGATTATTATTGCTGGTGGCCCTTAGAGAAAAAGCATGTCAGATAAGATCTAAGGAGAAAATGAGAACAGTGGTCATTTGGTAACACGCTGTTCTCCAAGGGTGACATTTTCAAGCAAGTGTTGACTTGTGGAGTCAATGAGGAGCTAAGATGGATGGGAAGAAGGTTTACATGAAAAAAGTACACACAATTACAGGCTTGACCAAAGTTGAAAAGTTTTTTGGCTTCCTCATAAAATTTCCACTACTGCTCTGTTACAGGACACATTGGAAAGCTCAAATAAGGAGCCTATCACAAAAGAGTTGCTGTCGCTGGTTTCTCATCCTGACAAAAAAAGCAGAAGAATCCATATGCTTTTTTGAAGCCAACTGTAAGTTTTGAACCCAAAGGGGAGGGGTGGAGGGGAAGTCTTAAAAGTAACATCTTTGAAGAGAATGATGCTGAAGAGAAAACACATATCATTATGAACACAGACACCGGTATTTGAAATATGAACAGTTCATGGCTGTTAAACCGGGCATTCACTGTGGTGTGGATACTCCATTTTCCTACTTTCCTTTTTGTGCTAATCTTGTCTCCACTGCTGGGGCCCACAGGAAGACTTGCACACCTGCAAGGACACATTACATCCATCCTCCTCTGTTTCTGGAAGTCACAGCTAGTGGCACTGCTCCTAAGCTGAGATCACTGCGTGCTGCCAGGACAGAACTGAAGGAGGACGCTTGCACAGATGGACCCTAGTCTTAGCCAGGAAGCATACAGCCAAGAGGCAGCTATAAACTGTTTCTTAAACCTGTTTCTTCTCAACTGTGATTTGCCATTCGACCCACAGGCAGGTAACTAGCTCCCCTCCAAGCTCCAGGGGCTCTGGGAGTGTTCCAAAAGGAAGTAAAGGGATGTCATGGGCCTTTGGGGTGCAAGTGTGGATCTAGTATTGACATAACCTTTGTCAGCCTGAGACACTGCAAAAGGACCTGCCCAAAAGTCTGAATAAATTGCATATTAAATTGATAGAGCAAGAGAATTGTGTTTTGTTACTGGTTCTGGCACGGTATTACTGTTTGATGTATTTCAGTCTCTACGCTTCAGTTTTCCCCATCTGCAGAACAGTATTACTATGCACCTTTTATTGCATATCACATTTTTAAACACATATTCCAAGGATCAAAGCTGTGGCCAGGATTCCCACTGTTGCAGTATTCTTTTTTTTTGTTAGGTGCCTAACATCACACCTAGTGCATGTTTTGGCTAGGGTGAAAGCAGCACAGACATTCACTTTCTTCTCTTTTTTGGTGGAATATTAGTTTCATACATGTGAAGCTGAAAGATATGATTGATCTGAGCATATGTTTTTACAGAGCATATGCACTACTGCAATATCCAGATGTTATGGGCAGTAATTAGGAATTAATTGGAACTAGTTGTAGTAGAGCTTATAAAGAAATTAATTGAAGTAGTTTGTAATTAAAAGAATATATTAATACAATTTTGGAAGATAGTTTTGCTTTATTTTAGAGAAACAAGTACTAGCAAACACCAACATAATCAGCTTTATTAGATCATATTCATTGTACTAAGTAATTAAAACCCAACTGTGTTCTTTATAACACTGATGGGAATCTTGAAATTAAGCCACAAAATACTCAGCTGCTTTTTTTGCCTGTTTTGCAACACAAGCCACATAATCATTCTTAGGCATCAGATTTTTGAAAACTGAAACTTGATTCTCTCTTTCAGTGGTGAGGATTCATGAAGTAAAAGGAAAGATAGATGGATCTTCTTGAACTAGAAGGGTTATTACCACCAAACATGTTTTCACTAGATACACATTCATGTTTTTTGGCTGAGAGGTAGAAGCAACTAAAATGTGTGATATGCCAGGCACTGTTGTTCAGTGAAGCTTCTGTTAATTTGAATAGGATCTAGCTAATACTGTTAGTCTATAATATGTGAAGATTATATACCCTGAGCCACTGTTCTGAAGATGAATCACATTTCCAAAAGGTTGGTTTAAACTTAAACAAAAGCAAGGAAATACAACAGAGATGTTTGGAATCTGACTATATTATTTTTGCTTTTCATAATATATTTTTATTGAAATTTTTGTTCCATCAAGATGTCAGATTGCCCGTAAGGCTTTATTGCCATGTTCAAGCCTCCAGAAACTCCTTTTAAAAATTTGTTGTCCCAATTTAAGTATTTTTTTATATTGTAGTCTTCAGAATTAAAACAGCCCAACTAAATGGGGTATAATTAAAAGGAATATTTTATAGGTCAAAAGGAAAAGCAAGATATGTGAAGATGGTAGCAGATGTGCTCTTATGCTTAAAGTTAAGATTAACAAAACTCATTCAGCAAGTGCAGTCAGAACAGTGAGCTTCAGGAAAAATTCACTGCTTCATACACATACACCACTGCCACGGAGTCAGAAACTGGGAGTAAAGACACCAATACATGTCTTAAAAATGTTTGGTATGACCACTCCTTCCTTTCCCTTTGCCTCACAGTTCCTGAAAATGCAAGTCTATTTTGAATTTTAGTACCTTCCAATGAACTGGCTCCTCTGAGTGCGATATAGTAATTCATGCTGTAAGGTACTGCCATGCTGAAAGACAGGATCAGGTTAGACTCATTAAAGACCCTAGGCTGAGAAGTAGCACTCTCTCCAAACCCTCCTGCTCGCTGTCTTCGCTTCTTGCTGCCAAAGTTCAGTGCATGCCCACCAAGCCCATTTTCACTGGAGACACAGGAGGCCAATTCATAGTCCAGAGTCCCCGGCTGGCCACATGCTTTCAGTGTGATTCCAACCCAGTCATGCTCAGACCCTCCAACACACAGAGGAATTTCTGCCGTGTAGGAGTCAGGCACCTCAATGTGCTTGAGAATCTGAGCCATAGAATCTCTGTGCTTCTGCTCTCTCCCCATGGAACTAGGATTTGGAAAAAAAAAAAAAAAAACACACCAAAAAACCAGAAAGCCTTCCCCATTTCACATGGAAGGCAAAAAAAAAAAATCATCTAAGACTGAGACACTCAAACATTGTAGCAATGGAAATCTGAAGCAGTGTTAAATACCTGAGAAAAAAAATTTCTATGTGGAAAACAAAAGTATCAGTGTAAGGACAGCTTCTATAAGGCTTGGCAAGGATCCTGCCCTGCTGAGAAATTTATTATTAAAATAAAGGGATAGGAGTAGACTGGCCCAAGCAAGGGCAAATGGCGGCTATCATCTCGTATGTACGCTCAAAGCTGCTTTTCCAGCTCAGCTCCTGCATTAGCAAAGCAGTAATCACTGGGGTTCCTGTGGAAGAAAACTGAGGTGTAGGCAAGAGTTCCTCTGCCCAGATCTACACTTGTATTATTTTCCTAAGTTAACTGCCTCTTATAAGAACAGAAAGTGTATAAAGGAAATACAAAAGGTTGATCTTTAGTAGCGTATGTGAAGCTAGTGTAAGGCTTTTCCTCCCACAAACCCACAGGAAGAAAAGCTCCGTAATCACTATGCAATAGATTTCTTCTTGCATGCACAGAGGAACTCCAATTTCTTCACTGTTAGCTGCTTAGTGAGTTTCTTCACTTGTCAAATGACTTACATATATGGATTTATTTGCTTTGAAATGTACTTTCACTATCTGTTTGGCTTGCAGTCCACCCTATCACAGACAAAAGAAACTGAGTTTCACACTACCAATGCATTTCAAATTACAGCAGTTCTAATACAGGTTTTTACAAAGCCCCCAAATCTGGAAGTGGTGCAAGAAGGTAAATCATAGAATCATGGAATAGTTTGGGCTGGAAGGGACCCTTAAAGGTCCTCTAGTCCAACCACCCCCGCAATGAGCAGGGACATCTACAACTACATCAGTTTGCTTAATAAATACCTTGTTCTGGAAGAATGATGAAGAAATCATTCATTATTTGAGGAAAAAATAGCATACATTGTTTACTGGCAAGCATCTTAATGGATGCCTGGAGACTTAGTTCTGAGCTGTGTATGCTGAGCACCAGCCACCACTAGGCAAACCAACCACAGTTCACTCACGTGGAGGGGAGACACCCGGACACCTGCATGTCTCTGTGAGTCTTGGCTCACAATACAACTTATTAATTATGTAATGTTAACTTCCAAATGTTGCAACTGGGTGCAAATTCCACCACATTAAACATGCCCAAGTGAATTAGCCATTTCATTTAATAGGAAAGGTTTTCTTTTATAAAAAAAAAAAATAAAATGTGGTCATTACCATGGTCCTTGAGCACAAGATGCTGCAGTCATACAGTAGCCATTGGTTAGGGATAGTCTGCCTGAGCTTGTATTGAGACCTACTTTCTATGTATGCTTCCCTTAAAGAAGGAGAAATCTATTCAGAGGTGGCATTTTGTATGCATCTGCAGCTTGTCACACAGATACTGTTTGCTCTCTTAAGGTGTGTTAACACTTCGAAATGCAAGAAAAAAACAGGCTGAGCAGGCTTAAGTACTGGACTCCACACTGCTCAGCTGGCAGCCTCCTCCTCATATGTGGTTTGCACTCCTCCAACTTTCTGACTCTAAGGCACATGCTCTGGAGGGGCTGGCCATAAGAAGTTTGGACCTGAGCCTGTCCATATTCTTGGTCACAGAGCTAAGGCTCAGAAAGCTGGTAGTTTTTTATTTAGCAAAATAGACAGAGCCTTGAGTAGGCTAATTTTTGTTTTCCTGGTAGCATAAAATAGCTTGGAATGAAAGCCTCTGAGCATTAGTGACAAGGGAGCAAAAATGCACCATCAGGCAACTGCTATCCATAGCAAACCTACAAAGAGGTTTATCTAAAAAGCAAACACCTTACACTTTCAGAGGCAAAAGCCTGAATGAACAATTGCAGGCTTAATCATGCCTTGAAGTGAGGGGGTTTGGGTTCCTAAGGATCCCTAGAAAAGTGAATTCCCAAATAAAAAGATCATGCATTGAGACCATTCTGCTGTCAGGTGCCTGAGACACAATCTAAGCTGTTACCTCTAGGTCATCAGCCCATATGGACATTCATCCTAGTTAGACAGTATGCTGTGCAGTTTATCAAAGGCCATCTTTCAGCCCCTGCAATCTTGTGTAAACTGTCACTTCTCCAGAGCTTTGCAAAGTGTGAATTCAAGCATGCAAACACCTAACTGTACTGCAGGAACTTGTAGCAACACAATCCAGCTGCTGGTTTAAGGTCAGGCTGGGAGTTACTGTCGTACTGTCAGAGATACTTATCATCAGCAAACTCCCAAATAATGCGTTCAGGTATAAAATAAAACTCACTTCAGTGACAGGAGAAACCATGTGATTCTTTCACAATATTTACAAATATTCCAGTACCATCAAGTATTAAAACACATAAAAAGCCTTTGGAAATGAGATATGGAGGTGTCTTTTCTCCACCAGCTGAACTTGTGCTGAGGTTGACAGCTCACAGTGAAATGTATGGCAGAAAGCAGAAGAGAAGCCCTTACCTCCTGCCATTTTCTGACATGCAATCGCTTTTTCCCCTTCCTGCACATCTGCCCACTCATACCCCACCTTTGCTGGAGAAAAATATTTGTGCTAGTTAATTTTGCTATAGCTTGGTGAGAGACACATTCAGCATGGTAACAATATCCTAACACAGTTCTCTATTACCCCTTTCCAAATCCTCATTTATGATGAGGATTTATTTATTTATTCTCTGCTTGAACATGTTTACTCAACTAGCAATAATGATTCTGTGCCAACCATCAATGTCATTTGTGGCACTTTCACAGGAGCTCTAATTTCCTTCCACAAAAAGGATGAGTTCTGGTAGCGTGGCTTGGCAAGGGAGCATCTTTTCTGCAAGAAAGACTGACTGGGGAAGAAAATCCCCATTTTGTTAATATATTTGGGATTTTTTTTCTCTCCAATAAATTCTTAAAGTTTTCAATGAAAAAAACATGAAGACAATCAGTGATAAATTTGTAGTACAATCCTGGAATAGATGCAAGCCTTGCATTTATGGTATACAGCAGAGATATAAATAATCAGTGTTTAGTCCTGAAAAAGAGACTTTGGATACTGCCTTTCCTGCTCCCCTCCAAATGTCTTTACATGTTTAGATCCTTCATATAAGATACAGGAAAGTCATGTTCAAATCTTTGCTCCAGTGTGTATTATAATTATTTAAATTTAAAGACCTCCAACAGGAGCAGTAAAAGAGACCTAACACAAGAAAATATTGTGTCCTTTTGGTCAAAGTAACTTTCAATGCCCTTTGCAAACTGTGTCAGAGCAAGTGTTGAATGTGGGACTTACACCAAGCAAATGTCCTATTCACCACATCAGTGGCTTTTCTGACACGTGGCTGTGAGGCACTTGCTTCTACCTAGATACTACAACATGAAGCAAAGAAACCCTTCCCAACTACACTGGCAAAAAATATGGCTAGTTCCCATAAAACACTTCTTTTGAGGTATCAGCCATTTCCAGTTTTTCGAAGAGAAGCCTTGGATCAGCTGTACCACCACGTCTTTGCACATTGTCTGTTACACATAGCACAGCTAAAGGGAAACTAGCTTTGTCAAGAATTCTGTCTGTCTATAATTTTTTTTTTGTTTCCACAACAGTGCTGTATTTTGGCTTTGATGTGAGAACAATGTTGATAATGCACTGATGTTTTTAGTTGCTGCTAGGTAATGTTCATACTAAGTCAATGACTTTTCAGTTCCTCAGGCCTTGCTAGCAAAAAGACTGGAAGGACACAAGGAATTGGGAGAGGACACAGCCAGGACAGCTGACCCAAAGTAGCCAAAGACATATTCCATACCATGGGACATCATGCCTGGTATATATACCTGGGGGCTGGCCGGGGTGGGCAGGTCGTTGCTCTGGCACTGGCTGGGCATCGGTCAGCGGGCGGTGAGCAGTTGCATAGTGCACCACGTGTTCCTTTCTTCCTTTCCCTCTGGATTTTATTCTTTGCCTTCCCCTTTTCATTACAACTGTTACTGTCATCATTGGTATTGTTGTTCTTTCATTTTAATTCTATTTCAACTATTAAATTGTTCTTATGTCAACCCTTGAGTTTTACATTCCTTTCCAGCTGTCCTCCCCATTCCTCTGGGTGAGGGGGGACTGAGCAAGCGGCTGTGTGGCACTTAATTACCAGCTGGGGTTGGACCAGGACATAGATGGACTTGCTGTCCTTCCCATAGCAAAGCTCCACGCATCTGAGCTCCTTTTTTGTGTACAGCACAACCCATCACAGCATCTCAGTCATGGGGGCTATCCTACAACATCACGACGGAAGCACTGATTGAAGAAGCAGCTTTGATGCACTGGTATGACTGGGCAAATGGTTGACTGCCCAAATGGTTTTCTTACAAGTTACCTGCTTCCTAGGTCTTATTCAGAGCTGATCAGTTTGGTGATTTGATAAAATCATGCAGAGAGATAGCACTTTTATGCTTCCACCTACTTACAGAGCAGTAATCAACTGCTGTTAGATAGGTCACTTTTTAGACAAGCAGCTCCTATAGTAGTTCAGCAAATGGGAGATGTTCTGATGAAGACCAGAATAAAATTGCTCTTTCTCTAGTTAGTGGAAATGTAACTTTTCTCAGTTGCTTTAAGGTTGTGAAGGAGCATTTTAAAAGAGCATCTAAATCCACTGTTTGGCATTGCAGGCTCCACACATGGACCATCTGTCTCCTGTTTATCCTCTTCTCTCATGGACATTCTTTTTCATTCTCACCTAATACTAAATTTCTGGCTGGAGATATGCTGAACAGTTGGTCCAAACAGCAGAGCCACTTGATGTCTATTTGCAGAAAACAAAACTAATCAGTTGACAAGTCAAGGACCAGACATTTTGTTTTTTACATTCACTTCTGAGCATTTACCAACACCAGTGTTCCCAAAAACTCTGGACATAAATTACAAGAGTACTGTCTCACTGATCTGAGAAAACACCTCATGCCTTTGCCCCAAGCAGTCTTCAGTGTTACAGCTATTAAACTCGCAGTGGTTTTAAGGACTGTATACAAACCCTTCCTTCTACATATCCTATAGATAAGAACATTCTACAACCACAGAAAATAAAGGTAATATTATATCTTATATGATATTGTATCTATACTCCCGGTGTGCATACATATGCATATCTACAGGTTTCTGGTGTTTCAATACAAGTACAAAGGCATACATACATGGTATAGAAAGAGGTTTGGGCAAAGTATTTGTTCATAGCTGTTCTAGAACATCATAAATTTGTATGTAACATTGGAAAAAATGTTCAGAAGTTTCTAATGAAATATCATACAGAATATACAGAGGAATAGGAGACTAGAATTAGATTGAGTTCCAGCTCTGACTGCTCTGACAAATAACTGCCTGTCTGCACAGCAGGTAATTCAGCTATAAAGCTGAGAATACACTGGGTAAGACTCTAGGGGACTGAGTGAGTTTGCATGGCTCAAAGCTAAGGTGAAGCCCAGAACGTGAGCCGGGTAACTGCCTTAGTTTACTAAATTAAATATCCATTGCCACCTACTGGTTATTTTGCAATATCAGTATAACAGACATGATTTCAGGCACACAAAATCAACTACCTGTATTTCTCCATATGAAAATTATATACACTAATAATAGAATAATTAATAGTTTCTATCTTTTTCAGTGAGGAAATGATACTTAAGAGTGTTTTCTCTTTTTACAAAGTGTTTTGTACATTTAGAGATTTCATCATGTGGCCATATTTGGCTATGCTAGAGGATGTAGTATGATTATTCATAAATATAATTAGTGTCCTGGTCTGCCTGTACCCACCTCCTCTCTTAGACATACAAGATATCTGAGGCAGGAGGACAGATTTTTAGCCTGTTTGACTAAAGCAGGATAGATCTCAGTCGCTGGCTGGGTGTAGATGCTAGAAATATCACTATACTTAAGCAAGGCTGTGCTCATAGTCTAGCTGAAGGATGGACATGCATCAATAAATATATTGCATTGTTTCTGTTGTTAGCAATCAATGAATTTTAACTGCACTCAAAGCACTTCTAATTATCCTACTTCTATGCAGCATCAAAGCAGATTGGCATCACATTCTGAAGAAAAAGTTCCATGATATGAGTATAGTTAATCATGTCTGCAATAGTGTTTTTCCAAGAAAATCCAAAGTAGTTAGAACCAGATGTAATTCAAAGAACCTTGGTAAACGATAAAGAGAATTGCTTTTAATTCTGGCTCAAACCCAACTTTGCCAGTTGAACCCCAAGATATACAGAGAATGAAGAAATTCACTTTCATTCACAGCAGCTCCAAATTGAATCTCCTGCCTTCCTCCAGCTAATTGTTACTGTATCATCTAATGAACATTATTCTACCAGTTCAGCCAGTAAAGTGCTTTTCAAAGTTTTGATGCAAATTATTTAGTTTAAATAATAAAAAAGTATAAATGCGGTTTCCCTAAATTTGTATTGAAACAGTTCAGAGAGTGCTCACCCAACCTGCACCAGCTGTATGAATAGACAGAAACCTTTGACTGGTGAGTGGTGATGAGTAGTTGGGGAAAGTAGCTTCTTAGTTAAATCTAACCAGAATCACAAAAGAATGTTTTCACACTTCCTAAATTAGCCTCTTACATAGTGTTGTGAAGTAATTTTACCATTTGGCTTAGTTTGCAGTAAACTAAAATGACTCTATGCAGGAATGAAATTATCCACAGGGGAGTTTAAGATACAGTAATTTAGGTGCATTGACTCATGTTCAGCTGATTTCCTTACATTTATAGATTGTTCCTGTACAGACCAGCCCTCTAAAGTTTCACATATGGATATGTCTTCAGATTTCATTAGTGTCAAGCACAATGCAGTCAAGGAAAATCACATGTTCACCAGAAACCCATATGAGATAATTACATAAATGCTCTGAAAATATTGGCGGCAGCAGTCAGCATTTCAAGTGGGACACATACCAACAAGCAGTCTCAAACAAACAGATACTTGACTTATCATAAATAGAAAACCGCTCACTCCTTTCCTCCAGTTGCTGGGATTTACCTTCAGGATCCCTGTTGAAAACAGAAACTGGAGTTTTAGGTTTAGAGAGCTCTGAAGCCATTCTGCAGACAACACTTGGGGAACAAGCAGTTAATGTTAGTTTCTTTTAGAAAGCATCTGTAAAAACGTCTATGAAGGGCAAGCTGTCATGGGTCCCTAAACAATATTAGGTATTAGACCATCTCCTGTGAGAAACTACAGCATAACGAAGTACTATAGCCTCACAGTTTGTCTCTTTACCAAGTAAAGTTAAGGTTCAGGAATGAACTTGGCCATAGCTCTGCTACAGCATTTATCCTGGCAAGAGGAGGTGCAGCAGCATCCAAAATACTGCTTCTATGATGCCAGAATAACGTAATTTTTAGCCTGGGGGACTATACTACAGGTTCATTTTAATCTGACTATGCCATACTTCTGTTTTAATCTGTTCTAAACTAATCTGTGAGTAACCATGGGGTGGCAGCCTTGGTTCACACAAGTACAGCTCGAACACCGTACCGCAGGATTTGCACTGCCACAAAGTAAGCACAGCCAGCCAGTTGCTCTTCATCCAAATCCGCAGCAAGTTAATCGATTCCTTTTCTCTCAGTGTTAGGCTTAGTGTTAGTAATGCTACCAAGACCTACAGGCTAAGATATCTAATGTTTATCCACCATGTAACAGGGAGGCCTTTTCAAGAAAGTCTTAATAAAGACTTCAAATGCATGCTAAAGACACAAGCATTCAAAGATAATTTAGTAAACTGAAATGGTTTAAGGTACATCCAGTGGCATAAATAATAATGGTACTTTCAAAAAAATAATCTATTTTCTATTCAGATTCTCTATACCCTTTAAATTCTAATTTGTATACTATTTTCTATTTTAGGTTCGTTACATTTTTTCTCAGGCATCAGATTAAATTTCAGGGTAGCTAGTGTAGAACAGGTAAAATGATAAATATTTTGTCAGGTAGAGAAACTGAGCTGTAGTATTAGAGATGGCACGGAATAAAGGAAGGTAATTTTTTAAAATTCAAAAATCTTATCAAACAACCATGGTGATAGCCTTGTAGTTCCAGTCCACAAATCTGATCCGGATGAGTTTAATAAAGAAGGAGCTGAATCTTCTTCAGGTATGTCACAGACAGCCTGAGGTCTCTATGCAAAAGCAGGAGGTCAGGCAAAACGTGATTCACATCAGCAAAATGACAAACAACAAACCCACAAAACACCTTAAGAATATTCCAGGTTTCAGCTCTACATTCTGAAACCATACCAAGTTTCCCAAGAACTTTCCATCTTTAAACCTATTTGAATTAAAATTCACTTTGTGAAAGAACAGCAGACATCAGGACAAGAAATGACAGTCTATAACTGTTTGGGGACAGGCCATCACTCATTAATGTATAGCACTACAGTGTATTACACAAACAGTGAAAAATGTTTCATGATATGTTTCAAAGTCACTGACTTGCAGGAACATATTTC
Organism: Falco punctatus; assembly: GCF_963210335.1. Taxonomy (NCBI): domain Eukaryota; kingdom Metazoa; phylum Chordata; class Aves; order Falconiformes; family Falconidae; genus Falco; species Falco punctatus. The sequence goes on along the minus strand of NC_137581.1, from coordinate 94,502,354 downwards.
AGATTTGCTTGATTGTGTACCAGTCCCTATCTGCTAGAGGATATGAAAGTGTGCACACTGAGGCACATAAAATTAGCTAAAGCTCGAACAGATTTAACATCCAAAGACTTTACTTATTCTGTCTTTTCAGTAACTTGGAATTTCCCTCAGCCTTCTCTGAAGATTAAAGCAAGTTAAACCAAGCAGTTTTATTAAATTCTAAGACTATATCCAGCCTCTAAATTTCCTCAAAGGGGACTTCCAACCAATAGATCAAGCATAAAAGCCCAGAAAATAGCCAAAGGTGTTTCTCTGAGAGCTGTTGGACACATGCCGCACCTTTGAGAAATGCTCCTGTAGTGTGGATGCAGCTAATCCTGTCGGTGAACTGATTTTACTTTTAACATCCTACAGTTAGAGATTATGTTGAAAACAGCAGAAAGATTGAATTTCCTAGTCAAGTCCTGGATGTTTAATTTTTGTTAAGTTCACAAGTTCTCTGATGTGGCTTATCCACACAAGGAAGTTAAAATACACTTAAAGAAGTGTATGGATTTACAGCCTGTTATCTCCTGTACACTTGGAGTGAGCTCTTTGTATTTTCTAAGGTAAGTTGCCTGATATAGTGCTCTGTAGGTGTTCAGACAGAGAAACAGCATAAATTCTCTGGACAGTTATTAAATTCACAGCTTAATTTACTGGGCATTGACTTCCCTGTGCGAACAAGCCCTATAGCTTGAGCAAGATAAAAGAGTGTGTCTAACTGACAAGCGAGAGTCTCTGAAGACATTACTCCAGGCACCTGAAGCTAGCAGACAAAATACTTTCCTTTTTAAAATGGCAGCAGTTAAGGGTGAGTGGCTGAGCCCTTGTGGGAAAACTCAATCAAATGGCTTGGTTTTTAAAACAAATGAACTTAACAAGCATATTTGGTGGTGGTGCCATAGTACTGAATAGAGCTCTAGACCTTCATCTGAACTAAGGTTTTAGTTGTGCTGGGACTTGTATTGACAAACTGGCATTGATCCTGTCACAGATACCATACATGTGTTTAAATGTGCTGGGCATGTACCTGGCTGCACTGAAATTGTAGATTCTGGTGTGGCTTGCTTGCCACATACTGCATGTACCCTGTTTCTACAAAAATGCATTATTCATAAATGCATGTTACTAAAACTTTGGTCTCGTTGATTTGTCCTGGTTTCAGCTGGAATGGAGTTAATTATCTTCTTAGAAGTTAGTACTGGGCTTTTCATGTGAGACTTTTCAGTTCCTCAGGCCGTGCTAGCAAAAAGGTTGGAGGGGCGCAAGGAATTGAGAGAGGACACAGAACTACCCAAAGAGGCGTTCCATACCATGGGACGTCATGCCTGGTATATATACCTGGGGGCTGGCCGGGGTGGGCAGGTCGTTGCTCTGGCACTGGCTGGGCATCGGTCAGCGGGCGGTGAGCAGTTGCGTAGTGCACCACGTGTTCCTTTCTTCCTTTCCCTCTGGATTTTATTCTTTGCCTTCCCCTTTTCATTACAACCGTTACTGTCATCATTGGTATTGTTGTTCTTTCATTTTAATTCTATTTCAACTATTAAATTGTTCTTATGTCAACCCTTGAGTTTTACATTCCTTTCCAGCTGTCCTCCCCATTCCTCTGGGTGAGGGGGGGACTGAGCAAGTGGCTGCGCGGCACTTAATTACCAGCTGGGGTTAAATCACAACAGCTTTTAAACAGAAAAGTCCGTATCACAAGGCAGGTGGGACTTTCTGTGTTTTAATGTCACCCAAAATACTTGCCTGCCTCAAAATGAATGCACAGTCCGATTAGAGGCTGCATTATTTCACCCGATGTGTCGCAAAACACAAAAGCAAATTAAGATGAGTGCTATAGCTGTCCCTCAGACTAACGACATTCAGAAAGGTTAAAAGCATGACAAGCCTAAATAAGATACTACAAGCATTTAGTACCATTTCTCTGTTCTCCTTAGCTAATAGCAAAATACTTGTTTTGAAAAGGTTTTGTATGTTTAGGTCAATAGCTTATTAGCATTTTCATAATCATATGATGTATCTGCTTAAGAAAATTTTTCTTTATTTTCAATAGCTGTCTGGTATTGAAAGTGTGATGTGTAGCACTGAGTAACTTTAATTATGTAACTTCTTGATGTGGCAAGAGCTTTTATGTACCAATTAGCTGGTAATACATCACTGCGTATGTAATAAAATATTTTTTATTTACATCAGATTTTCATTTGAATCAGCCATTGGTAGATGTTGGCTTTTCACCTGAGGAAAGCACATGCCCCCAAATTTGAAGATTTATTTAAACATTTATGTAAACACAAAGCACAGCAGAAGCCACGTACCAACACAACCTCGGCCACCACTGTGTATATAGTTAAACAGTTTGTAGCTTAACATTTCTTGTATATAACTACACTCATTCAGAGGCTCATATCTAAGGTTGAATAGTTGGTTCTGCAGACAATCATGCAGTAGACCAGTTATGGAAAGCATGTGCATCCCAATAAATACACATCTCTTGCCTACATTCCAAGTTCTTAGACATGTAGAAAATATCTAGGTCTATTAGACCTAGTATAGTAACAGGAACATCTTTACCTTCCTTGATTTTAAGATGATATGAATCAGGAACAGAGGATAGTGTGTATTCTGATGTACATTTTAAGTTGCTTGGCTCCTCACAGAATTTATTTCCTTGCTTCTCTTTCACCCTCAGAGGTGTCCTTACTTCACAACTGAAAATCCTTACTGTTAACTTGTACATCCTGTTAAGCGTTGCCATAATCAGAGGCAATACACCTTCACATTCTGCTTCCATATACTTACTCAAACAACAGCAACACAGACCAGGATCTGTCATTATATCTCTCTGCTTAGTCACTACAGATGAAATGCTTTGGCATTTCAAAACCATTAAGTAGAACCTTGGGAAAATGCTGGTTTTCAAAATTATAACTGTTTCCAAAATTTATGGTAACATATGAAAAATATTCCATCACAATTCTGAATAAAATGATAACCTTAAGAAATCATTTTTGCCATTTAAGGTAATCATCTGCACCTCATCTCAGGTGTTATTATTGTAAGTCAGAAAACAAGCAAGGTGAAAAATTAGGAACTGTGAAATGTGATTTTCTTTCTAGTTACAGTTATTTTTTGCTTTTTCATTAGCCTTTTATCAAATAGTAGGGAGATTGAACCAGAGGAGATACTAACTTTGGCATGTATTTATTAGGTGTTTCTTTCTTGATGAGTACCTACCTCTGCATCCTAGGGAAGGTAGAAAGTAAAACTAGATCAGTCAGTCAATATTGCATAGATCTCATTTTCTCAGGTTCTTAGAAAGCAAAGGTGTTTGTTTGGAAGAGCAGAGGTCACCGGTTCAGTTCTTGTTGTTCCATTGTTAATGCTTAAGAATTTTCTGGGAAAAAAGCAAATAAGTAGATGACAAAGTATTTGTTGGATTCACCAGCCCTCTCCAAAACTTGAAGGTGAAGGACAAAGACTGTGGCTGTAAATTTCTTTTCTTATAGGTAACCAAAGTGCTACTCCCTGAATAAGAGTTACCTATTACACTGAGATCTTTACAAGGGATCTTGTGCCCAAAAGCTCCTCTAACTTTTCCAATTATACCAAGTAGTCTTAAAAAGATATTATCTCTACCTACAAATGTTATCCTACACACTTCCTCAGAACACCATGCTACAGTAAAATACTACTGCATATTTCATATGGCATTTGTCAATGATTATAATCAGACAGCTACAAGATCATTGTTAAACAATTAAAGCTTATGTCAGCTGAACAGATCAACCTTGGCAATACCTTCTTATGCAGAAACAAAAACTGGCATCACAGTCTTCTACTATGGCAGTGCTCAGCACAGCTACTAAATCACCACTCTGTCCCCATAGTTTTCCCCAGTTGTAAGGGAATAGTGTTTGTCCTATTGCCTCTTTAAGATTTATTTTTTCATGTGACAACTGGCTGGCTGCTGCCCAGACTTTCAGAGTTCAATGACATAAACAAATGCAAGAAGGTTCCCTGATCTAATTCCTTGAAGCTCTCTAAAATACAAATGATGACTGACAAGCAAATCAAAGGCTCCTTCCTTATCAAGGAACTGGAAAGGAGAAAGTTATGGCTAATGTGGTACAAAGAAAGTTCTCCTGATGCTCAGCACTAAGCAGGATTGGCACCAGCCACAGAAATGGACACACTGTTGTGTTCCATGGCATCTCTTGTGTGCATGGGTAAAGGGGAATAGCTCTGGAAATATTCAGAAAGGCTCAGCACAACTTAGGTGGGTTAGTCTGCCTTGTTTCCAGTTATGCCAGTGTTTTCAGTGTATGGTCTGCAGAGCACTGCTGCTCCATGAAATGCTTGAAATAGGTCTGCAAACATATCTGAGAAGAGTGAGCCTAGTTGTTAGAAGGCTGCAGCTTATCCTCAGCTCTGAACTTCCACTGAGGAAACAAACAGGCTCTTCAAGCTGGTGAAAGACTGCAAAGCAGTGCTGCACTATTGGGGAGAGGCTCTTACGGGGCACCCGGACACTTAACAGAGTAAAGCAACTGCTTAAGAGTAACCTGTCACTTTTGACTGTAAACAGAACCCAAAGAGACCATCCTCCCTGGACCAAAGTTAGTATTTGTGAATATCCATCATGAGTCTCACATTAAGATTTTCTTTGTGTTTACAGTCCTTGCAGAAGTAGAATCAGTAAGCAAATCAGCAAATGCAATGATACAAATTTGTTATTGCTCAGCCCTCATCCCTATACTGCTTCTCTACACTATTTCTCATGATCCACCAGTTAGCAGTGCTTCTTTATTTTCCCCAGGTCTTGTTGGGGAAGATAGATGTATCTGAGTAAGACTGTTTTAATAATTGGAGGTATATTACTATTCCAAATTTATGTCATCACAGCCTGTTGTTATGAAGATCTATCATAATATTTAATACAAAGATATCACAGATTCTTCAACAGGGATTTAGTCCACAATCAAGCAAGAGGAGAAGATACTTCACTGATTTACTGCAGTCTAAAGAGATGAGAACTGGTGAAAAAAGTACATGAGAGCCTGTTTCATGGCTGCAAAAAGGCAGAATGTAACACCCCTTGTATCTGATCACAAAGGATAAGCTTACTTACCAATAGTAATGAAAAAAATCCTTAAATTTAGGTGGAAATCTAAACTGGGATATTGTACACTATTGAATTAATACAGACCATAAATATGGCAATCCTTACAAAGACAAGAAACTCTCCATTTGTTGTATGGGGTCAAGAACATAGATAGAAGCCTGTGTCTTATAGATAATTGGTCTCTTATCCACTCCTACCCTAACTTGCTCTGCGCTTACCTCTGCCCCATAAAGTTTCATCTACCTATATAGTTGTACCATTACACAAAAAAAGGTACAGTTTTACAACTGCTGAATTTGTAATCTATGCGAGACCCCTCTGAGCAGGCTGCTCTGTGTTAATGGATAAATGGGCTCATAGTACACATGCAGACATAAAATACAGCTTCAAAAAGTTTCTGGGTAAGGAAAAAAAAAGCAAAGTAGGAAAACACGAATATATGATAACCCTATTCATACATCAGTTTCCATTTGCCATATCAGATTATGTTGCACCTGGATGTTTGATGTTGTCAAGGGTGATTTAAATTAAAGTTGTGCAGTTTATCTGTTAACACAAACCCTCACATTCCTTCAGACTCTTCAGTACAAAGATTGTATCTTTCACTTCTGTAAAGTGCCTGAAAAAGAGCCCTAAAAAAGCAATGAAAAATATGAATATTATCTTCAGAAACAATGATGTGGTATATGAAGTGAACTAACATTGAGTATATATGTAAAAATTCTCTATATTTGAGCACAAGATAATAAAAGCAAATACAAATATGATAATTCCTTTTTTTCCACAGGAGTTCAACCCACACAATGAAGATACATTTCAGCTAAGCTGTTGTCATGTTCATACCACAGGAAAAAAGTTTCAGTGTAAGAAAGTGAAAATTGACATTTCTATTCGTTATATTAAAAATTTGAATCTATATTCCATTAATGTATGATTAATGTATTTGCATGCTAAAAAATATTTGCTGCTTTAATCTGGTGATTCAAATTACTAAAAACTCTGCTTTAATGTGCTTAAATCATGTTACCTCTGGAGACTAGAAAAAACATTACTCTAAATATGAATTGCTCCTTTACACTTGCCATGTTTTAGAGTCCTGAAAACTTAATCCTTCCATTAAAAGGCCTAGTCTACCCCAAAATTCTCATCCCTGAGGCCAAAAAACTATTTAAGAATTCATGGAGCATGATATGAACATTAGCAAACTTAAAATGTGAAAAAATTTTATCAGATGGCCATAGTAGTACTTGAAAAAACACTTTCCAAACAGGAGCAAGTTGTGATTTGTAGAAAATCCGTAACAGCCTGCTTTAAAACATATAAAACATACCAGTACTCCCAATCTCATTGCTACTGTAACCCCACACTATTATTTCGCAGTATTTACAAAAAAACAGCACCTTCAGAACTTGCAACGCTGGACCTTTACAAGGAAACACAAGTAATGTTGATGTTCCTCCTCAAGCAAAGAATTCCACCAGAGGAATACCAGATCCCTCTTGACACTCAGAAATCCTACTGGCATCCCAAAAGGCAGCTTTTTAAACAAACAAGGAAAAGACAGACATACGAAGTAGGATTTTGGTATACCAGGAGGAATGCTTTTTGGGTTTTCATGTATTATCATCATTAGAGAACTTTGTAAAAAAGGTTAAGAGTAGACTTAAGCATATAAATATACATTATGCAATGCATCTAAAAACATATTTTAGAATATTATTTTATGGGAGATATTTTAAGTTAAGGGTGACCTCCTTAAGAATATAATCATATTATTTGTATAATAATCATATTATATTCATATATATCATGTTATAACCATATTCCAAAGTGTGCTTAGGTAGTCAGTAGGGTGAAAGCACATGAAACGAGGGGAAAGGATTTTGCTCCGCTAGTAATGGGCACTTGAACTAACTCATGCAGCTTTTAGTGAAATCAAGAGCAGAAAATAAACAGGGACCACACAATCACTCCCGTGAGGTTCCTCATTTTCCTGATTTTAAAAAAATCTTTTTTTAAAGTCTTTTTAAAAATTTGAGTCAAATTTGCTTCATTACGAAAGGCCATGGAAAGATCATGAAAGTGTCAGGTGTCCCGATGACCCACACTAACCAGGGACTCCATCCTGCAGCCACCTCAAGGATGAGGGCTGAGGGCACCAGCCAAGACACGAGAGGTCATCACGCACTCACAGGATACCCTCCAAAATCTGCACTAAAGCTGAATTGCTCTCTTCCCACAGTTCTGGGAGGAGTGCGGCACCAGGCTTGACTTGTAACAATTTAGGCTGAACTCAACAGGATTTTGGTGTTTTTTTCTCTCCACCCGTGATTTTTGGGATAACTTTGCCATGAGGCATTGATGAATTCCAGAATCTCAGGCAATGCTAGTCTCCTAGCCATGACTGTTATTATCTGGGAGAAAAAGAAAAGGCATTTTCCACTTCCTACAGTCACCTATAAAGCAAATTACTCCTTCCACTATCAGCTTGTCACAACACAAGACCCCTGCTCAACTCCTCAGCGGTCTGAATCACATGTACCTAGGGCAGAGGCGAAGAGCAAATAGTGTGTGCTGCCTGTGAGCAGGACACATGGTGAGCAGAGACTGGGCACAGGACCCCTGGCAGGGGCAATAAGGTGAATTTGGGAAAAGAGCCTCTCACATGACTGCTCTCATTTCTAGAACAGGAAGAAGCGTACAGCGAGGAAGATCAGAGACACTGGATATACACAGTGTCTCACACATAGAGCACCACTTTACACAGAGAGAAATGGGATGCTGCTGCCAGGGAGCTCATGCAGTGGGATGGTGAAAGCACGCATAGAGTAGGCTCTTAGCAAGCCAAGAAACATGAATACATTTTGCTTTATGTCAGAGAGGAAAGCTGTAGCTGAAGTTAGGTTGCCATGGAAGCCCAGGAAAAAACAGAGCAAAGAACCTCTCCTATATGAGATTGGTTACTCTACTTTAAGGTGTCGGTCAATAGAACGCAGCTCTGCTGTACTTACACAGCAGCGCAGCTGCTAGCATTGTGAGCAATTGAGTTAAATGAACCTTGGGAACTCCTGAGAGCTCTCACTTTCATAAAGTCACATACACAGCTCTTCACTGGAGGAAAGTCACATTTTGACAGATATGAAAGGGTTAATGGCTTTGTTCCATCATACATAATGGGGCCACAGAGAGTTGAGATATAAAGAAACTCTCTTAATAGTAAAGCAGAATGAAAGCTGGGAATTGCTTCAGCCCATTGCAGTGAGAGGACTGCAGGGTTTTTTACAGTGAAATCTAACACAGCAAGTTTATTCTATGTTTTGCAGCTGAAATGGGGGACAGTGAAGTAGAGGAGTCCTTACTCTGTTTTCTTCTTTAGTCAATATATTTTCGGATACTTCAGGGTCTGTCTATTCTCCTATGACATTTATGCATGCGGTATTTTTCAACATTGCTTTTGAGGACTCCTGACCTTTGCATTATCATGTATGAACCCATTTAAAGACTGAAAAACAAACCTTTACCACTAGGATGAACCCTCTAAGCCTGTTTCCACTTGTGCCATTTCTTTCACTCTCATACATATCTGTGTCCTGTTACTGCTCCTGGCAGAGGAAATGCATCCACTACCATACCAAAAGGGTACATTATGCATGTCTGTATCTTACAGGGTTTTTTTAAAAAGGGAAGTTACTGAAGTAACTGGCAATACTAGAGTTAAGCTATATATTACTTTATTCATAATCATAATATGTTTGATAAATAACTGCAACTATCACAAGGTGTATGTGTGTTTGTAAAATTATCATATCTTTCAACGCAGTAATGCACACATTTTCTAGATCACACACAACTAGAGATAAGCATTTTTCTGTTAAGTACAGACTGGCTGAGAATGAAGAGACTGAACAGCTCAACTTCATTAACTTGCCTTTCATAAATTTTTTAAACCATTATTATACTCAGTTTATCAGTATCAGTTTTCAGCAAGTGACCATTTCATTTAAACTGGAAGCAGCTGTATAAATACAAGAAAGAAAAATGACCTTTCTGAAAGCTGAATTGTACCTCCTTGTAGATGACAGCATGGGCTAACACTCATGAGCTTTCTTCTCTCCTGCTTCCCATTCTTTTTGATTCTTGAACAATTTTCCTCTCACAGTTGCCTGTGATGTAAGCTTAACTCAGTGTAACAGTTGTTCTGGTTTATCCTTTGACAAGAAGAAGTACTGAGCTATGGAATGGTAGCACCTAAGGACTCTGTGTGACCGATGTCAAAACAGTGACAAACAAGCCCTGAACCTTCACGTCAAGATTAGTCCTTCTTTTTCTTCATACCAGTTCCATAACATTGCTCCTCAATCATGATGTGTTCACAAATCTTAGAGGTTCATATTAATGACAAGAATATATGAGAATGTTATGAGCCAGCTGGAGCCCAGAGAATCTAATGTACTTCAGACTACCTAACTGGGATCCCAAACTACCTCCTATTGATTAACAAATAAAACTGTCACTGACATCAATGGGAGCAAACCCACAATTCGTATTTGAATAGTGGAGTTAAAAATTAAGCTTTTATGTATGATTTTGAATATATGGAAATTTTCCATCGTTTTAGCATTTCAGTGTTTTAGAAGTAACATTGTAACAGCATGTATGCACAAAAAAGGTATTTATAAACAAGCTATTTACTATCCTATGCAATGCATGTTCTTTAATCTTCCCTTTCTTCGGAACCCAGTCATTTCATATATTTCCCTTTTCTCTTCCAAATTTTCCTTGCATCATGTTCTGTTAAAACAGATTGAAAGAAGGTCAAAGGAGTAAGTGGAAGGAGTCTTTATACTCTTTGTTTCATATTAATTTCAGTTTCATATAATTAACACTGCGATAGGTCATAGTTGTCCCAGATACACCCCCTACATAGAATCATGTGCCCCCTGTCATGAATCTGAGAAAGAGGGAAATATGAAGAGAAAAAAGATTTTAAAATCTTCTTTTCTAATTCCTCACAGGCTACTGGTCTGAGATGAATTCTTAAGATAAAATCTGAAGACTGAAGAGCAACCAAAAGTGAAGAAAAAAGTAAACTAAACAAGCAATAGAAGTATTCTTTCACAAAGCACTAACACAAATGGATACAGAAGAAATTGAACTGACAAAAGATAAAAGGCTTTTATGTGGGGCCCTAAGGGAGTCTAATTAACTTATTTCTAGAAACAGGATAGAAGCATCATACTGTTTTTACTGTCGGATATTTGGCTAGAAATCAAGAGTTTCAAAAGACATTAATGAGGAAATAGGTAACATCTGATGATGAAGCAGACAGACTCGTATAAACTGTGGGCTGCTTAATTTAAGAATTCCCGAGGACATACAGAGAGCAGACAAATGATGGACTGCAAAAGAGAATCTGAAGTATCAAAGATGAATTCTATCAAAAATAGATTATCAGCAAAACAGCAATATTCTTTCCATGTAATAAGAGCTACTACCAGTCTGCAAAATGAGCAATAAAGCTCAGAAAATAGGTTACAGGGTTTTCTCTGCCCTGCTGTGGCTGCTATAGGATTTAGGCCATCAGCATATCAGCATTGCATGTAGGTACATTAAATCATTACTGACATGTAGGCACGCTATATCCTCATTTCCATTTATTGCTTTTTTTGCCAAGATTGTGAAAGAGTTTCTGGTGAAGGTGCAATATTTCAGATAATGTTACAAATAACAGAGTAGGCCACATGCAAGCCTTTGTTTATTTGATATGGCTTACTGACTGACACTCTTTTCAAAAGTTAATTTAGATCGGTGTTACTTTCTATGATATTCTACTTTTGATTAGCAGTGTGGTCAATGCCACCACCTACAGGCGAAAAAGGTCCACCATCTTCAGGAATTTACCATATGTAAGCTAGAAAACTTAAACTATTACCATTTTTTTTTCCTCAGAAAAAAATGTCACCCAGGAAGAAGGTTGTTAATGGTACTATATGCATCTCTCCTGAGACAATAACCTTTCTGGAGGAATTATATTTATAAATACAATCTAATGTAATTATTAGATCTGGTCAAGTACAGCCCCTTTCCAGATATATATAATGTAAATGTAAGCATCTAAATTCTCTAAGAAAAGTAGGTTTGGGGGCAGAAATTCCAAACCCAAGATATTTCAGAACTATCACACTCTGTTTTTCAGCCATATTCTACAAAGAAACATAGAAACTGTTTTTTCTGTTATAAAACATAATTTCAATTAGAAATAGAACCAAGAAACTGTTCTAATTGTAATTTTCATTAATGGCCACGAGCTTGCCTTTAAAGGATCATTTTCGGCCATTCTCATACTACATGTTTCCCCCTTATTGGATGATTCTGCTCCCTTAGGACACACACTGGATTGGACACATGGGACAACTCCAGAAACAAAAAACTCCAACAGCAAATAATTTTCTGAAAGAATTCAGATTTCATCTGTTAGTCTAAGATTCACTTCAGGTACCTGCCTGCCTCTCACCTGCTTTTTCTTTTTCACATGGAGATGTCTTCACACCCTCAAATGTGCCAAATCGCAGTGCTGCTGTTTCTTTAGCCGTACCATAACTGGGTAAAAACCTCTGGCAAGGAGGCAATAGTAGTAACTGGGGTTAATCTTACCCAAGGGTTTCCCCAGCTCCCCCTTGCTCCACCCCCTGATAAATGATAGCCAATATCTGTAAGAACCAACAAATAATTCTAGTTTCAATAGATATAACTCCAGTTTTAACATACAATTTCTAAATAATCCTGTTATTTCAGCCATAGCTGCTAGGATTCCAGCTCTTTCTCTTTCTACTTGGACTTAAATTCTTATGCTGTTTAAAGTTTTTAGCCCTTAGAGCAATAGAATACCAAAATTATGTAAGAGAAGATTCCCTGAGACCTACAAAGTCACAATGACTAAGAAGTAAAAGGCAGAATGATCTCAAGGACAGAACTTAATGTAAACTTCTATTGTAAATGACAAAACTTTTTAGTAAATTGTTATCTCTATGTGGCAATGTAACGATGCCAAGAGAAGAACAGAAAAAAATACTCTCAGATAAAATCACTTTGTTTCTGTTTCAGAAAAACAAGGCAGATTATAACAGTAAGTATCACTGCTAGCCTCTTTAAAAGGTGAAAAAAAAATTTAAAAAAAAGGGAGAAAAGCCCAACTGAATTTTACTTCACTTATTCCACAGAACTACTTCTAGGATAAAATTACATGCAAACTAATTGCAAAGAAACGGGACGGCTACTCAGCAAGAGTAAATCAGTGTAGCTCCTCTAACATCAGCTGAGTGTTGTGAATGTGTAATTCCTCTCAGCCTGATTCATCAACCCACCTACAGCATTTTTGGCTGACTCTGGAACAGCTGAGGAAACAGCCTTAAGCAGTGCCAATCGTAACATTTTTTTGAATTTAAACTATCACCCAGACCTAGCACAAAGTAGTACAAATCACTGTGTGACTTTGCCCGTCTTTCTTATATTCTACACAGGACACAGGTTTCCAGTGACTTGCCCAGTTACACCACATCTTTTAGCAGAGTAGGAACCAAAGAGAACTTCTCACCAATTCCCTTAAACAATGGTCAGCTCTTTTTTTCCAAGACAACAAAACTGCAGTTTCCAAAGCACTTAGCCTTAAGCATTCCTGGACACACTCCTCTGCACCTGGAGCTGGTAGGGTCTTTGCTGTTACAAAATACATTCTTTCCAGGCTTTAAATTTCATGATATGAATAGTGATAAAAGATATGAATGTGTCTGTGAGTAACTGACAACTACTAACCTTATGTCTGCAAGAGGTATGCATACAAACATGGATACAGAGTTGCAACATATGTCATATATTCCCACACGTGAAATATTTAGCAGTTCTTTCTCTCCGTTCTCAGGAATCCAGCCATAGTTAGGCAACAGTGTAAAGGAAAGGGGACATTCACAAATTCCTGCGAGAAAATTAAATTACATGACGTTTTTCTGGTTAAACTAGCAGTAATTTTTCTAGTCACATGCAAATTTGCCAGGTCCATTTTTAGATTTGGATTCTCCACTTTATGGCAGCAATTCTTCTCTGGATGCCAACTATAGTGTCAGTAGCATCGCATGGGTCATTGGTATCCATACCTCTATGCATGACTCTGACCGAACAGACCACCAAGGTAGCTTGCAAAAATAACTAAGCAGCAGATGGTTTGTGTGTCACAGAGGTCAGTATTTGGTAGTTCCCAAATTACCACTTCTGTGTCCTCAGGTCCCACGACCTGTGAACTTTCTGTAGTGCCCGAAAGCCAAGGCACAGCAATGTGGAAGAGGCTGGGAGAAGACATTCACTGCTATGATGTGTACTGCTTTCAACTCAGAGAATGAATAGCAAAGTTACAGTTTCATCATAAGCTTAAGTCAAAATCAACTAAATTTATATAGGAGTCATTCTACTGACTTTAAAGAGCTTTGGGTTAAGAACAATCTTTTAAAAAACATAAAATTCAGCTGTCCAGGCCTGATGACAGTCAACTGGTCCAAGATACAAGAAGTGCAAAATATTCCGTTTTGTGTGTTTGCACAGAACTGAGTCCCAATCTTGGTGGGTCTGCATGCACCACCATAATAAGAAAGATTGATAATAAAACCTCATCCCAATTATTTTGCAATATTTCTGTTTTCTTATATAGTTCCACAGTAAGAGAATACATGTTTTAAAATACAGTTCTCTCTAACAGCTGGTCAGGTGCCTATAGCTGTAAAACAGAAAATGTACTCAGTCTCACTAGGTGACTGAAATCAGGCCACTGCACTTAAACTGGAAACAGGCCCCAAAACGAATAATTCTTGACAGTATTCATGCGTGCACTAGCTTAGCAAGCTAGTGGGAAAGGCAAATGGGAAGGGGAAGGATGAAAGTATTTCAGTTCAGAAGAGATGTACAGATGTTTACAAATATTTCACAGCAGTGAGGGAGCCTCAAAGTACTGCCAGCTGTTTTATCAACTGGGAAAAATGTTTTATCAATATTTTATTTGCTAAAAATGCTAAGCTGGATCAAAGATGCATTTCACAGATTGATATAGTTCACAGCTGAAGCCTTCTGCCAAGTACAGTGCTGGAAATATATTCTCTGTGCTTTACAGGTACTTTTTATCATAGCCAGACTCCTACAACACAAAACATGACATTTACTTTGTTAAAAATGTTCAGCACTACTGAACTCTTCTCGAAGCATTTGATTTTAATTACTATAACATGCTTTTTTATAAAATTTTGCACACTTAGTAAAAATCTGTCTTTCAAATGTTTTAGTTGGAATTATTTATCACTGGTAAATTCAGCTGACAATTTCCCACAAGCCCAAGCCACTTTTAGACAAACCACCTTGCCAAAAAAACCCACACAATCATGGTCTTGTAGGTAGAAACAGACTGCTAAGAGGCAGATGTTACTCCCATGCAATGCTGTAAAAGTATTTGCAAATAATTTCAAAAGTTCTGGTTTCCCAAACTCTACAAGATCAGGCTTTGCTGATGGTTCCAAACAGCTTTTCCTGACAGTCGTTAGCTCAAATGTTCTTTCTATTCTTTATCATTCTCCTAAACAAAATGCTTTTTCAGACTGTTTCGGGCATTTTTTTTTTTCTTCTTCTTTTACTGCTTTGATTTTCCTGCTTCCCTTTCACAAGCTTTTACTTACAAGTTAACCTGGACTCACTCACTGTCCCCCAGTGTGCTATACATTCATGTCTGTGTTTGCTATTAAGGATATTACTTCACATATCTTATAAATGAGCTTAAATTTTCCTGAACTTACATTAAGAGAAAGGCAATGGTCACATACAATCTTTAACAAAATGTTGATGCTGCAGAAGTAATAAGCTGAAGGCATACAATTGCAGGTCATTCTGAGGTTCTTGATACTTCTTGGTTCCAAAAAATCTATTTGTTGTTACAATTTCATGACATTTAGCATGCCTAGCAGCCAGCAGGAAAGAATAATTGACTCTGTACAGATAGAAGAGTTTCTTATCTGGAGAACACTTCACAAATATCCTCAGATATCATGTTGCAAAATGGTCTGAAGTCTTCTTTTTAATCTATTTTTCTCATAAAGTTATGGTGTCAAAGTACTTTTCAGCGGCATATGAATTACATGTGAAAGCTTTGGTAGAAATATTAACGTTCCTTAGCTGAGAAGTAAGAAGTGAGGAAATTTTAAAACTAAGACTTGTTCTTGCAGCCACCAAAAGTGCATTGCACTGACAAGACATTAATTTCTCTAGTTATGAGACCATATAGTACTACAGTTCAAAGAACTGTTTTTACTCTTCCACAAGCCAACTTAAATCCAGAAATTCCCTCTCAGCTTTTCACCATCTCCTTCTATTGCAGAGGTTGCTGCAACTATTTAATGGTTCCCTAAATAAAGTTCAATCAGATTTCCCTCATGTGTCCCCCCCAAGACCACCTTTTCTAAGGAACTTCCTGCAGGTCCACTATAGTGAAAAAAAAAGGCATCCACAGCAGTTCACATGGCTGACATGAAGAGTAAATGAAATGCTGGATGCATGCCAAATTTAGAATTTGTGAGTGTCCTGGTTTCAGCTGGGGTAGAGTTAGTTTTCTTCTTGGTAGCTACTATAGTGCTGTGTTTTGGCTCTGATGTGAGAACAATGTTGATAGGACACTGATGGTTTTAGTTGTTGCTGAGTGATGTTTCTAGTAAATCAAGGGCTTTTCAGTTCCTTGGGCCCTGCCAGCCAGAGGGCTGGGGTGGCACGGGAAGCTGGGAGGGGACACAGCCAGGACGGGTGACCCAAGCTAGCCAAGGAGGTATTCCATACCAAATGACGTCATGCTGAGTGTGTAAACTGGGGGAAGAAGAAGGAAGGAAGAAACATCTGGCATTATGGTGTCTGCCTTCCCAAGTAACCGTTACGTGTGATGGAGCCCGGCTTTCCTGGGGATGGCTGAACACCTGCCTGCTGATGGGAAGTGGTGAATTAATTCCTTTTTTGTTTTGTTTTGCTTGCATGTGCAGCTTTTGCTTTACCTATTAAATTGCTCTTATGTCAACCCTCGAGTTTTACATTCCTTTCCAATTCTCCTCCCCATCCCTCTGGGTGAGGGGGGAGTGAGAAACTGGCTGTGTGGTGCTTGGCTGCCAGCCGGGGCTAAACCACAACAGTGAGCCTTTCACTACAATCTAATCAAAACACACAGAGTACACCTACAGCCATTTACGCATGAGGGAAAATGGTGCCATCAGTGAAGACATTTCTTTCAGAGAAATAAGAAAATACTGACATCATCCTCAAGGACTATTTTGTGTATTCATAGTATTCAATTTCATTTACATCTTGTTTTAAGAAAAAAAGGATACAAGCTGCATGTTAAGCCACTGAAAATCCTAAATAGCTCTGTCACAAACTAGATGCAAATGTCTGGTGCCTGGAATACTGCTGTTCTGTGGGGAGCCAGTAGTTCTTCATCAGTTTAAGTTTGTTGGATTTTATCAGAGAAGGTATATCTGAAAATATGCTAGAAGCCTCCCTTTCTTCTGTGATCTTTGGATAGATATTGCCCAAAGGGCCAGTTGAGACTATCTATTTCATCTAATAATGTGCATGATCTGGTTATTGAGATTATGATGATTTCGGTCTACCAGAAAATTAGAGTTAACTGGTACATGTAAGGAGGTGATTTGAATCAGTTTCTGAGTACAATGAAGGAGAGTTGTAGCTGAGAGTTATCTGCCCTAGTTGGGGTGTCTAAAAGCCTATGCAAAAGGTAGTCATCCTTGGTTCACTTTACAGCAAGGACATCATTGCCTTCAGAGATGTCCCAACCTAAGATTGGTCAGAGTTAGGTAAGGTGAACCCCACTTTTACTCCAAATTATACATTTCCATAAAACTTTCTAAGAGTCAAACCACCACCCATCAGTCAGAGGTAGGGGGTTATCTAACGGAACATGTGTGGGAGCTCAACAACTAATGCCAGATGATTATCCAAATGATTATCTAATCACTCAGCAGTTACCTTAGTCAGAAGCCTTCTAAATACTTGAGTAATAGGTGCTCAGGAGGTCTCTTTCTGACAGGATCCTTCTTATTACAGTATAAGCAAATTCAATGATCTTCAGACCATGCATCTTTACTTACAACCTTTATTACACAGTGGACCTATGCAGTGATTTCCTTCAGTTATCCCATTGCTGACTTAATAATCTTGTCTTGATGTTTGTTGAATGTATAACCATGTATAAGCTACTAGCAATTTAACCTCAAAGACAAAGTAATATGAATGTGAAGCTCATTATTTATTCCTTATTTTGCATTCCAACAGAAGAAAGTAATTCCTGTACTGCTCCTCCATTTTACATAAGTGGAATTTTTCAACAACAGAAACTCACTAGGCAAATAAATGTTTATCACCAAAATTAAGGGTAAGACCTACACCACCTATGGTGAATAAGAAGCTTCAGCTCCCTTTCTTTGGCAGTAGATTTGGTACAGTACCTCACAGACTTACTCCATTTACGACATAGTACCTTTTCTCTTTGTCCAAAGAACTAAAGCTCAAGACAGATTCTGATGAAGTATTGCAGGATTTGAAGCAGAGAAACTTCAATGCTGCAAATATTTGCTTCCAATTATTTCCAAGAAAATTCTTAATGAATTTAGAGCTATGATTTTAGCAGAAGACATCCAGTAGCAATCACATTGACTTACTCCAACTTCTTTTCTAGGTATTAAGCTGCAGCTAAATGCTATAAGTTAACACAAATCTTACAGAGTCAAACCCGCATCCCACCACATGTAGATAAAACCAAGTATCAGGTAGCAAATTTCAGTCAGCTTGTTCCAGAAAAACTTCTAAATATTACAGAATGGTCCCCTTGTACAACAGCTTTGCCATAGAAATGGGGTACCTCTATACGAGTTCTTTCAACCAGCGTAACTGGTGTGCATGATATAGCTAAACCCAGATGTCTAAGGAAGAAAGAACTGTCTGTTAGGTTCCTTCTAACAGCCTTTTGAGTATGCAAGTCCCATTAACATTTCTGGGACACCAAAACAAGGCCTGGCAACATATAGAAGGCAAATATTCAGGAACTTTCAAGAGCTAAATGAAATACAGTTTTATGTTTCAGAAGACATCTAACCACTATGGAGACAAAAAAGCAATAGACACAGAAGAGACAAAGAAATGTCTCAAACCCCTTTTTACTAAGTTGGAGAACAGATGATTGCACAGATGAGAATAGGGGTGAGAAACATGTTTTGGTTTGGCTTTTTCCCAAGAACTGTAGTCCCACAACAGGCACAATGTAGTTTATGTTTTCCTCTCAGGAGGCTGGTCATACAGCCAGGTCTGAAAAACTTTGCTGCAAGGCCAAGTTCCTCCCTTAGATGCACATACTTAGTTCCATGGAGAAGACAAACCATAATACATCCTAGACTAGGATCTGATCCTTTTCTGTTCTCTGGTCTCCTGGTGGTTATTAATGGGTGGACTAGAACTGGAACACCCTATACTAGTTGTCAAAGTTTCCTATTTACATGACAGATTTGTGGGGAATTAATATATTTCAATGATAATGTTTCATTTCTCTTACTTTAAAAGTTTGCTACAAATTAACCCCTAATTTGATGAAGCAAGTGCACAAAAATACAAATGCACAGACACCTTTAACCAGCATCATAATGTCGTAAGAAATGGGCACTGCACAAAAGCATGAATGTATTTGGACTATTCTCCATTAGTTTGTATATCCCCAATCCAATAATACTGTGAACACACTCCTTCCTGTTCTGGTGCTTAAGAGAGGGTAAATGGTATCTTGAGACTTGTATTTTACTACAGAGACACAGAAACATAGACGTTTGTGATACTAAATAATGTGCTCATGTGTTCAAAATTACCATGAAACATGGTTTTCTTGTAGCTGAGGAAAGCAGCATAGCCCTCTGTTTAAAGACTACATTCATGAGACCTATTAAAAGCTCTGGCAAACCCTGACTGTGAGAGTTAGTGTGGCCCAACAGAGCAGGTAGAAGCAAGAACTGACACAGCCGTACATCCAATTTTAAGTATATCACTGCACACGGTTTCACAGTGGCATTCTCCTCAGAAAGCTCAGTGTGTGTAAAGCAATTCTGTCTACAGCTAACAACTAACAGGACTAGCATCAGATTCAGCCTGAAATGTGTCACTCAACTGATAACACACAGGCACTGGGCCAAACATCCACCATCCAGCCAAGGAGAGAATAAGATACGGGGTCCTCGTTTAGCTCATCTGCAGTATGTTTCCGCTGTGCTGTGGACACGCTGTCACTGTGTATCCTGAAGGAAAGGTAGTAAGGTAAGAGTATTTGCTAGGTTTTGACTGGAGAAGAAGACTAACAGCTTTGTAGACTTTAGAACAATCATACACAAACACATTGTTTTATTGACGAATTTTTTTAAAAAAAATTAGATCGTCTGCTCTCCTTGTTCAGACAGGAAAAGGAATCTAAAGCTCGACATAATCTCAGTTTTTGAAATTGTCAGGTATGATTCACTATTTCCTAACTTTAGTATATTCTTACTGTAAAATACTTTGGATGCTAAGAATGACAGTGATTCTGACCATGACATTGTTATTGATTTTTTATTCATTGTAACTAGACTCTCCAAGCTCTTTTTTTGTTGGAAGCTATCCCATAAAGTCTTTCTGGAGACACTATAAGAGCAGATCTTAGAACACACAAGTTGGTTTCAATTCAAAAAAGGCAGAGATAACATTATTTTAGAGCTGTGAAAAGAATAAAATAATGTAAACATCAGTCTGTACAGAGTTTTAGACGTAATGAAATAGAATTTATGTAACCATGCCGTTATCAACTCTTGCACCAAAGAATGAACTTTTGTGACCCACAAGGGTTAATTTTCTCACGTGCTTTACCCAGCATCATACTGGAAACAAATGCTACAGCCAGCTTCTAAACCCCAAAATTTTCCAAATTTCAGTCCAAGAGCTTTAGCAAAGTGCCTCCTTTTACTAAACCAGATATGGTCCTGAACATCCCTTCACTCTGAATGTAGAGCAGATTCAACGTCCATTTTTATAAACAAGTCAGAAAATTTGATTTTTATTTTTGTTCATAGCATGATAGCATACGCTCTGCTGTGGCAGATAATTCTAATATGAAGGAAAAGCTAATTTTAAGGTCTCCCCACGAATCTGGAAGATAGCCTGCTGAGCTATAAAATCTGTTTCCACCCTTTGTTTCCTTCTTTCAGCCCTATAGGCCTTTCTAGAAATAATCCACACAGAGATAAGCAGTAATGTAGAAGCAGGTTTACACACATATTGTGAAAATGTGGAGTATATATTCAATATGTAATATCCTAATTTAATAGAAATATTACCTCAGTTTGACAATATTTATATTATAACTTTGACATTATGAAATGCCTCCAATTCTACAAAGGCAACATTTACTGTAAAAACTCATTTTGCAAGTGATTGCTTTGTAGTTATAATAATCCTCTTGACAGATTTAGCGGTAGTTTTCAAAGCTGAGGGAACAATGCTGTTTATTCTTTTTATGGTTAATTTGAACAGAGGATTAAAAAATTAAAAAAGTATGTATTTACCTTAGTATCTCTCACATTCCAAGTGTATTTTGCTGCAGCTGGCACCTTTAAGAAAACCCTAAAAATGCATTTTTTAGAGTGATGTGGAAGAAATTAGGTAATATTTCCCCCTCTAGTAACAAAGGGAAAATAGTTTTCCACCTTTTATCAGTCCATTAGCTACCTCCAGCATCTCTCCAAAATGAAGTTAATGAAAAAGATATCTATTTAAAGTCTATCAAAACCACGAAAGTGGAGCTAGTATATTTACAAAAATACAGGTGCATATACCATGTAGCTCATTAAGCAGGCCACAGGAAAAAAAAAATAAAAATGAAGCTGTAGGAATAGTCAAGTAAGGCTTTGTGTTTTCCTATACCATGAGATTTTTCTCCCCCATATTGGTACTACAGAAGCGTAAGAGTACATAGGTTTTCCTTACACTTCTGGCAGTTTTCCTCACATCATTTAGTAATGAAGTGGAAGGAGTCCCAATTTAAAATAAACAAAGCAAAACATTGCATATAAACATCTTTGAGCAGCTAACTCATTAATCTCTCTAACTGAGACCAAAGTCTCTTTCAGTAGAGGCATGAAGCTGGGTTAATTAGCACTGATAATATACAGCTGTGGGCTGGCTTCAGGGGCGGTGGGTTGGCTGATGTAGGTAAGGTGCAGCTGTGGCTGGTGCTGTTCAGTGGTGGAGAGCCAATGAAGGGAGAGCAGCCGAGGGAGGGGCAAGAGAAGAGAGAGTGGGCCCTGGATGAGATGAGGAGAAGGCACTGGAGGGTCTGTTATGAAATGATAAAAGGTTTTGTTGCAGCTTGATAGTTTGGAGAGTGCTGGGACATCTTTCTCCCCATATCAGTATCTCATAGGGGAAAAAAGCAGTCAGATATTTGCAAAACAACTATAGGAGCACAACAGAGTGGCTCTAAAGACAAAAAATAAGCAGATGGAGATGGAAAATGTTCAACTCAAACCTTCTGACAGAAAAAGCTCCTCAAATTACTCTCTAAAAGTGCTCCAAAATTTAGCAGCCTTCTATAAGCCTGAAGTGGCTATGGCCAGGAATTGGGGTGTTCTGAAGTCCTACAGCATGAAGGCAAGCAAATTGGAAAAACAATATGACCTGCCTCTGGTGTTTCCCTGATTTAGTGAACTAAAACCTAAATCTAAAATCTTGCCAACTTCTTGAAAGCTTTGGCTTTCCCCATGCTTTAAGAAAAGCATTTGACTGATAAAATTTGGAGAGGAAGAAGTTTTTCCAGGTCTGAATACACTAGATTTCTTATGGTCTAGGAATGAACTGTGACTTAGTGTCCTCTTTCTCTTAAAACCACTGATATGGCACACCAAATACAAGCACTTATGTGTGTCTATACTATTTATATCCATAGATTTATGTAAAGGAGTGGCTTGAGTGCATGGAGGTTTGTCTTGGGACAAGTGACAAAACAGCAGAGAAAAAACACACTGAACCAATCTTACTGTTTTCTGTGAAAAGGTGTCTAACCTTGATGGCTAGTCAAAGCACAGCTTTTGCCACAGTCCCCTTATCATTAGTGTTCAATAAGACAGGTAGAAAATTGGACGGAATGGTGGCTCAAGGAGTTTGTGGCAGCAAAGTCCAGCTGGCAGCCAGTAACAATTTGCATCCCTTAGGTATACATACTGAGGTCCATGCTGCTTAACATCGATGTCAGGACAGAGTTCATTCTCAGCAAGCTTACAAATGACACTTAACTAGGATGAGTGGACAATATGCTAGAGGGCAGGTTTGCTATTTAAAAGGTCCTGAACAACCTGAAGAGATGGGTTGAGAAGAACCTCATGAAGTTCAATAAAAGCAAATGCAAGTTCTTGCATCCGGGATGGCACACCACAATGCAGCAATAAAGGTTTGGGGAAGACTGGGAAGCAGCTCTGCAGAAGAACCTGGGTGTCTCAGTGAGAAACAAGCTGGCAAGAGACAGTAGTGTGTCCTGGCACCAAAGAAGGCCAACTGCATCCTTGACTGCATTAGCCAAGAGTGTGCCAGCAGGTCAAAGGAGGTCATAATTTGTATCTATTCAGCACTTGTGAGACCATAGTACAAAACAGACATTGACATACTGGAACAAATTCAGTGGAGGGCCACCAAGCTGCTCAGGGGGCCGAAGCACATGGCATATGTGAAAAGGCTGAGAGAACTGAGTTTATCCAGCTTTAACAGGAAAATGTTAAAGGGAGACCTTGTTCATGGCTTAAAAATACCTGACTGGAGCATATAGAGAAGATGAAGCCTGGCTTCTCCTCAGAGGTACACTGGAATAACACAAGAAACAATGAATGCAATTTGGGACATGGGAAATTCCAATTAGATGTAAGGATTTTTTTCTTTTCTTTTCAATAGAGGGGTCAAATATTGGAATAGGTGTCCAAGAAGTCTGTGGGATATCCATCCTTGGAGGTGTTCAAGACTTGACAGGGTGCAGCCCTCAGTGATCTCATGTAATTAGAGCATCTTTGAGCAGGAGAGTGGAATAGATGACCTCCAGAGGTCCCTCCCAACCTAACTTTAATTTATGATTTAGCAGATCAAGTGATCGGTTGATCTATCTATTTGTCTAACTATTGATACACACCCACACACACAACCTATATCCAAGGTCTGAGGATGGATGGAGTGAGAAGAGGTAGGTTTCTTCCAGAATGCAAGCTGGAGGTTATTATTAGCACTAGTAATAAAAATTATCTCTGAAGACATGAAAAAGGGATATTAAGTTGTTCCCTAGGTTCCCATTTTAATTTGTCTTTTCCTTCTTTCCCTCAAAAAATGTTACTGTAATTGAAAGGAATCATCTGTGATTTACAGACCTCATTAGCAGAGTGTTGTGGGAAGACAGATTAGTGAGTTTTACTGCTGTGCTTCTTGTAAAAAGAGTGAGACGAGAAATAATAACCCAGAGCATTCATACCCATGGAAAAGGAGATAGTCTTCAGGGTGACCTATCTGGTGATTCTGAAACACACAGTAAGAGAGGATACCCTTCTGAATTGTGGAGTGCCAAATAGGGGATATGTAATTTCTTTGTTACAAGTAATTTCTATGCATTGCTTTTTTTACCAGTTTGTTTAAGGTATTTATTCATTTTTCTATGTGCTGTGCTGTCTTTCGAGAAAAATACACTCAAAAATTAAAAAAAAATGTTTTGATGTCCAGAGGAGAATTTCCCCAAGTTACCAAAACTTATTTCCTCTTCTTCTCAGGTCACTAATAACAATGACACTGTCCTGGCAGGAAAAGACTGGAAGTATTTGCAGAATCATATGGAAAAATCACCAAGACAGGTGATGCTAGATCAGAGAAGTTAGAGAAAAGGAACAGTAACATTAAAGCACCAAATTAAAGAAAACCTGCAACCCAATCTCTTCATATTTAAGTAAGGAATGTCATTAATCTTTGTGATACAGAAAGATGGTTTGGTGTCATCATGACTATAAACTTTGGGTTAAATCGCCTACCGAAGGCAATGGACCACTGCCCAATTATCTTTGATGTGTCTGTGATCACAACCTGTAAGTAAAAATCAGTGCCTTTTCTCAGAAATAGATTAGAAGCTAGTACAGACTACATCTGCTGGTTTATGCTGCCATCCCAACCCTGAGTATCTAATCACCATTATCAGGCAGTACCACCCCAAGAGAGGAATCCAGCCTATGCATAAACTATGTATCATCATAAAAAAAAAAGCTGTGCGTTTCCAAAGTTCTGGCTGTTTATTTGTTCGTTATTGTAGATTCTCCTTGGTCTGATGGTGCTGCCACTTTTTCACATGTCAAATTCCAGACTGGTGCAAGCAGCAAACTGTTATGACTGAGTAATGGTCATGGTGGGACTTCTGCTGTTGGCCTTCCTGAAGAAACCTTCAGATGCTGTGATTGCTCCAGCAAATGATATCTTAAGGGTGTCTTCTTAACTCTCTGCCAACTTGTTACCACTTTGATTGCTGCATCATATTTACACCCAGAACAGCTGGTAGACTGGCAGTACATACTCCCTAAATATGAGTTTTCAAAACTGAGTTTGTACTGCATAATTCATCAGTGATTTAATTTTGTTTTTTGTTGAGGCTTGTTAGAAGAGACAAGGAGGACTGCGCGTTCTCATTCCCTGCACAAATCCTCCTCAGCCAGAAGTACAGGTTAATATAGTCCTTAAAAAGAAAGCAACAAAAAGAAAAAATTGTGAGAAACTAGGAAAAACGAAATTTTCTGATCAGTGACCTCTTCAGTGAATTAGTTGTTCAAGAAATTTAGTGTAACATTCCAACACAGTCACAAAATCATACTCAGCTATTTAGTTCCTGTCATAGAACAGGGCTCAGAGGTTGAAGTTTGTCAGGAATGCCCCCAAAACATAGGAACCAACCTATTCACTTCTAAATCAAGAGCTGCATCCTAGGCAAATAAAACACAGAGAGTTATGAAATAGAAAAAAATAATGCAATACATGCACAGCACAGAAGAGCACAGGTTTTGCTGTGAGATGGCTGGGATTTCTCCACTTTATATTTCCTGTCATTCTTTCTCACATGAGGCTCTTTTATCAATTAGCAGCACACCTGTGAAATAAATGTTCAATTAAATGAAAAGAATCAGTACAAATACGCACATTAAACCCCAGACAAACACCAGCATTTATTCAGTATTATAATACCTCCTGCAGAAACCAGTGAACACTGTGATGCAAAGCCATGCAGTTCTGTTTCTAGAGAAGATTTTCTCCAGAGACCACTCTTGTTCAAGACAGGAGATCTAATTTAACTCTCTTAAACAGATTTCCAAGGAGAAGCAGGGTACTGTACATTGGTTTCTGATTCCAAGAGATGGAAGCACAAAGTTGCCTCTCTGCACATTATTAACTGCTCCGACTTACACTGTAAACAGCATTAATTTCAAGAACAGAAATCCCTACCTCCTACATACGGGTCAATGACAAAGCCCACTTCCAACACTGAACCAAAACATTTCTCACACTCAAGCTTTTACTTATTCCTTCCTTCTTCTGAGCAAGATGCCAACCCTACCCTGGGTACTCAGAAATTCTGGATCACAACACAACTTTTTCCCTTTATTCCTCCTTCTCCATGCATCCTGCTGGTTGCATAGTCCACAGAGTCTGCACAGCTTCCCTTGTCACCAGAGCCCACTATTACCCCACCAATGCACTGGATGCCTCCCATAGGCCAGACTCTCCTTTTTAACAAACTGCATATCATGTGATTTATATTTAAATTGAACAAACATGCCTGTTTTACAGATAATGGTATTGGAAATGGAGGGGTGCTGCAAAATGTTAGACAGCTTCCTGCTGGCCTCAGAATCATATGGACACAGAAGGATTCGCTAGCTGCTAGTGCAGTTCCCAACCATGGAATTTTAGTTTCTGCTTCTTCTAGCAAGAAGATACCCAATTTCTTCAATGTGCTGATTGAAATTAATGATAAAGAAATTAAATCCCAAATTACTGAGAAAGCTAGATGATTGATACAGCTTTCTGGAAAGGAGCAGTTTTCCTTTTCTATCACCTATCAGAACATTTTTGTCAAGATATGATCAATGGACAACGAACCACCTCCCCTTTTTGGGATTTTTTCCAGAAAATGGTGATTATGTGAAAAAGTAAAATCCAGCAAGAAAAGACAGACAGAGCTGGCCTTGAAAAAGGCAAGTATCTTTCAAAAGGATAAGACTCAAACAGTAACTAGTTCTCCACCTGTGCTTTGCTACAGCGCTGCTTCTTACTGTAGATGTCCAAGTGTCATTCCAAAAGCATGAAGAGCTAGCTCTAAAGACCTTGACGTGAATGAAGCCTTTGAAAAGATCTCTTGCATTTCTGCTTTAGAAAAACAAATAATGCTGTTCATACAGAAAACTAAAGTACTTTTCCTGTAGTGATCCAGTTTTGGTAATTAATGCACAACACCAAGCTGCTAACAGAAGGGGAGGGTGTGTGAATTAAGGGAACCACTGAAATTGCAGGTGTAATCTATGAAATTTGGATCAGGCTTTCATGCAGCAGTTTCCAGCTGGAGACTTGGGTAGTACTGGTGAGGTGCTAGTGAAGCACACTATAGATGGCACACAATAAGACGGCCAAACTAACAGGCTTTGCTCTCCTGTTCGGGTTCCTTAGTGCACCACAAGGTGCAGAAGACTCACTCCTCTCAGGTGGAGTTAAAGGTGTAGAAATGTTGGGAACCACTGTCATGAAGGACTGAATTACCTAGAAATGTCATACAAACATACTTCAGATTTCCCCTTCACATATTCACAGGACCTTAGTGGGAAAGGAGAATTCATACTGTAAGAAGCACAGAGAAAGCAGAGGTCAATAAACATTGTCAATCCTCAGTTTCATCTCGAAAGCTTCTAAAATCTGTGCACTTCATCTGCTTAGAAACTTTGCATTATCAGCATGCAGGAGGTAGCATTAGAAAACTCTTGTTACAGTGAGACTCATCTTGCACTAGGATTTTAGCTGCATGAATCCAAGATGTTTGTATGCATCTGTTCACTGCAGAACATCCCAGTGTCCAGTCCCACATGGTAGTCACTTCCAGGAGAACTGTGATTACACAGTACAGGGCAATATGACAGCCAAATGCAATTACAGAGTAGCGACAAAAAGTCTGCAAATTCCACCCAACCTGAAATGGATTTTTCTTTAACAGGGCAGGATTAGCCATTACTCATTCTTACAAACCATCTGAAGTTACTATGCATGGTGAAGAATGATGATATTCAAAACACATGGTGCCCAGTAACATCACAATGGGGCAATTGTAACTCCTGATATAAGGGCTATGAGTCTGGTTTTGTCACTGGCACTGTTGATCTCTGCAGATTGCTTCATACAGATTGCTTCTATATCTGGCATTCATTCAGCCTGAATGTATACTTATCCACCTCCACCTGTCTGCTTAGACGAATCAGCAACGGAAAAAAACAAACAAAAAAAAAAGCCAGACAGCAAGTAAATCCATCTGCACTGAATTACAAAAAAAATAATATTAAACACTGTGCAATGAAGAAGTACTTTGGATTTCAAAATGGAACAACTCCCATTTAAAGAAGCAGGGAATCCAGTCCACAGTAGGAAGATAAAAACTGAGCACTCTTACATGTTTAAGCATAGCAGATACTAGTGGGTTATAACACTAAAAAAAAACCCCAGCAGGTATATATCTGTCTACTCAATCCTACCATCACTTAGTATTGTCTCCAACTGTTAGTCTACAATGCTTATTTTCAAGTCTTTGTTATGAGGTCACTGCTTCCTCAAACACAATGGCATCAAAATACCACAGTTTATTGCAAGGGGATATAAATAAGGCCACAGAGGAAGGACCTAGTCAGTTGAAAAACTATTTTTTTTCACAGAATAAGAATTGTGAAGCAGGCCAGTGCTGAAAATGTAAAAAAATATAAATAAATTAAATCATTATACTAAAGGGATAATGATATCATTCTTTCTCTCCTCAAAAGAAAGTTACTCCTCAGGCTGGAGGTTAAAAGCTTTCCCAGTCTTAGCATTATCACACATAACCTGGTAGTATTTGAATGGGACAGAGAGATGGCCTGTCCCTGTCAAATACTGCATTCACACTAGTACTCTTTTTTTTTGTATGTGGCTGCTAGTAAGGACAAGTATGGGTTTGGGTTGTATTCTGCTTTCCTATAAGCTTTAGAGTATGCAGCTTTCTGAGTTGCGGTGTTTGCCATAATATGTTATCACAATGAACCACATACAGCTCTTGTCTTTCTGTGGTATGGGGAGAGCGCTAGTTTATTCATAGTGCCTAAGTCACACGGCGCTTATTACAAGTTTTTCCTAGAACCGTAACCAGGATGTAAAGACTTATAACAGAAGTATTGAGATTGGTAAGAATCAAATTTGAATGGAAATGTGTGTGAGAGAAAGCACGTGAAGAAACAGCAGAACAAGGGTTAAAAAAATTATATAATGAAGAAGGTGCTTCCCAGTCAATCACACTGAGGAATGTGTCAACCCCAGACAACACACAGTGTGATAAGACCATAGCAGAAATAACTCATTAATGGAAGATGCTCTGAGAACAGGAGAATGAATGTCAGCAAGGCTGAAGAATATCACATACACCATTCCCTCCTGTTATAACAACAGGAGGATAATAGCAAAACACTGTTCCTAAATGCACATGAAATATTTGTCCAAAAACTAGTTCATTACTGCCAATCATGAAGAACCCCAGAGCAGTGACAAGGACTCAGTAGCCAGCGTCCCTGGTCCTTTGTGTCACACACAGTGCCAGACCAGTTTGACACACTTGGTGCTTGCAAGTAAGTGGAAGTAAGAGGGTAAATGAAGACAATCAGTGAGAGAATGAGCGTAAGTAAAACCATCTTACTCGGAGCTTTTGCAAGTAACTTTCACCTTCCTCTTCCTTTTAGACCTGATCCGTTTTGCTACATCACTTTATCATCAAGTTTCTCTGTATAACGTCTACGCTAACACTGTACAGTCCCTGTCCTACAGAGATTTAAAAGTGTTCAGAAGCCTTTATACCAGATAATAAAGTCATCTATAAATTAATATTCATCACTACAATGTTATTAACTTCGTTTTCCATTAAGGACTTTCTCTTATAACATGCATTCCTCAGCATTTCTTGGACAACGGGAAAGAGCAGAGGTTTTCCATCTTTCTGAACCCAGACCACAAGTAACTGCAGGTGAAATGAAACACCTACCAAGCAGGCTGAAACACTGATTGCTTTCAAACTTTCATTAGCTGGGTGGGTTATTTTAGAACCACGCTATGCATTCATGGGGACAAACTCCTTGTTGGTGGTATGTACAAGGAGGTTCTGAAATATTGCATAAGTTTTAAAACAACAGCTATTATTCAAACAGCAGTCATTTTCCAGTTACTGTGGTAAGCACATCACCCAGTGTGACTTGAAGACTGAAGAGTGTAAGAATGGGATATTTCAGGACATTGAGCTTCCACACAAGCAACCAAGCATCATGGAAGAGATGTCAAAAGCCTTCTTGAGAGTTTATGGTGAGAAAATAACAAAGCTCTTAAAGAAAAATGCTGGGAGATGTTCTTTCTCTGAAAGTTGCCATGCAAAGGTTAAACATGGAAACTTCTTAATGAGCACTGTGATTATTTTCTGTTCGACACAGAGTAATAGAAAGCAGATGTTTCTGAACAGGCATCTTCAAGGAAAGGAGAGCAGGGATGGATGAGGGAGAAAGGCAGTTGGACATAAACACTATGGCTTCAGAGTACAAAAATTATTTACAATATGTACACAGCTGAGAATTTAAAAAAAAAAAAAAAGCAGCAAAAATGTTTTCCGGGAGGGACCTAAGCCATACATTTAGCTTTACATTGTTCATATTATCAACAGATAGATGTTAAACAGATGTTTGTTGTAAAAATACTCGTAATAATACACCTCCACATATAAGCTTAAGAAATAGCTGGCTCACATGCAAAATTTAAAGAAGAATACATGCTGGAGGAAAAAGTTCCAAGATGGGGTGGTTAAGACCAAACAGATGGATGTGTACTCAGCAATGCAAATACAGAAATAAGATTAAGTGCCAGTCTGGAAGAGAGAATGACAGGGTACAAAAGTGCTGAGTGGTGAAAGATGTATCTACTACCTAAGGAAATTAATAGTTTTGAACTCCAAGAGCCTGCAAAGATTTCTAGCCCTAGGAACAATATAGCAGATCAACTTCAAGAGGACAGTCCTGATTCTGCATGAAACACAACTCAAGAGATCTTCTACCTGGATCTCAGACTGGGACCAAAGCCAATGATAAGTTTCAAAAGCACTGATACAACAAAGAATGAACTGTGTGTACTTATAAATATGAAACTATCAACTGAATGATTATGTGAACAAAGTTTTATAAAATTGCATATTTAGACAGGTTTTCATTTGGCTTAATTCTTCATTGCTTCTATTTTTATTGGATCTTCTCTGGATTCTGTTAAGATTTGTATGAGGGCATATGAGTGTCCGTCCCCCCCATTTATGAGAAAAGGAGGTAAAGGATACTGATCAAATGTTGAGGGAATTCAGAAAGTTCAGCTGAAGAGTAAGAACATCTTCTCCAAAACTCTCATTTGACATTTCAGTATCTTACTCAACTGGACTCCAGACTCCTGAGTGATTCCTGCATGGCAGTGAGTAGAGCATTAAAGCAATAAAATCTCTGTGAGGCTCTTGCTTTCCAAGTACAATTTTAATCAGAGAGTGTTTGCATGCCTTTTGTCTTTTTCTATCTCATAATTTATAGATGGTGCATGAATGTTTGGTTAGTTTATAGCCAGCTTTATAAATATTGGAAGATGCCACGAGAAGGATTATAAAGTATGTTGTACTAGAAAGTCATTGCATACTCGGGGGCTGAGACATATTTTTGCAGGAGTTTCTAGGAGCCCAGAAACTTAGGAGATACAATTTCTTTTGCCTTGTTTTGCCCCTCCGCACACCCCCCCCCCCCCCTCGGCTCTTTTTTAATTTAAATTCTGAGCCAAACCAGAAGGAGAAAGCATGCAAAATATTAATCAATGGTTTCTGTTCTGCTCACAATACATATGAATAAAGAGTTGGGCACCTATCAGAGTAATGCTCCAGAACCATCTCACAGACACTTCTTGTTCTGGCCTGATGTTTGAGATGACCCCAGTAATATCAGCAAAAAGTAAGGAACAAATTACAAGAGTCTGACTACAGAAGTGAAAGATTAATATCACAAGTGAAGTTTCTAGAGGTGTATCAGGGGGTCTGAAGAACAGAGAGACAGTGGGTGAAACTGGTGTAGGAGGGTGGCTTCAAAGAAACTAGATATCCTGGAAGGGAAAAAAAAACCAGAATGAAACATCCTATTCTAGACAAGGCTATAGACATATAAAATGATCAGAAATATAAAGGATACACACTGATGGAGATGCCAGTTTCCACTAAGAACAGATTGATCACTAACAATAAAAGCCATATCAAGATTATTTCAGCCAACAAGAAAAGCAACCAAAGCAAGAACTCATTTGTCATCCAGAGAAAGGCACTGTGTACATTCTGTTTTGTGGCAAAGAGTGAAAACAGACCAAAATGTTCACCTACAGAATATCGAGAAGTAAAAAAAACTTTCTACCCATGTATGTGACAAGATGGTTCTGTTAGGAGCAGAGATCAGGAAGGGGACTACTTTCAGAAAAATTATATAGCTGCATTTTAAAGCAACGAAAATTAAGGTCTAGCGAAGAGGAAAGAGCTTATGAAAGAAGTCACATAAAGATAAGAGTAGACAGCGAGATAAAAAAATTGAGGGTCTGAAGGAGTCCCTTTAGAAATTTTTTCAAAAAACCAAGTATTTCTTTATTATAGTACCAGTACTGTCCATAATGCAGACACAGATGGTGTGTCAACACCTGCATTTTAGTTCAAAGCAGAATTGCACTTTTAAAGTAAATCTTGTCATTGACTCTGTTTAACACACTTAGGTTCACACAGACCTTGTGAAATGGACTTCATGGATTTTAGCTGAAACCTTAAGATGCACTCCAACAGCATACCTGGTGCAACTGAACCAGTAATGAACATTCATGCCACAGAACCAGCAAAGAAAACCTTAACTAGACATTTCCATGCATACTTTTATCCACAATCCCCTCATATTTTTCCTTAGTTCCATATTTTCTTTCATTTAATGACCTCTTTCTTAGCTGACAAACTAAACTTCATCAGCTTTCACTGAGTTCTTCTTTGTGTTCTCCTGAACAAGTCATCACATACGCATATCTATCCTGCAGCTCAGTCACTGGTACTAAATAACTTTACAACCCAACCTGGAAATCCAGACTGTGGAATATAAACCTAACACGTAAATCATCTTACTTATATGTTTGAAAAGAGAACTACTGCCTGATAGTATAATTTTAACAGGGTCTTGTTAATATTGTGGTAGGCCACCCACCATCTTGAATTCATTATTTTTAATTATTTAAATATAATAAAATACAAAGCAAAGCATTTCCTAAACCCTGAGCTTTTATGCTTGCCATTATTTTGGCCAGAAATAAGGATTCCCTCATAGAAACCAGAATTTGGTTAGATGTACTGATCCCTTCTTAGGAGTATCTGGGATCCATGGTGATCATGTCAATGGATTCATACCCTCTGCTGCACAGAAGACAGCAGGCACTGCCCCATGGACTACAGGGGTGAGTTTTAACTGTGGTAGCAATCTGAAAAATATTATCAAATATTGAAGGATACAAACAATGCACATTGGAGGGTATTTCATAATTTCAGCTAGAAAAGAAGGCTGAGGTTCCAACTAAATTTTCCTAGTGGCAGAGATTTGTTAATACCTTTACCTTTAGCAATCTAGTCTGCCAACTTTTCCTCATGTTCATAGTCTCAGTGAAGCAATATTAGCAGGTCTCATAAATCTCTGGATATTTGATAGTATTCCTAAAGCCTCAGATCATAGTTAAATAGCTGCAAGAATTTCAACTTGGAATTTAATTTTGTTTCTTAAGATAGCCTGAAGCAATACTAAATGAATGATTTCTGAGACTCAACCAGCCAAAACAAAAAATAAGCACAATTCTTTTTATAATCATGATTCTAACCCAATTCAGAAGTTCCATTCATGAATTTTCAGTGTTTTGACGTCGTCTATTAAAGATGATAGAATGATCCATGGGAATAAGAAATGAATGGTTTGCTTTTATTCCTCTGTTTATTCTGCTGCAAGAAAACTCTATAACTTGACCTGAAACTATTTGGCAATACAAATGGAAACTTCAGTTACCTAAAAAAAGGGACATAGTCAGGATTGCTATTATAGCAGTATTTCAGTCCTTAATGCTCTGAGCTGTTTTTCAATCTATCCAAAGCTTAATGTAAATGACTTAGCTAAAAGTATTTCTATTTCAACTTCTTCAGTCCTTTGTGCCTCCTAATTAGAGATTAGATAATTGATGTTTCCAGCGTAAGAAACATCAGATTCTTAAACCGACACCTACTCCCAGTAATAAGACACAGAGAGAACCTGCAACTCAAATGATAATAGAAGTGTAGACTTGGCAGTCAGCATTGTAACTACAACAGTCTGTCAACTGAAAATACAGGACCAAATGCCTTTGTGATGTGAAACCATGAAGATCTTCAAAAACAACAATACACCTTTGCATGGGGAAATCAGTCTCTGGCCACTGTCAAACTGGACTTACCCTGCTATAGAGAAAGCTTTCTGTCCAAAGCTATTTAAATGGCCATACAAATAGCAGACGCCCTTCATGCATAACTTAATTATCTCAATGGACTAAAGAGATTTCACTGTTTTGACAGATATAAAACTTCATTCAGGCTACAAGTAACTTCAGCTGCAATATGAGAAAATATCTGTTCTAGGAACTGAGTACTTTAACATGCAGAGGGAGCCTGATGAATTCAGCAAAGCAGGTCTGCATCCTGGCTCACACAAATATAACTGCTCTCAAGATAAACACGGTCATTTAGAAAAACACAGGCAGAGAAGAGTCTTTAGACCCTTGGCTTCTTCTTTTAAATGCAGAGACCAGCTGCCCGATTCTTTTCACTCCTGTCATCCTGGGTGCCTCATGACCACTGACAGTTTCTCCAAAATGTCAGGTGATTATGAAAAGATGTAGCTGTAATTTTTAAAAGATTTTTCTGTACCTCTTATCTGAAGAGAAGATTTCATTCTAAAAACCCTAAGAGAAAAAGAAAAGATTCATTACTTATTTTAAGTCTGTCTCGTAGTTTAGATTTTTAAATTGGTATGATTAGGGTAAAGAGTACTTTCTATGATAGAGTTTATAAAACATTTTACAGATGGCTGTGGGTTTTAAGCAGTACTGCAACAGATGTTAAATGATAACAACCATTAGAGTAACAGTAATAACAATCCTAACAGGGTTGTGTCACTACAGTCTTTCAAGAATATCTCTACAACTGTTTAATTTAATTTGAAAGTGCTTGGAGTTTTTAAAAATCAGATAAAATGTCAGACCTATGAATTTCAGATTGCTACAGTCTCCTTCCTCTACCAGTTCTAAAAAGTCACAACTATTAGATGGGGGAGGGTCTGTGCTGCCCCACTAAGCTAAGATTTTTGCATTGTTACTGAGCAGGCAGTACTGAGATGCTCAAGGGGAACAAACAAGGATGCATCCTGAGAATCCAAGGTAACAGAAATGTGCTTCCATTCTCTATACAGTAATCTCAAAAGGCAGCAGCAAATCAGCAAAAGCTGAAAAGCAGCAGCTATGGACCCATGGTAAGTTCAGTCTGGCCCTATTTGGTTTAATCCTGACTTTTTTTCCATTCTTTTGCCAGATGCTGAACTGTTACATTTTGGTGATGCAAATAAAAAGGACAAACTGTTAGTTTAAAGTTCCAGAGCACTGAGTTACAGTACAGTCAATTAACATTTAACTCCTATTAAATGACAAAATAAAGGTATACCTTACATGACCTTTTCAAATTTTTAATGTAGTATTACTGAGTAAACCTTAAAATCACTGGGGGTTTTCTGTCAGAAAAAAACTACTAAGACAGAGGTACTATGTTATTGGACTACCATATGGAAAGAGTTATGTGTAAGAGAATCAACAGTGACTGAATTGTTTTTGTTACAGGCTAATGTAGTCAAGCAGCAAAAGATTTGTGCTTTAGTACGTAAAGAAATAATACAAGAAAAAAAAAGTCTAAATCTTTTTGGCAGGAGACCTGAAACTAAAGCAAATCATGTCAAAACCCAGAAAGTTATAAAATTCCTTTGTAAAAATCAAATAGTGATCTCTTATTGCATTCACTCATAAAGCTGTTGGAAATGGCAATCCCTGATACATACATGGATTGTGTAGGTATCAATTAAAATAGGCCAGGTAGGAAACAAGGACTTATATGGGAGGCATTATGTATTAGAAACTTGGTGTTGGGTTCTTCACACAGGACTTGCACCACTTTTCAGAATTCAACATTTAGTTTGAAACTAGAACTCCTTCCTTTCTGTTGGAAGGGATACTTGAAGCATGGGAAAGAAAGGAGCAAAGCTAGCTCAGCTTTTCCATAGCCTCAGTAAGCCATCTTCCATCCCTTTGAGTATAAGCACTACTGCCTCAGAGGAAAAAGCATAGTAAATCATGGTATAGCCAGTCACACCAGTGCCTGTACTTCTTGTACCTTCTGCATGCTGTGGAGACCTCATCTCCTCCCCTGCATGGGAGACGGGTCTACAGAGCAGTTCCGCGGTAACTTTCAGAGGGGAAGTAGCAAGTAGGAAAAGCAGGGAAAACCTAAGCAAATACAAATTTGGTGGATTTCCCAGCACTTTGCAAAATACACCATGAGGAGTCTTAAGGTCTTAATTGCATGAATATGTCAACCTGAAGAAATAACTTTTCCACCCACAATCTGGATTCAAAGATTATAGAGAAGGAATCAGTCATGTGAGAGACACAGGCTTTCTCATAATTACCGTAACTACTTTATAGCATAGCTAACTTTTAAAACCTGGTGAAAAAAAAAAAAAAAGCAGGAATATTGACAATCATGAAAGGCTTTAAAAAATAATTTAACTTGTTAAAAACTAACAGCTTACATTTTAATTGTGTTTTCCCTTTTTATGTTTTCTTTCTGTTTGTTTGTTGTCATTACCGTTCACCTGGAGCCATGAAACACATTTAACACGAAATCCAAGAGGGCAAGATCTGCAAAAAAAGTGGTTCTTTGTCCACTAAAAACCTGACCAGTTTCTAGCAAGAGTGGTCAGTAAGGGCCTTTGCAAACCTCCACCAAAGCAACCGAGTTACCACCGTAAGCAGGAAACAGACATTCCCCCCTAGATTTTAGTAAAAGGAAAGCATCTGTGTTTCACTTGTGCCTTTAAAAATCACTTAACAGGCATTTTCAAAAAGTATGGTTGAAATTTGTATCCTAGGAAATCTTGAGTTCTTGAGTCCCAGACATACCTTTCTGTAGATTCTGAAAATGCTTCTCTATACCAGCTCAGTCCCAGTTTAGCAGGGGTAGCCACTGATATTGATGATGATAGCTAATGATGATGAACTATAAAAGAACTATGACTTTCTCTAGTAGCTAATCTGATCTTTACATCAGGGCTCAAACTTACTTAACCTTACTTGTAACAACTGTGTGAATGACCTAAAATTGAAGCTCATTGATTACTGAGAGCAACATCTGATTCTTAAACTCACAGCCATAAATGTTGTGCCTATTTTACTGTATTATTTCAGAGTAAGATAAAATGGCATCTTTAAGGTTCTTTCCAATCTAAACCATTCTATGATTCTATGATTATTTAGCTTAGCATTTTTATTGTAAATAATTGCCATCTTTTTGAACAGTAAACCAAATGAAAGCAAGTTTTTCCATTACGTTATTATTGACCAGGCAATTTTACTGACAGCATTTTGTGTGTATCATAGAATCATAGAATACCAGGTTGGAAGGGACTTTTCTTGGCAAAAGACCCAAGACCTGAGAGTTTCTCACTTTGGGAATCTTACAGCAAAACTCCATGACAGGGGATCTCAGGAAAGGTTGGTATCTTGCAGGTTAGAAAGTCAAAGAATGCAAATATTAATATCCTAGCAAAAATAACCATGCTCTACGAAATCCATTGCTCTTGTTTCTCTACTTACTGTTCTAAATGAAGGGCAGAGTTTCAGGTAATCATTTTATTATCTATCTACAAGTCATTCTTCAGAAAAAAAGAAAGATTCTTAAGGAAATAATTATAACCGATAACAGACTACATACACTACAGTTCAGAACCAAATTCTCTTCTCACCATTAAAACTTGTTTTGAACACTAATCAATATTTTAATGGCAAGTCCAGCATTAAATGGTACATTCATATCTGTTTGTTAGAATAAATGTCCATAATGAAAACCATGCATTTTTGAATACAGATTTAAGTAATTGGAATGCTTTCTACATGATGCTGGTTTAACTAAAATTAAAAGAGTACTCCTCCCATACAGGAAGACAAGCCTAATGAAGAGAGCTGGAGAGTCTCGAGGTACTACTGCATTTCAGAAAGACAGCAGAACAGCTGCAAACCAAAAGCAATGATTTTTGTGTCCAGCAGTCAGGAAAAAAAAAACCTCTCTTTACCGTCCTGTACAGCACATAATAAGCAAGTTTTCTGGTTTTGGTTTTGGTTGGTGTTTTGTTGGTTTTTTTTTGATTAGACAGCATTTGAATCCTCAGACTAAATTTGCTGCCTTTTGATAGCTCTGACTTCATACTGCTCCACTCTCCAAGGTGACTTAAGCCTATTTGGGGGGGATATCTGTTTTTTCAGGAGCCTGAAGAAATCAGCAGCAGATGACAGCCTGGCACAGGCTCAAAACCAAGAGCAGACAGGCAACACAAGGAAAACATCTGATTGTTTTAGGACCATTGGAAAATTCACCTTATTCAAAATGTTTTGATACAAACATTGTAGAAACTCCTGGAAAACCCTTCTGCAGAGATTTCAGACTGACCCAGACAGGAACTGCTGCTTCAGATACCTCTCTTGAGTGTAGATGTTGCTATTGCTCAGCAGAGGATTAAGCTGGAGTGACTAACATGACTGCTATCCCAGGTTTCCTGGACATTCCCATTCCCATGGCAAAGATGACAGAAGAAAAAGCTGGCCAAAGGCTTGTGCTTAAAATGCTGAGTTCAGTATGCCTGCATACAAACGCTGTCCAGCAGCATTCCTGGCAGTCCCTGGGGGCTGCAGACAGCCAGCAGCACTGCCAGCCAGCCCAGCCCAACCTGCTGAGGCACGCTTGATGACACCTACCAAACCGCACGCACGGGGTGACCCATGGCAGGTGACTGCGGGAAGTTCTGTTTGCTTTTCCTGCCTTTACCACAGACTTCCTGGGTGATCCCAGGTAAGTCACTTATTCCTCAGCTTTCTCTTCTGTCACAAAAGGAAAACTAGTCCCTTCAAGCTCCCTCCCAGCAACGTTCCAGGACTGACCCCAAGCTCACAAGGGTCTGTGAGATGACTGAGTGGGTGGTGTGAATCAAATGCAAACGGCCAAGAGTGATAAAAGCTTTTCCTATTTTATTTTGTGTTAGATATCTTACCACTGCAATCAGAGCTATTGTAGGTATTTCTTAAGAAATTTACCCAGCAAACAATGTTGGTTGTTTTACTCCAGAATTATTGTTGTAGGTCAGAATTCTCTCAACTTGAATATCCAAATTTGTTTCAACACTACTTTTATAAATATTTCTGCTTTCTGAATCAACTCCTTGACTTTGAATATTACATTGAATGTATATTGTCAGCACTTGGGATTTTTAAGTATGAATTACTACTTCCTTGTGATTACTTGTAACCTTCCACCACGTCGGC
The DNA here is from genome assembly GCF_963210335.1 of Falco punctatus. Classification (NCBI taxonomy): domain Eukaryota; kingdom Metazoa; phylum Chordata; class Aves; order Falconiformes; family Falconidae; genus Falco; species Falco punctatus. The sequence continues at coordinate 94,463,104 of NC_137581.1, read as the reverse complement.
CTTTGTAACAGCTGCTCTTTGCACTCCCTGGTCTAACTATGGATGTATCCAGCTATCAATGGGCTTAGACTCCAGTGTTGAGGTATTTTGATAAGAACACTAAATCTGACTAAATAGCCCCTGCTTTTTACAGGTGCTATGCTCTCTTTGCTGATTCTGGGTGCCTTCTCCATATACTCAATACAGCAGCATTCCAGAGCTTGGGACTGTGAAAATTGTTCATAGTAGGATCTGGAAATTGGGAACAGAGTTAGTGCTTTTTCACACGATATCCTTTATTGCCAAAAAATGTTTAGCAAGTAGGCTAGTATGAGCATTGACATAAAAAAAAAGAAGACATATCCTTCTCTCACTGGGTGCTTTTATCGTTTGAGGAAGGCGAGGGATACAACAGTGGCTGAACATAGCTCAATAGTATTGCACTGCAAAGTTTTTAATTCGCTGGCAAACAACAGTCAAACCTTAATCAAATTTCTCCATCACTGCAAAAAGACAGCATTCTTAATCTTGGAAAAAACCCCGCCAAAATCCTATACAAACCCCAGCACCCCCGAAGTGCAAGCACTATCCTAGGAGGACGCGCCAGGGGGTGAGGCAGCTCACAGACTGTGGCAGCAACAGCAGAGCCGAAGGCCTCGCCGGGAAGCGATAACGTTACCGAGGAGCATCAGCAGCTCAAAACCCTGGCACCTGGGCAGCAGCTTAAACAAACCGCGGCCACGGAAGGTCCTGCAGCTGAACGGCAAAACCTGAACATCTTCCAGTGCAGGCGTTATTTCCCCGTGATGGAACCCACGGCAGAGGTGCCACGGCGCGTGCGGGTGGGGGTGCGGGTGCTGGCGGAGGCAGAGCCCGCGGGGCGGCACCGGCAGATGCAGGGAATAAGCCGACAGCAGCGGCCGCGCCTGCTCTGGGGAGGGGTGGGGGGCCGCACCGCTCGCCGGGATGGCTTTCCCCAGCGGGCACCGCCGAGGCTCCATGCCCGCATCCGCGGGGCGCCCCTTCCCCTCCGCCGCCCCGTCCCGCGAAGCCGCCTGCCCCGCCGGGGGTCGCTGCCCACCCCGTCCCCAGAGCGCGGGACGCGCACAGCGCGCGCGGCTGGAGGCGGGCCCGCCTCGCCCCGCCCCGCCCTGCCCCACCCCTCCCGGTTATACAGCCCCGTCCCGCCGCCCGCCCGCCCGCCCTACGCGCCGCCCGCCCGCCAGCCGCCGCCTCACCGCCGCGGGGCCGGGCCGGGCCCCCCTCCCCGCGGCCGGGCGATGGTGCCGGCGTCCGGGGCCGCCCTCGTCGCCGCCCTCCTCGCCGCCGCGCTGGCCGCCGCGCTGGCCGCCGCGGGCAGGTGAGCGGGGACGGCGGGGCGGGGAGGGTGCCCGGGGACCGCAGCCCCGCTGCGGCGCGGGGTCCGGCCGGGGCTGGGTCCCGATCCTCGGCCGGCGGCTCCGCGTGTGGCCGGGCCGGGCGGCGGCGTGCGCTCCCCGCCGTGCCGGGGGCTGCCGTGCTCGCCCGCAGGTGCGGGCGTCGGCGAGTCCCTCCGCTGAGCTCGCCCCGGCGGCGGGGCCCCGGTGCCGCTCGGCGCAGCGCCGTGTGAGGCGACTGCGGGCGCCCGGCCCCGCCGTGCCGAGCGCCGCTCGCCGGGGGCTCGCCCGCCGCTTCCCCTCACGTAGGCACGCGGAAGCTGCGGGGCTGCCTTACTCGGGAGCAGCGGTCCCTGCAGCGCAGCGGGGCCGATCCCGGCGGTGAGAACAGCCGCGCCGCGTACGGAACGGCGTGAGCTGCGCTGTCTCTGCCTTGTTTGTATAGACAGAGGCTTTGTCGTCAGCCCGCCGTGCCTGCGCGGTTCCGCAGAGACAGGTTCGCCCCAGAAACGGAACGAGATTTCGAGAGAGGGTAAATAAAGCCACTTGCTCCGGACTAAGGCACCCCAGCCTTCCCCTTCCCAGTTCTCCAGAAGCAAACAGAACGCCGCAAGCGCTGCGGCGAGGGAGTAGCTGGCAGGAGACTTTGCAGCAACTGGGGATGAAGCCTTCAAGGTGGCGTGTGGCGTATTTGTTTAGTAGCAGGGTTGTGAACGGGAATGTTTGTATCCCCAGCAAGCGGCGGCGTGCTGTGCCCGTGCACGCGGGCTGGCCAGCGGACAGGTCCTCGGGAGGAGTTAATGCACTCCAGACCTGCTCCTGCAGAAAATACATCTGCTCTTAAAGCAGAGCTCTGCTTGAATGCTGATGTTAGTTTTCTTGATGTTGTGTATTTGCCCTTCAAAGACTTTGAAAGGTGTAAAGCCACAAAATAAGAGCGTTATCGCTCTCCAGAAGAAAGTACAGCCTGGAGTTAGATGAAGCCAAGAGTGGCGTGTTCAGTAAAAATGACAGTCGGGAAAGCGATGGGAAACCTACAGCATACCTAAGTCTGATTGCTCTGCAGCCTAGCTTGTCCAGGTTGGTGTTGGATGACGGTGGTGGTATCCCTCTTTTCTACCGAGATCGTTACTCTGCCTTGTCCGTTGGGAGGATGGGGAAAGAAGAGATTTTCAAACATCGTGTTGGAAGTGTTAGATGGCAAGGGACTCAAAGAGGGCAAAGAAATACTATCTGCTCTAGTTAGCCGGGGAGAAGGAACAGGAAATAGTAAAAATTGGAATCAGTTTTGAAAGACTGAATTAATTATGGTTAACTTTATTTCTTAGAAGTGTAGCTTTCATACCTAGACATGTAACCTTTCTGCTCTGAGCACTTCCTTTAAGGGGTCTGGTGGGCACATGAAGCCTTACAGAGGAACTTTGGCAAGTCCAAGCTAAACATCATTTGGTGTTTTGGGAGGGACTCTCAGTAAAGCAGGGCTGCTGTTACGTTGCCTGTTGCCTGAAACTGGCTGAAGGGATAGCTAAGGCAAAGTTATTAAAAGATAACAGGTGACACACTTCTGGTTTTATTTAATGTGACTATAGGTGAACTTTCCTGTAGAAAGAAGTCACTCTTCAAATAAACTTCTGTAAAACCAAACAAAACCAAAAAAAACAACCAACAACAACAAAAACCCTTGCTTTCGTTTGGCAAAGTCTTAAATGGATCCCTGCATGACACATTAAAAAAAAATCTTACTGTATTTCTTTCAAATTGCTAAGTTGTGAGAAACCAGCTTTTTGTCCTTCTGAATATACCAGTTGATCAAAATTTTAGGTTTGGTGCTAGCTGGTTTTTGCTAGCAGCAATGTCCAGAAAATTTTTAGAGGGAAATTAAAGAAAGATAATATCCTGCCTTTGGAGTTAACTGGAAGCTGCTAATAATATAACTGAGATCTTCCCCCCTCTGTCCCACCCCCAAGAGCAGGCAGCTATTGTATGTGCAAGAGCAGACCAAAAGTGTCCTGTAGAGATCTTGTGGAAACAGTGCACCAAATCTATTTAGCAGCTGTATCCTGAAGGAAAAAAAAAAAAAAGTAAAAGCTCATAAATGTTCCTTCCCAAAGAAAACCTTGGTAAAATACAGAATATTAATGGGACCTGAAAATAAACAGATGTATTAACTCAAACCATACCTGACTTTGTTATCTACCTGGTTAAATCAGGCTTTTGAAGACTTTCTTAGTCATCCTCTGCAGCTGCTGCTGTCGCATAACTCAGTTCAAGCAGGGCTTATGCTGCTTATGCGCACTGATTAGAACATGACAAGTAACTTTTTTCACCTCTGGGATTTTTCCTTCTTTTATTTTAACCATTATTGGTAAAATGGCTGCTAGTGAGGATTACAGTCCAGCACAGCTATCAGCTCAGTTACTATATTCAAAATTTTTGACTGCCCATTGGTATACAGATATTTTTAGTAGTTGGATTTGGCCTATGTCATGAACTAATTTTGAGAAAATTATGCAATGTAAACCTGTTTTTTTATTTTATAGAATGAAACACCAAGAAGGAGGGGTAGGGGGTGGCAGGGAGATTCTCCTGGACAAGCAAGTTCCAACATTCAGGTGTGCTTTATTCCCCCTCTATCACCTGTTATACTAGTAATATTTTCCTTTGCCGTTTTTTGTGTATTTAAGCTATTGGGGATATCAGTCCTACCCTATCAGTCAACCTCGCTTTGCTGAAGTCTACCTAGTCAGTTGGTCAGTGGAGCAGGTGAACTTTCTAAATGTTTTACTGTAAATACATGCTTTCTTTTAAAATATCAAACTGCAAGAAGTCAAAGGTACTGCATGTAGTAGTTCAAGTCTGTCCTCACATCACACTCCCAATTTATTTTGTCTGCTGCTTATGCCACTGTAGGTACAGTCATATACGTACCTGGTCCTGGCCAGTATCTGAATGTTTTGCTGTGAAATGGTCCAACTTCTTTTGGGATAGAATCCATAATTCATGTTACTCCAGAGAGGAACAATTTTTTTCAGCAGCAGGTGAATAAATGGGACATAACTTCATTAATGCCTATGTTTCTATCATTGCAGGAAACATTAGATCCTTCTCAACTTGCAAAAGAGACAGTGTATCTTAAAATTAGGTAGGAGTTGTTCTTCTGGTTCTTCAGTGCTCTTCAAGACCTCTTACTGCGTTCATACTCTCGTATCCCCCTCAGACTATTAATGGACAGTAGTGCAAGAGCAAATGGATATAAATTGGCCTTTCTTTTAACAAGTTCTTCTTTCGCTCTTTTGGAGTTGCCTGAAGTGCAGTAGGAAGCAATCAGATCCCTCTCAGCTTTTGGTTTGTTCAAGTGAAGCCAAGTTCTTCTTATCCTCTGCAAAACAGGTCATTCTTCATATGTTTTATCATCATATATACAATACATATTTCATATTTCTTTGCCATGGACGTTAAGAACTGTACACAATACAGCCTGATAAAGCAGCAATACAGCTTTCCTGGAATTTTACCTGAAACACCCGGGAGTCCCACTTACTTTATAATGGTGTTAGTGGCTCACAGTGGTGTTGACAGCCAATACAGCCAGCTCTTTCTGTTTCATCAAGTAAGGCAGCCTCAGCTTACTGTAGAAGTTCTTGTTCTTCATCAAAGAACATCTTCAATGTTTTTTGCTAAATGCCATCCTGCTGGTGTTAGCAATGTCACAGCCACATGAAGTTGGTTATTTCTCTCCTGCCTGTGCACCCTGGATGGCTCAGTCTGCCACTTGGTGCCTTTGGCAGCAGTGCTGTAAGCTGCTGACCCTCAGAGGACAGAGTTCTTCACTAGAAATGTAGAGACCACTTTTGCCACTGACCTGCACAGTCTATCTTCTCTTGCCTTTCTTCTTCAGTCACATATTTAGGCTGCAGGTCCTTCAAGGCCAGGAATTTTTTGCACTCTGAGCAGACAGTCACAAGCACAGCAATCTCACTTAGGCCTCTAGGTACTTGCTGTGAAATCCTACATGAATATCATATAGGGAGAGATCAAAAGCATCCTGTGCCTCTGGTCTGCATTACTTCTCCCCCAGTGTCCAAGAGGGTCCTTGTGACATTCTCCCAGAAAGAATCTGCCTGAAAGGATCTTTTTCTAAAGTTCTTTCTTTTGCACAAAATGCTGAACTGCTGACAGCAATAGCTGAGCTGGTGGCTGGTGGTTCTTCATGGGTCGGGGGGACTAGCCTGGTAAAACTGGTTTTCCTCCCAGATTTTGGGATCAAGGAGGACTCTCAATGATCTAGTTGAGCTTTCCCACTGCCGAAGACAGACTTTCACTTGGTGCTTGTTGTGGAAGTCAGAACAATATCTAAAAAGTTCAGCTATGTTCATTTTATTTGCAGTTTTATGGAACATTTCAATAATGTTTTAACATGTTTGTACTGAAATCTTGTGAGATATTATATAATTTGTAAAGACATTTTCATTTGATTTTGACGTGAATTATTAAATAAAACATCACTGAATGAGTTTGTCTTCCTGTGAAAATGAGCACCTTCTGGAAAGTAATGAGATCCTGCTTCCTCCAAGCTTTAGGCATTTTAACCTTCAAGGGAAGTCATAGCACTATCCAGCTGTGTTCAAGGGGACTTTCTGGGATGTAAGCAGAATATACATTTACTATCAAGGTGAATTCAAGGGCACTTCCTAGCATGCAAGCAGAACATGTTCTTTAATTTGTATACTTGCAGGTGATGTAAACCAAGAGCATTTGAATGAACAAAACAGAAAAAGGTTGTTTTACTGTGTATAAACCCAGAGGGAGGATGCTGATTTCTAATAGACGCACATACAGAAATCATAGCTGTTCAATACGCTTTTTCTCCTGCCTGAAGACAGGGTATTTGTACTTCTGTAAACTGCATCACTGGGTAAATGAGAAAGGCTGAGTGACTTCAGAAAAATTTATTTCAACACCGAAGTCTTTTTTACTTGCCAGGTGACATAAGAACCATCTCTTCGTTCAGGGTATCTCAGATAGATGAACTTATGTGTTCCTTGTGAACTCTCTTCTTTTTCCAATGGTTCTGCTACTAAAGAAAACTCCGAAGTAACATCTTGTATCTTTGAAGTGTATGCGCATACTTATTTTACTACTTTGCCTTAGTGATGTTTGCGGTAACTGTTCCAGTATGAGTGCAACCCTTACAGATAAGCGTGGGAGGATATGCGTGAAGCACTGCTGTAAGGTGATAAAGCAATGCCTTTATTGTGCATCAGACTAAAAAATGCGAAAGTGCCTGGGCTGTTGACATTTTTTCCATTTTTTTTTCCCGCCACCAGGGGGATGTTTGTTGTTGCTTATTGCCCTCCTCAATACCCCGAATCACTCACTACAAAGCTCTCACAGATAAGGTATTTTCTATGTCAGAAACACCACTTTGGACTCTTTGAAGAAAGTGTATTTTAAATTATGGCCTGGAAAAGCAGTGGGGACAGAGGATTTTTGATAAAGAGGAGAATTTCATAAAGGGGACAGACATGTGGTAATGAAGATTTTAAGTAACAGCAAACAGAGGGAGAAGAGAACTAGAGTCACAGCACCCGTTGCAGCATAGAGTAGGTCTAGAAGACTTACACAGTTGTGGATTTCCATCATATTTATAGTTTTGGCAACTAACATTGCAGGTTTTCCAACTCTTGCAGCTACTGATCTGCACAGCGACTTTGAACCCCCTGGGCTTATTGGCAGACTTAATGTTAATTTGTATGGTCAGGGAGACCAGTGCAACCAGAATGCGTAGGTCTTACACAATCAATTTGCATGTATGAGCCTGCAAGTCACTAGCTTTTATGGGGCTGACTGGTGTTCAGAAAGCTGCTTTTCTGTAGAATCAGTATTTCATCATCCAAAGCAGTACTGCTGTCAGGTATGGCATCATATATTCCATCCAGATTCTTCAAGTGACACAAGCTGGAGCAGCCCCATTGACTTAACTGATACTAAAAATGAGTCATTGTAGTAGGGGACTTGGCTGTATTTTTTGCCTTTGCCATGTTTCTCATTAGAAAGGATTTATGGTTGCACAGTTAATTTATTGCAGCTGAAACTTTCCCATCTTCCCTGTTTCTCCAACCACATGCAACTTTGCATCCCTGTCTAGGAACACTTCCCTAGGTTCAGTGAAAGGAAAATGCCTGATGGTGGATAAAACATAAGGGAAATGTACAAAGGAGTATACGAAGCAAAGTGCATTTGCCTGTTGGAGCTAGTATGTATCCTTCCTTACACAGCTCAAGAGCTCCTGGGCAGCTGGTGGCTGTGAGACAGCCTGAGGTGTGTCGCTATGGTTCTAGGTTGGATTGCTGTTATGGCTGGAAAAAGAACAACAAGGGCCACTGTGAAGGTAACATTAACACTTTATGCTTGTTTCCTCTCCATGGCGGTGTACTTGGTACTAATAAAGGGATTTCATATATGTCTGCCAGAAGTTACAGAAATAAACTTTCTGAGGAGTGAAATCTCTTAACTCTGTGAGAGAGTGACTAAAACATGTTTGAGAGACCATCTCCTCAAAAAAGCAGACCTTTGGGTAAGTAACACCAAGCCATAAAATATATATTCAAAAATTCTTAGGTCCAGAAGGGACCATCTGTTCTAACCTCCTGCACAGCCCTGGTCAGTGCCTGTATTGTTACAGCTGTCAAGTAAGTGCCAAAAATGCAGTGTTTTCTAATGCTACATATGGACCTCTAAAATGGTTTTCTATCAGTTGGTATCCTTTATCTTCAGGGTACACAGCCTCTGAGAACCAGGAGGTTTTAACTTTTAAAAATATAAATAAAACTTAAGCAATAAGTGCTCCTGACTTGAGCTCAGGTAGCTGGCCAGAATTCTGGTCTGGGGATGGTTGGCTTAGTGAAAAGTCACTTCGAATTTATAAAAGCTCTACAGATCCCAAGGAGAAGGTGATGTGGAATCTCTCTGTAGCTGTACTTGGGCAAAACACAACAAAATCATAAAATGGATGTTCTAGGAATCTTTTTCAGATGTTGCACCTGTTGTCCCAGAGAGTTTGGCATTGTTTATCCAGTGAATTTGAGTAGAGGATTAGGGTTATTCATTGCTGAAAATCAACCTACTTGTATCTAAAAGGGAAAGATGCCAAAATGTCTCTGTTCTGTATATATAGCATATCAGTTTAAAAAAGGAAAAGTGATTAATGCCTTTATTAATATTTCCGCATTGCTTAATAGCACCTTAGTTTTGATGAAATGAGTGCCTGGAGGGACAACTGGTAAATGTAAATTTGATCAGCCAGTGGAATAGGTTGTCTTGTTTTAAAGCAATAGGTTGCTTTTGTACTAAAGTACAGTTCTCATTAACTTCTACGTTTCATCTTTAGCAGATTATTTTAAGCCAACTATAATGTAATTCTGCACTGTAAATTCAGATGCAGTGGTGTTCCCTGTTTCAGTGCTAATACTCAGCTGGTCTTGCAGTATGTCATGCTGCATTCAGGGATAGAGGTAGTGTTGAAAAATGCCTTAATCTGCAGAGCTGGTGAATCAGTTCATCTGAATCAATCTTTATATGTATGGAAGATACTTGAATTTAGAAGTATGAATTTTAATTTTGAATTTTACTATATAGTTACTAACACTGTGACACTCCTATTTCCTGTAGTTTGCATAGCAGCTTTAATTACACAAGGTAGCAAGATGCACATCCTGGCGCATACTCTTTCACTGTTTTTCCACAGCTAGTCCTGGTCTAAATGCATGTTTGATTTGCTTTCCTGAATAACCCTCATGTTGACAATCACACTGACTTTAGGAGCTGTAAGCCTTATAAAAGTCAGCATTTCATTTCTAACTAATAATCCAGAGGGATTAGAGTTAAAAAATTTTTACTTTTTAATGTCTCCATGCTAAGTATAGCCCTCCCAAATCATTGTAAACCTGATGTAATTATACTAGTGGGATATGTGGGAAGGAAGGTTGCCTGATCATTTGACAGATGTGCTCTGAATGTTCCACCATGAGATGGACACATTCCTCAGCTGTAGCTGAGAAGATAAAGACTGGAAAACTATGGTAGTGTGTCTCCTTTGGCTGCAGGAGTGCTGTTGCCTCTTTCCTACTCCAGATGCCAAGCATAGCAAGTTAAGCTCTGGTTAGCTGCTTCTCACATAGGCTTCTTCAAAATAGGAAAAGGGCAAGAGTACGAAACTAAATGTAAGTCATAAGCATGGCAGAAAAACATGAGGAAGAGAGCTAAAAGGAGTCTCTTCTTTTTCAGGTCTTTACAAACCTGGACAAGCATGCACTCGTGTAATCTGTGCTAGTGTCACATTTTTTAAGCAGAACTAAAGTGTTTAGCAGTAGGTACCATTCCCAAACTAGAGGGAGAGGTACAGAGAATGTGGAACTTGTGCAACAAGTTTTTAGGCAAGTAAGCAGGACAAAAGTTCTCAATTATAGTATTTCTAACTTTTTCTTTTTCTCTCTGCTTTCTCTGCCTGACTCCGCCAGCAATCTGTGGACATGGCTGCAAGTATGGCGAGTGCGTGGGACCAAACAAATGCAAATGTTTCCCTGGATTTACAGGGAAAACCTGTAATCAAGGTTTGTGCACATGGGGATATTACTCCAGAAAGCAGACTGTTGATACTCTGTCTCCTTATCTTGTACTATGGATTGTGTCATCTTCCAAAATAGTAAAACAAGATATTTTCTCGTTTACATAGAAGAGGTTAGAGTTTAAGGCTTTTGGATCTCTAACATCCCAGGCAAGCTCGAAGCCTCCTTCAGCATACAGAAGTTTGAACGTATAACATGCATCTCCTGTGGGCTGATGACAAGGGCAAACTGACATGTTTATAATCAGAGGATTAAGGCATCGACAGATTATATAGGAAAATATTAGAAAAGAGGGAAGTCAAATCCAGAACCCATGTTATTTTCCTAACTAGCAACCCATGTTACTTTCTTAACTAACCTTCACATCAGAAGGACGTGCAGTTACGTGCTAGGCATGTAATTTCTCAATTGTCTGGGCCAATGCCATCTGTTTGCACATGCTGATTGGTAATTCTGAGAACCAGACATGGGTATCTTTAGAACTGCATATTCAGAAACCTTGAATGCACCACTTTCCCTCCATAAACTGCAATTAGATATGAAAATATTTCAGCTAACACGGTGGTGACAACTCAGCTTTTTTTTTTCCCTGTTCCAATATATGAGACCCCTGTGTTGGATCAGATGAAAGGAGCAGTTCGCAGTGTGTGGAGAGACCATCCTACTGCAGTGCAGATGAGTGAGCTGCAGGTGCTGTGAGGGAAGCATGACATAAAGGCCATGCAAATGGATGAGTCTATCCTTGCTACCTTCCTAAGCACCTGCAGCCTTTGCTTGAAAACATTGCATCGACATACTAAAGACACATTTTTCAGAGTCAAAACAATCCACTTGTTATACAATATCTTTCAGACTGTACTATAAATCTATAGTGTTACGTATTTTGGGACACTATCTTTCGCGCTTCTGATGTTGCTCACAGGGGAAGAAGTCAATTCCTCAGTACGACTAGACAGGAAAGTGAAACAGCAGCCGTGGTTGTGTGTAATAGATATGAAGGTATCACTTACAACTCCAGCCTCTGAACCTGGAAGTTTAAGCTCAAAAATTATTTGGCAGCTTAAAAGTTACCAAAAGGCAACAGAGAAGCCCCCAGCTTTTGGGTGTTTCCTTTGCAATAACTGCAGCTGCATTCGATATGCCTTCTGTAGGCAAGCAGATCAGTTCTGTGCACATGCAATAGATTCAGCATCTGAGGCTTGGGGGAAGCACCGGGCAAACCTACATATGCAAATTGCCTGTTAGGTCCCTGGGCTGTTCTACCTTCTGAAGCATGGCCAGGAATTTTTTAGCAAAGTGGTAGCTGGCACAGGCCACAAATATCCCAGAGCTATTTCAATAGTATAGCCAAATAGGTGGTCATGTTCCAGCAGCCAGGAATGCTCAGAGCCACTTTTAACTTACTGGCAGATATAGCCTTGGTTTGTCCTTACAGCAGAATGCCCTGCTGAGCAAGCTCAACCATGAGCTAACTAAAATAACAGAGATAAGGGGACTGTATTAGTCTGCCACCAAGTCTGAGCTAAATTAGCCTTATCTTCATAGGTTCTCTTTTAGAGCTGTGTATGCTATCTGTGCATTACTGTGCATTGTGTAATATGTGCAGCTAAGCACTTTTGAAAATGTATGGTCTAAGTGGAATAACTCTTGTTCCCTAGTTTGCTCTCTAGTTTCTTTGTTAAGAGAGTCTTGGTTATTTAGTGGAGCCACAGTAGCACAAAAATCCCATGTGATTTGCAGCCTGATAGGTTGTCCTTTTTCAAACAGGCCCTAAGTTTAATAATAGAATGAAACCCTCTTTTTCTTCCCTGGGCTGAGCTGTAACAAGCACTTCTGCACATGTATAACCCCCCCAAAGGTTACGCTTTGAATGGTCTGGAATTTTTTCTGTGGTCCACAGGGCATATAGACATGAGAACAGATGCTTCTCCCATTAGAAGTGGAGCTGCACAAGCTCAGTGTTTGCTTGGAGAGTTGCATCTTTACTGAAATTACTGGTCATATGTGCCTTTAAACACACGTTGAACGGGCTGCATATGCCGGTGTATTCTGTTAATGGGTTCTGTCTGCGTACTAATCAGATTTCAAATTACTAGAAGTAGAGGTGTCAGTTCACAGAAGTCACAAGCACAGATACTGTCCCCTTGTCATAGGACCAATACCATTGTCAACAATTCTCTGCCTATATCACACAAATAAAACTTTAGAATTCTAGTTTTCTCCCTGTGAAGGATATCTATTGGGAATTTGAAATCAATTTAGTTTCAGAAAAGCCTTTAAATCCTGGATTTTGAGAAGGATTTAGGATGCTTTTATTCTTGGGATTTTGAGATTTTTGAGATTTGTCCTTCTATTCTTGAAGTCAAATAATTCGTGTCATATATCACATTTCATTTCTGCTGCTGATAACCTTGGTGCCAATGTGTAGTTTAGAAAAAAAAATATCTGTTTTGCTTTATCTCAAGCTGATTTGCTGTTCTTAGTCTCATGCTTTTGCCTTTCTAATACAGAGGTCAACTGGAGGGCTAGAATCTCCAGCTAGAACCAGAGAAATCTGGAAAAATAACTCCCGGAAAAGACTATGCAATTTTCTCCCTACCCCTTCACCACTTCCTCACTAGCTGCCAGATGTGTCCAGAGCTTGCATTAGTTTTCCAGGTGTCAAGGCTCTGTTGTTAGTTTTGCTAGCAGTCTTTTCAGGCAGATGGTCTGCTAAACTCCCATCTTGCAAGGGGCTGGCTCATTTTCAATCCAGGGGATTTTACTGTGGGGAATTCAAGGCATTAGGCAATGTTATCCACCTATATGTATGAATATATGTATACAAACCCAGCACTTACTTCATTCCAATGACTTCTGCAGATCTGAATGAATGTGGACTGAAACCACGTCCCTGTGAACACAGATGTATGAATACACATGGCAGCTACAAGTGCTATTGTCTCAACGGGTACATGCTTATGCCAGATGGCACATGTGCAAGTAAGTAATAGAGCTGATAGGACAGGCATACCAAAATCATCTAATCGCGTTTCATCCCAGCAGATTTTTTTTCTTGTGATGGGATTTAGCTTATTCAGGATAGGGTCTTTGCCTTAGCTCTCTGGTACTGTCAGCAGCTGAAAGAGGCTTTCTGTTTGGCAGTACTTGGACAAAGTAAACTAGGTCATACTTGTGTTTTGGTGTTCAGAGGAATTTGTGTCCTGCTAGAAGTAAAAATCTTTGATAGCATTACTTCAGATGAAGGCTAGCTATTATAACCTTGGTGCATAGTCCTGCCAGTTCATCTGTTGAATAAGGATTAATGACACTATCCAAGCAAAGCACCAATATAGACTACTTTTTGCTGTGGTGAATTTCATGCCATTATTCCTTGCTTTACCTTTCTGTGCTCCTTGACTAATTTATTTTACGTTTCTCACAGTTGCTGCCAGCTTTTTGTAAACATTTGTTCATTGAACTAAAGCTTATCTAAACTATATTTCTACCTATTTTGTCTTTAAGTCAGCATGTAATGCAAAGCATTCTGCTTTCTTAGCCAACCTGATTTTTCAGACCTGAGGAAGCTTCTTATTTTCCAATGACACTTTTGTGTGCAGAAAATACTTTTTTTTCTTCACCTGAGTTGTTCCATATGGGTATTTTGGCTTGGAATTTCACAAAACCCTATGTAGCATGGTGGCAGCCCTTTATGTAGTCCACTGGACTGGAGCAGATGCATCAGTTGGACAAGGAGGTTGGTCTGAGCAGTGGAACAATCTGCTTAGAGATCTATCCTAAACCAGTGGACCTAGCTCTGTGTTGTGCAGCACAGTCTTTCCCATGGATATGACAGAAGACCATAAACCCTGAAAGGCTTTGATCTCCAAACCCTGAAGACAACCATTTACCAGGTAGAACACCCATGTGGCAAGTTTGCTGTTAGTCTTGGGATAATTGGAAAAACACCCAGGCTTGGCAAACACTTGCAGGAGTGTAGGGTCTGCAGATGTGGGGCAAGTAGGAAGGCCAGAGCTCTTACCTTCTCTTATGGCAGGGAGACTGAAATTGCCACGAAAGGTGCCTGGGGCCAGAGCTTTTGGAGGGTTTCCCTTCCCTGCATCACAGCTCAGGGTTGTGCTTCTGTATTATTAAGCATGGTCTGTATCACCAGCAGACAACAGCTGCAGGGCTGTGAGATGCCAGAGAAATGGATAGATATTCCTTCCATTTCATCCAAGATAATTTGTGTATTTGCTGACATCATATGCTGAGCAGTTTTCAGTAAGGCCACTGTCTTATGGACAGCTGAAGTTGGCAGAAGGCAGGACTACAGTCAAAAGAAACAATCATTTGAGCCCAGCAGCAGATTTGTCCCATCCATCCCTCAGTCCTGCTCCCCTGAGCACAAATGCTTGCTGCAGCCACGCTTTTGAACCAAGTCAGAAAGCCAGATCCAGACTGTAACTTAAGATTTCTGCTGCATTACTTTTAAGCCGGTCTTAGTTCAGGATTTGTTTCCTGATTTAAGAAACTCTGCATTTGTACCAAATATGCAATTGCACTATCCTTTGCTTAAGCCAATACAAAATGCTGAATTTCTCAGTGGCAATGGTGGCCAATGTCAAGTATGTATGAAAAAATTGCCTGAGTCACTGTGAGCCCTGAAGCTCGTGTTTGACTTTGACAGGAAACATTATTTCTCAGCAGAACCCTGACAAACCCTGACACAGAATCAAACCGAATTTCAAGAGGAAAGCCAGGTTTCCCATAGAAGGGAAGTCTTCATTCTTCACAGCTCTAGTTAAGGAGGAAAAATAATGTTCATCCAGTTTGTGCCTCATTAACCCAACCCATCTACCACCTTCCAGTTCTGAAGAGCCTTGATTTTCTTAAGCAGAAACTACGATTATAAAATGAGGCAGTAAATTATTTGCTCGAATAGAAATTACTCTTGGTTAAGTTTAGTAACCTCCCATTTCACTTGATGCTACCGTAAAGCTTGTGCTCAGATAAAACTCTAGGTTGTTTAGCCAATTATATAATTCTCATCATTTTATTCAGACAAGCATTTTGAGCATATTATTGCTCCTTTGAATCAAATTCAGCATGATGTAAGTCTCCTTAGCAAGATGGATTCCTCCTAGTCTTGAGCAGTCAGGCTTGTCTGCAGCCACACCAACGGACCATAGAGCTGGAAGAAGGGTATCAGAAGAATGTGGCTTTGGGCCACAGAGAACCATTGCTTGAAATAGTAGGTTAGTACCTAACATAAAATCATCCAAACTCTGTAGGAATTATTCTACTAGATCTGATTAGTGGTTTGTCTAAGCCAATGTTATATCTAACCAAAGCCAGGAATAGGACCTTCAAAGAAAAGAGAAAATAATCAATTAGGGAAGAATAATGTTTTGTAAATTTCTTTATTCCCACTTAGAAAATAGATAATGTGTCAAAGTATTATGATTTACAGTCTGTCTTCTTTTAACTCTTACCTCCTGTATGTTCTCATTCATAGAAAAGTAAAATGCTTTTTGGAAATACAGTAAATTCTTGGCATTGAATGTTCATCACTTAGCCACAGATTCTAAACAAACCAGCCTAAGAAAAATAATTTTACCACAGATGAACAGATTCATTTTCATAACACACAGAACTAATATGCATTATATTTTATATTAAAATCACAAATAGTGTGGCTGTAGCTATATATGCACCTGACCATATCATTGTATTTTCTATGCACTTTGTTATTATCTACCATTCTGAAAGTGCTGGTACCTCTGACAATAAATGTGTTGCATTTTAAAATAAAATTCATATTTTTTTCCTGCCTAAGCAGTGAGACAGTTTTAAAGTTCTTTCAGTTTCTTTGTGTGTCTAATAAATTGACAGCTGTTCCAGGTTTTCCACTTACAGAGAACCTATATACAATTCTGTTTCTCTGAACACAACCACAGTGAAGTAGATGGAAATAGTTTCTTTGCACACACTGTTCCAGTAAACACTTCCAAATGCTACTTCTTTCTCTGGCATCATAGCACTAATGCTTCTGGGATTTTGTCAGGATTTTAGAAATAATCTCCCTGCATACTTAATACATTTTTCCTACTTTTCTAGTCTTGCATAGGTCTGTCAGACAGAATCTAGACCCCTACATTTCTATTTAGACGCTAATCAAAATAATCTCCAATAATTCAGACTCCTAACCAACCTATGGCAACCAAGACTTATGTTCTGGCTAGTGCCTTGTTAGATATCTGTTCCATAAAGGGTCAAAATAAAGGGCAGTTTCTAAGTCCATCAGGCTAAATAGTTTGTAAAATCAAATTCTATACTAGAAGCATATTTAACGGTAAGCAATAAAAACATTTCACTACTGAATACCAGTTTTCTTTAAGGTAAATCTTTTTCAATGGAAAATGTAAAAACCACCCTTTTTGTACTTTGAGCAGTTCTGTCTGAATCTAAAAGGTAGTACTAAGAATCACAGAGCTGGAAGGAGGAATAAGGGCAGGTAAGAAAAGAACAAAGTGAAGGAGAGTGTCAGATCTATCTCACGGACACCTGAATTGTTAATGTGTTAATGTATAAACAGCTTGATTTATGATGAATGGAATTTTGTTGTTCTGATTAATTTTTTGCCTTCATCCAGATCAAACTTCATTTTAAGTGTGTGATCCCAGCCTAGAATTTTGCCCTTGTTGTTATCTTAAATACTGTTTTCAGGTTCTAGGTCATGTGCCGTGGTGAATTGCCAGTATGGATGTGATGAAGTCAAAGGGGAGGTGCAGTGTCTTTGTCCATCAGGTGGCCTTCAATTGGGACCAGACGGAAGGACATGCATTGGTATGGTTAGAAAGCTCACTCTCAGCTGCTTTTCTACAGGATCCAAAAAAGATTCTGGGGAAAGGTTAAGAAGTCGTTAGCTCTCCTCACTGGCTTGAATAATGCTGCTTGTTACTCAGTGTGATGTAAAGTTTGCATGGTTTTTTTTATAACTGCTTTTGTAATATTGGCCATGTAATTCTTTGGGCAAGTCCCATCCCCAATAAATAACTGAATATTTTGACATGATTTGGAGTCATTAACAGATTTAGTTTCTCCCTATTGCTTTGAGGCCATTAAATACAATGCTTTTCCTGCTGTCCTGCTGACATAATGCATTATAGGATTTGAGAGTTATGTTTGGGTAGGGTTTTCTTTTACTGTGATGACCCATGGTGCAAACTTCTATATTTTTCTCCAGAAGCCTCGACATCAGTTTACCTGGGAGTTTCCTGGAATGAAGAAAGCATTGCTTATAATACTTGGCACTGTTCTGTGATACCATTTGACATTGTCATCTGACAAAGCAGTGCTACAGCATTGTAATCCGATGCTGAAATCATACCCATTTTAATAGTGAAGCTAAATGAGCTCCTTTCAAAACCCAACAGACATGAAACAAAGCTTCCAAAGCAGGGACAACTCCAACAACTAGAGAAGGAGGGGCAGTGAAGTGCATGTCAGGGAGCAGCAGGAGCAGGGCAACTGTCTGTAGGTGTCCCTGCTTGAGCAGGGAGTTTGGACCAGATGACCTCGAGAGGCCCCTTCCAATCTCAACCATTCTGTGATTCTGTGAAAAAACTTTTTGCAATAAGTGCTGTCTACTAAATTGTCTTTAGTAACATACGTACAATACTGATGATTTCACATATTCTACATTATTTCTGTCACAATGGTGCAAGTCCTTTGATCATAAAGGGCAGCTTGGACATGATACCTTACATGCAATGAATAACAGTAGCCAAGCCATTTCAGATGCTGCTGAACCAATATATACTAGCTGAATGATTTCTACAGCTTAGAGAATGTTTTAGATGTTGGGAAGTTTAACGTTCAAACATTAAAAAACTAATTTTAGCTTCAGTGGACAAAACAATATTATACTTAACATTTCAAACACAAGATTAAATAAATGCATTAACCAAGAGACACCGCTGTGTAGAAGGACAGTTACTATATGAATTGTTCTCTTTATCACACAACTGTACTATCGAGTCACATCTAAAGGTTGTATGGCCTGGGACTACTGTATCACCTTTAGAGGCTATGGAATAAATCCATGTGGATACTTGGCTCAACTTCCAAACTATAAAGACTCCAACATGAGAACAATACTTACTTCTTTCAAATGAAATTACTTCGTAATTGGAACTGTCTTGCTTTGAGTAATCAGCAAGGCTCTTGGACTACCGCTAGTCAGAGTTAAAATTTGTTTGAATTATTTAAGAGCTGTGTGAACATTGTAGACATACGTATTTAAATACAATAGATGAGTGGTTCTCTTAAATCTCTTTCTGAATTATTCAGGCAACTGTTTTTATTCTTTTGGATTGAGTTTATTCTTATTTACCTTGCCTGCTCAAATGGATTTGGAAGAATGCTGATACATATGATAGAAGGTAAAATAGACAAAAAGGTACTTCAGAGGTTGGAAATAATTGGATCCCTTCTTTCTGCATGACCTGTCATATATCATCAGTTCTCCATCTCTAAAATGAGATAGCATCTTCCTGCTGTATAGCATAAGTGCTTAATATATTGTAAGATACTCTGGTATTAGTCATAGAATCAGTACAAACAGGTAAGCATTACCTGGCTATTAGTTTAATCCTCCTAAGAATAATGTTCTTAGGCTCCTCCCATACCAATCTTCCTCCTTCTCTCTGCAAGGTGTCTGTCCCCATCACTACCTTGCCGGGCAGACCTCTCACAGCCTGGAAACTTCCTCTCCTCTACATCTTGATTTAGTCCAGCAAGGGGGAGGTGCAGAGATTCAGTAGAACCGTGGTTTCCTGTTTCTGTGGCTTTCTCTTAAAAGTATTCTCTGACACTTCCTTTCTCAGGGAAACCATGGAATTTGTGGAGTTCCTCCTGACCCTGCTCCATGGCCTTAGGGCATATCATTTTCCCCAGTGGGGAGAATCCCCACTGCTGTCTGCCCTAGCTTTTACCATGCCAGGACTCAAAATCTTCCATAAAGTTCACAATTTGCTGCTTCATTTATATAAGCACATGCAAAAGTCACCCCCAGTGGGAAATTATAGGACTTATTTATTAAACACCTTGTGATAACCAAGACCAAACCATTCCCATGCAAATCCAAACTAGTTTTTGCTTTCCCATTTTACTTTCTCGTGGATCTGACCAGCATCCCTTCTCCTGCTCTAGACATTGATGAATGCTCCACTGGTAAAGTTGCCTGCCCTTACAACCGCAGATGTGTCAACACATTTGGAAGCTACTACTGCAAATGCCAGCTTGGTTATGAACTGAAATACGTCACTGGCCGTTATGACTGTGTAGGTAAGATTTAGCCCGTGAATTTTCCTCCTTCATTCTTTTTCATTCCCACACTGTGCATCTTTCCTGTCATTGCCTGAAGCATGTTGACCTAGCCTTGGGATACTGCCTCAGAAATGGATAAAAGATGTCACGCTAAGAATATTCTTGATAGCACTTTGAATTTTTCTATGGGTTTTCCCTGTGACCTTATGAAAAACCTGATCACTGGCACTTGCAAATTAAATTGCCTCGTACCAAGACAAGATGTGCAAGGGCTTGTAGTAAATTAGCAACAGCTGACTACAAAGAAGTGCTACTTTGGGTTTAGTTAAAGAGCCATGTTTAGTCCTCTTGGCTTTCAACCTGTAATGAACAAGTAGTCCCACAATTATTTTTTTTTGGGGGGGGGGGTCAATCAAGTGCCTTCATGAATGTAAAAATAGATGTTTAGCTGGACAGTACAGAACAAAAAAGTATGAAAATAATAGGTTTTAATTACTTTTCAGACCTCTCTTGCATGCCTAAGTTTCTCACAAACAAAAATAAATACAGGCAGAAAGTTATCTTGGCATGCCCAGGTGCTAAAACAAATGTCAAAACACCTTTAGTCCTGTTTCAATCCATTAGCTGAATGGTGGAAATACAGAAAAGTGTAAGTTACTGCAAGCACTGCAGCAGTATTATTCAAGCAGTTGATACATGAGGGCCTGGAAGGATTGGAACTACTACAAGAAGTGCATGCAAAACAGAATTTATGGGATTTGTTTATATTTGCTTGGTCTTGGGAGTTAGGGGTGGGAGGGAGAGTATAAGGCAGGTATTGGAAACTCAAGTTTGTATTTCCTGTTGTATGCAAATCCTGAGAGTCTTAAAGTGGAAAAAATAATTTTTCATACAATATGTGGGTAAAGACTGGAGAGGTCTCAGTAGTCAGAATTTTATCTTCAAACCTGAATCTCAGTCTCAGACACCCTATTTTCAAGTCAATCTTCCTGCTACTTGTCTCCTAGCTGACTTACATCATGAGAGGACCTGTCAGCTGCTAAAAAAGAAGCAATCTGGGTAAAATGCAAGTGGTGCAATAATTTGTGCACCAGCTTGGCTCCCTCATGTGGGAGAAATCAGAAACATCTTTGTGATGTGGCAAAACGTGGGGAAAGGAAAACAAAATCAGCTAGTCTTGATGCTTGTTCATTTTGCTGTCAGTTGAACATAGTATTTTCTACCAAATTTTTCCTGATTATACTTTTTTCGTACAGTGTCATGTGTATCCTGGAATGTTAAATAGAAAATCTCAATATCTTGGCATGCTCAGGGTCACTTTCCATTGCATTTGTTGTAGAACAAAGAAAAGAATGAGAAAGATGTAGTGCATATTTTTTTTTAATTGACGTCACACACTCTTTTGGTGCCTTTTGCGTTTTGTTAATAGAAAAGTGTGTACAGCCTACAGTTTGAATCCTGTTGTTAGTCACAAAATCACTGTGTTCACTTTACCTTTACTGGGATGCTCTACATTTTCCATGGATGCATATGCCAGTAGTTGTGCAGTTGGAGCTGATGTTAAACATTCTCTGTTAGTGTGAATTCTTCTGCCTCCGATGGACTCTGGACCGTCTTGGTCTAACACTAGTGCTTACAATACCTGGAAACAGATGGCTGGCACAAACAGGCTGTCATGAAACTTGAGTTTCAACACAGTTTTCACTGAAGCATTTATATCTTTCTCTAGATGTAAATGAATGTGTGACAAATACACACAGGTGTAACCTCCATGCACAATGTCTCAACACGGAAGGATCATTCAAGTGCAAATGTAAGCAGGGCTACCGAGGAAGTGGATTTGATTGTGCTGGTGAGTATCACTGGATGACAGGAATAGTGCTATGTTCTTTTTCTCTCATAATTGGTGCTTATAAGGCATTTTCTAGGAAATGTTATGCTGAACAGTACTGCAATACCAACCAAGCAAGACCTGTCCACAAAGTAATGTATTAATTGTACGAGTCATTGCATAGTTAATACAGGTATTATTTGTTCAAATTCATTTTGCCTATGAGTCCCAAGTCTCATAGTAGCACTAGGTATCGCAAGCAGAAAAGAGAAGAGAATTTGTCCTGAAGAAACAGAGAAAATAGCTTTAAAAAGTCGACTTTTCCTTTAACTCCTACAGCTAGCCTCTTGGAGGGCTGTGCAGTCCCTGTCAGAAGAGTGTCAAGATAACAGCAAAAAGTGAGAGGTGGGAGGAAAGCCATGACTTCTGTGCTAAAATATTTTCATTCACATTTTGCCATCGTTTGTCTATTGAATATTGAAGACCTCCTATAAAGATATCATTGCCTGGCTCTAACTGAATGTGACCCTCCTAGAAGAAAGAAAGAAAGGCAGTTCTTGTCTTTATGTTTGAAATTAACCTTTTTATTTAATACCTTTATTAAACCTAGCAGAGGTTTCTCCTGCAACGTCATTAGAAATGTTTTCCTCAGGAGGACATCTGAGCTCCTGCTCAAAGTTTTTGAGTAAAAGACGTTGTGAAAACATTTTAAAAGTCCTTGTCTATAGCAGATGAAGTCTACATAATATATAAGCCTTTTTTTCCTGGGTCTTTTTCAAGTAACCCTTGATCAGATATGTATTATGATTATACCTCATGGTCACAGATGTTCCAAGTCTCTTATTATTCATGTTTCTACTCCCATTATAATAGTAATTGAAACCTCCAATATCACACTGGTAAGTTAAAACCCTCATTAAGTTTATACTTACAGTAAAAAATGTTGACTTTTGACAATAAAAGCTAAACACACAAAAACCTGACTGGTACTGAAAGGTTTGCTTTGGACACAGACTGCCATGGCAGAGATGTTTAGAAAGTTCTTCATGCTCAGATTCAATATTATGAACCAGTTTCCTTGCTAGGCCACATCCCTGGTGATATGTCACTGCAGCTTACCACACTAGAAGGGTGCGCTGGGGTTTAAGACCTGACTGAATATCAAAGCAAACTGACATGGCACATCTTGATATGGTTCTGTTAAAACAACACGTACCACAGCTGAAATGTTAAACAAATACATCTCTAAACAAAGAGATCTGGGTTTTTTGTTGTTGTTTTTTTCTTTGTAATGAGAAGCTGAAAATTTCAAAGGAAAATCTTTTGACCAAGTGTGTGTATAAAATGTTGTTTCTTCAAGCAGAAACAATTCAACAGGAATGTTTGTTTGAATATGAACAGAGGAAATATTTTAGGTTGTGGAGAGACTATGACACATTTTTAATGCCTAGGCCTGTAAAAAACTCATTGCTGAAGACTGGTGATTTCTATCTTCTCACTGGTGTTTCTATTGAATTTTTGCTCTCTTTATGCATATTTCCTCATGTCATGTTTCCAATTACCAAAGTCCACTATTTGTTTAGAAGAGGAAGGACCTGTGCATGCATAAACTTAATAGAACACACTGAATTAAAGAGATTTAATACAACAGAGGGTAGAGGAATAACACACAGTAATGAGAGAAATCAGAGCCATAGGCAGGTCAAAAGGCAAGGGTCTAGCTAGAAAGGTGTATACAGCAAGGGGAGGGGGGCGTGGGGGGAACCAAGTCGGTGGTAGGTAAAACTTGAAAAGCGCTGGTGCTAAAAAGAGACTGGTTTCTCTGGTGGTAATTCCCACACATACATCTTTTTTTTAAAGGGAACAGATGGAGGTTCTTTCAACCTTGAATGTGTCAATAGTTGATTTTTACTGCAGTCCTCAAAGAAGTCTGACCAATGTAACTGATGTGGGCAGGACATGCATTTTGCTATTGGAGCAAATGTTTTTTCAGACAGCAACACAAACACCGATTACATATACAAACCTAAACTGAAACGCTAAGTATTCTCTGTGTCATATGGAAATTGTGGAAAATGTTTGGCTTTACTGAAGCCAAAGGAAGTTTTGCTATTGGGTGTAATATGATGGGAACACTATCCTGGGAATTTGGGTGCTGGAGGCTGTGCCAAAGGAAGTTTTGCTATTGGGTGTAATATGATGGGAACACTGTCCTGGGGATTTGGGTGCTGGAGGCTGTGGCTACACATTTCTTTTGGCGGCAGCAGCTGCAGCTCCTACAGCCCATCTCAGCTCCCAGCAGATGGGCCTGGGGTTAGGCTGCAACTAAACTAAATGCTGCTTAAGTATGTTCTCAGTACTCCAGATAATTATTCCCATAGGGTGGGAATTCCATTTTCACAGGGAAGCATTATTTCTTTATAGCAATTGTCTCTAGTACATAACAAACTGGCTACCATGGCAGCAGTATTAGCTTTTTATAATAAATGGAAAACGTTGTAATAGATAGCTTTGGTTTCAGAGTATGAAATGCAAGTAACTAAGCACATTGTTTACGATGAAACTTCTATGGCTACATCTCCTCATGCTGCCAAATAACCTAATAAGTGAAATAATGTAAAATTCACCTTTGCACAGAAGGTGGGGGAAATACTTTAATTTAATTTGTATGTCAATATACTAACTTAGGAGAAAGCTGCTGGAGCATCAGGCTGCAAACAGTGCTGCTTGTATGCATATGACCTGTGATTGTTCAGCCTTTGGCCATTTAACACTCCTACATGCATGAAACTGCAGGGCTGTCAGCCTGACCTCGATGCCAGGGAAGGTTACAGAGCAGGTCATCCTCAGTGCCGTCACATGGCACGTGCAGGACAACTGGGGGATTAGGCCCAGCCAGCAGGGGTTTATGAAAGGCAGGTCCTGCTCGACAAACCTAATCTCCTTCTACAACAAGATGACCTAGTGGATGAGGGAAAGTCTGTGGATGTTGTCTACCTAGACCTTAGTAAAGCCTTTAACACCATCTTCTACAGCATTCCCCTGGAGAAACTGGCTGCTCACGGCTTGGACAGGTGTACTCTTCGCTGTGTTAAAAGCTGGCTGGAGAGCTGAGCCCAAAGAGTGGTGGCAAATGGAGTTACATCCAGCAGGCAACTGGCCACAAGTGGTGTTCCCCAGGGCTCAATACTGGGGCCAGTTCTGTTTAATGTCTTTATCAACGATCTGGATGAGGGGATCGAGCACACCCTCAGAAGTTTGCAGATGACACAAAGTTGGAGGGGAGTGTTGATCTGCTTGAGGGTAGGAAATCTCTGCAGAGGGATCTGGACAGGATGGACTGAGGGGCATAGGCCAGTTGTGTGAGGTTCAACCAGGCTCAGTGCCAGGTCCTGCACTTGGGTCACACCAGCCCCACACAGCGCTACGGGCTGGGGCAGAGCGGCGGGGAAGTGCCTGGTGGGAAAGGGCCTGGGGGTGCTGGCTGACCCCGGCTGAACATGAGCCAGCAGTGTGCCCAGGTGGCCAAGATGGCCAACAGCATCCTGGCATGTACCACAAACAGTGTGGCCAGCAGGACTAGGGAAGGGGTTGCCCTCCTGTACTCGGCACTGGTGAGGCTGCACCTCAAACACTGTGTTCAGTTTTGGGCCCCTCACTGCAAGAGGGATGTGGAGGTTGCTGGAGCGTGTCCAGTGAAGAGCAACAAACCTGATGGAGGGTCTAGAGAACAAGTCCTGTGAGGAGCAGCTGAGGGAACTGGGGTTGTTTAGTCTGGAGAAGAGGAGATTCAGGGGGGATCTCACTCTCTACAACTACCTGAGAGGAGGTTTCAGGCAGGTGGGAGTAGGTCTCTTCTCCCAGATAATTAGCGACAGGACAAGAGGAAATGGCTTTAGGCTATACCAGGGGAGGTTTAGATTGAATGTTAGGAAAATGTTTTTCACTGAGAGGATGGTGAAGCATTGGAACAGGCTTCCCAGGGAAGTGATCGAGTCATCATCCCTGGAGGTATTTAAAAAACAGTCACCATGTGCTTGGCGACATAGTTTAGTGGTGGACTTGGTAGTCCTGGGCTAACGGTTGGACTTGATGATCTCAAAGATCTTTTCCAACCTAAATGATTCTATGAAACATTGGAGGCTGTTCCTAAACTGTCTCTAGCACACATTTCATTTGAGAATTCAGAGAGTTGTAATCTTTCAAATGCTCCCTAAAAGGGTCCTAGCCATTTCCACATCTGGCCTCTGTCTTGCTGCAATCTGTTGCTGTTCTCAGGTTCATGTGTTTCCTGATTTCCTATTGTGCATTGAAAAACCACATTTCCCTCACCACATGTTTCTTATGCATATTTCAGCTTTTATTTAAGAATAGAGTCTCACAAGGTTCCATAAGCAATTAAGATTCCTGTGGGGAAAATTAACCTATTTTTGATTCACTTTTTTGTTAGGAAACTACAAAATATCAGGAAAAATCAGTACTAACTTAAAGCCTACAACCTTCAGGTGTCACTAAGGAACTCGACAATGACACTTTTGTTATTGCCTGGCTGGAGGCAGAGGTTACAATTCTTCTTTATGCTTTGCTGAATATCTAAATGGCAATGCAAAGTCATGCCAACTCTCTCTGTGCCTCTTGTATTATTCATGTTCCTTTTTTGCTCAAAGAGGAACCCCTAAGACGCATATATAATTTTGCTTTCTTTTTAACTTGCCAGTCCTGAGAAAAGTTGGATTTGACATAATAAAATTTCAAAGCTTAAGAAGTGATTCTGGTCATATCACTGGTGAGATTCTTACAATTCAAATCAGTATGGAGCCAAATACTGTTGTCATCCTTTAACGAACAGCACTTAGGCTTTGGTCAGCTCACATTTCCTACTGGAAGCATTGCTGGCTGGTGTAGTCATGTATTAAGCACAGTGTGGCATAATAAACTTGCACAGATTTTTCAAAACATCCTTCCCTGTGTAAGATGGTAAGAATTTTAGAAATGAAACAGGCTGGGACATCTACCAAACATCATTGGTAGGTGATATTCAGTGGTGCTTAGAAGAGAATAATAGTGTAGAACCTGTGTTTTAACCTATCTATGAAAGCTTTCAGACTCTCTTAAGACTATCTAAAAGAGGTTGATAACTTACAGAATGATTTTTTTAAACTATTTCCTGCTTATCTATTTTTTACTCACATCTGCAGACTCCCCCTAAATGTGGTAAATGGTTGTCTGTATCCCTCATCTCCTCCCCAGCTTTTACAGACAGAAGGTACAAAGAGCTACAAAAGGATTTTAAAGCCAATCTCCTAGGCTTGTCTCTCACCAGGTTTTTAAACGTATTGCTAGGTGTGAAGGTGGAAGCAGCGCAGTGCCTGCTGGAGTGCAGAGCAAGCTATCTCCTACTGCAACCTACTTAGGTTCAGAGCCCCAGCCAGCACTGGCTGCAGTCCCAGGATGTGTGGGAGGAGAACGGGTCACTGTCTGTCCCTGTCCTGTATCATCCCCTGAGTATTTGCCTTTACACAATGCAGCACAAAACAGGGGGTTGGCATCTGCACTCTCTATTTTTTCTAACTCAACTTTCACAGCTTGGTCATTAGACATCCTACACCAAGTTGTTTCTGTGATCTTACAATCTTGTACAGCAACTGATGACAGAAAAGACTTACTTCTAGCCCTCACCTGCCTTTGTTTTTCCAACTCATGTTTTAATTCTCTCTAATTCAAAGCAAAGTTATTTTCATAATAGGGCAATAAACACAAGCTGTATAAGAGCAGGAGGAATTAATCTGTTTCCTGATAGAAGGTATGTAAAGAAGAGCTGGGATGAAATGCACTACATTTCACTTTCCAAAATTCTCTATGTAGTCGCGTGGACAGATAAATGCACAAATGTTTGTGAGCAACACCTGTGCATTTATATGCATGTCTTGGGGCAAAGAAAGGGTCCTGAAAAATCACTGCCTCAGCTGTAGCACCCCATGTTGCCAGAGAAGGGGAGCTGTTCATTCAGGCAAGTCCACAGGCAGTGGATTCAACAGAACAGAGTTTAAGGTGGTCTGTCCTTATGCTGGTTTATTCCTCCTGCAATTTATGGGTAGACATAAAAAGCCTCAAATGTACACCTCCAGCTATTCTAAAGCTGAATGCAGATTAGAAGGATACTAGTGGTATATTCTAAAATATGCTTGGTGTCTAGTCCCTCTGTGAACCCATGAGCATGCAGATTTTCATATTGCAGCAGCAAACTGGAGTCTGCAAGCACTTGAGGATTTATACACTTTCACCCCCCTATTTTTGTCACTTCTGTCAGCTGATTTTCAGCTTACCTCTGCACGTACAAGGAGATTGGTATTTTAGCACCACAGAGGTTATTATGTTGAGCTCTAAGAATTTTTCATTTCACTGGGAAGACTTCAAAGCAGAAACTACAAGCAGATGTTCAGGTTTGCTGAGCAGTCAGTCCTGGCTTGAAAATCTCCACAGCCTCTTTATTAGCAGCCTGAAGTTTCTTGTTACTGATTGTCAAGAGGAAAATTGGAATGACACTTTCCTGTTAAATTTTATTGCTGCATTCTGAGTTTAGACACAGAGAACCTTACATCTTTCATGGTATCACTCTCCAGAGGAAAGGCTCACTTAGGGGACTATTAATGAAGAGTTTACTTGCAAGTATCTGACAAGCAAGGCTTGTTTTATCCAAAGGAAAAGAAAATCAGTATCTTCAATTTTGATTTAATTTTTTAATTGGCATCTGTTTACTTTACTATTCCAACTGCAGCCTCAAAAACCCTGAATGCTCCAGTGAGCACACCAAGACAGTCTGATTCTGCTCCTGGGATACTAAGTAGCATGTAGTTGCATTTGCCATAAATAAAATGTGACAGATTGACAGTGACAAGATTGTATTTTCCAGGAGTGAATATAAATTCAGGGAAATTTCCCCTTTTCCTACTAGACTATGGTTCTGTTTTATTAACCAATGTTTTTTCTTCTGCTATATTACTGTGAAAAGAAACACACAGAAAGAAGCACTACAAGGTTACAAGTCCAGTCCATCTGTCCCAAAGTACTACTATAAAATTTATATTATTGCAAAGTGAGGAGCAAAATAGGAACATATTCTTGCCCTGATAATGCAATCACTAGACAGAAAACAGAGGGAAATAAAAATTGCTGATTTCACCATTTGCAATCTAAAAAGTCTGTAGGCACTGTAGCATCAATACTGATCAAGACTCAAAAATAGGAAGCAATATACAAGGCTATTCTGACCCACTGGTGGAAATAGTCTCCATCTACAGAAGAGCTTTTGTACAGCACTTTGGAACTGCTCAGCCCTCGTTATTTCCTAGGTATGTCGCTGTCGGCAGCTTATAACATGGTTGTGCTATCCTACCTGCCAGTCCTTCTTCCCCACCCACAAAGATTCAGGCTGTGACCAGCACGAGAGGACTGAGTACATAATTGTATACTGACCAGTCACATCATAACAGTCATGAAATCCTGAGTTGATTCAAAAGCCTCATTGCCTCAAGCCTCAAAGTCCATTGCCATGGATTTTAAACCGCAAAGACGCTCCCTTCCTCAGTAGCTCTGGTACTATGACAGGTAGGGACTTGGAGAATTCTAGTGGAATCCTTATGGTGGGATCTGATCACCTCATAAACTAGAACTCCTCAGATTTATGTCTTCTCTAAAACGTGCGTATTTGTTACACAAACCCTTCCAGACCTAGTTTTGGCACAGTGGTTTTCCTTGACTGATGTTCAGCAGCAACTCGTGTTGCTGATAAAAAGCAACACCAGCAGTATTGCTGTAATTTCTCCTTTGAATTTGCTTTGTACTGTACACATACCTTGAGCAAACTGATCCCAAGTAGTCCTGGCTTTGACCCTCAGTTATGATTTGGCCATCAGCACAAAGAACCATCAGTCTTTGTCAGATGACAGAAGAGTACATCTGGAAGGGACTAAAAAAGATCAGTTAGCCTGGTTTTTTTCTCTGAGGCAGATCATATCCAGTATATTAATGACAGATTGTAGCCTAACTATTTTTTAAAACTTCTAGTGATATAATCTAATAATCAAATAATCTAAGTGGCTTGCTCCTGTGTTTTACTACCCTATAGCAAGAGTAGTAAGTTTTTCATAATATGTAACTAAAATCTCTCCTCATTTCATGTAAACTGATAATTTTCCCATCTTAAGAGAACATGGAGAACAGCTGGCCAACATACTGTCTCAAAGGAGCACTTTGTGCTGCTACTGGGTCCCGCCACTGGTGGACAACCAATCCTGCCTCCCCACATCCCTAGAAATGCATCTTCAAATGGTTTCCTGTGACAAATGTCCCTCATTCAAGCATCCAAACACAATCTGATGATTGTAGAGAGAGAAAACCTGAGTTTTAAAAGAAATAAAAAGCTTGTGTCTTGGAACTTAATACACTGACAAGGAAAACATGACTTGAAAATCCAGGTTGATATGTAAATGTAAAAATGTCCTCTTACCAATGAACGTTTTGAAGTTTTTGCCTGGCTATAGAGGGTATTTGACTTCATTATACCTCATAGAAGGGAAACCCCCAAATTTAGGTTTTTTTTCTTTTGTTTTACAGATTTGAACAATCTCAATTGATTTTTACCCCACTATTAAGTTTTTATCTTCTGGCAGCCTTTGTGTTTCTGAGCAGAATCCAAAGTTGCAAGATCCTACAAAACTGGTTATCTTTTTAGTATTTTGTATCCAAGAGGAATAATAAAATAGTAAAAATCTAATAATAATAATTTGGCATTCTCGGATGCCTCTGAATTTGTGCGGTTTACACCTTAGAATTGAATATCCCTTAGAGCTAAATGAAATATGACGGAGCAGCTTGATGTATCTTCTCTCAAAATACACTCCATTTCAGTGGCTTTCAGCCTGTCATGCAAGGAAAGTTAGACCAGAGAAGTTACACAGGAATCCAAATGAGGTTATGATGGAGGGTCGCTTTGGTCTTTTCACTGTAACTCAAACAGGGGGTTGGCTATACAACAGAGCTAAACATGTGCATGCGTATTCGGTTCTGTGCGGACTGAACTTACAGTAGAGCATTTGGCTCCCACTTATAAATGTCATTGCTGAATGATTCCTTAGATGAATATTTAATACTTTCTTCTTGGTTCTAGTTATCCCTGAAAAGTCAGTGAAGGAAATTGCAAGAATCCCTGGGACAACTAAGGACACAATTAAGAAACTTCTCACACATAAAAACAGCGTGAAAAAGCATGAAACAATTAAGAATGCGATCCCAGAAGCAGCTGTGACACCATCTTCTAAGACCCACTTGCAGTTACTGGACTATGAAGGTGGCATTGATCTTGGTAAGAGCTACAGGGAGGAAGAGAAAGAATGTGAAGCTACTGCAGAAGAGGAGGCAGAAGAGTCAGATGAAGAAGAGAAGGAAGATTTTGAGAATCAAATTGACCATGAGCAAAGCCTTAGAGGAGATGTCTTTTGTAAGTTTCTTAATTTTTAAAAAATCTGGATTCAATGTAAAATATATAAGCGTATATATAAAAATATATATAAACACTAACAAAATAATCACAAAACATTATAGCCATTTTAATCAGAATTTATTTACATTATTTATTTATTTATTTATTTACAGAAGATTAAAAGTAACCTAACATACTGACTGGTGAGACTAAAGGCACGGAATGTCCCCGTTAGGGGAATCTGTCTGTTGTCAATATGAGCAGAGAGGGAGTGCATCATCCTGACGGGCGCTCTGCAGGCTGTGCTTTCAGAGCAGCTTAGGCATAGCACATAGTTTATCCCCATTTTCTTCACAGAAGCCCTAGCAAAACAAGATACTGTGCTGCTTCATTACAAGTAAGAATAATTAGCTTTGACTTGTGGCAGGGATACTGGTCATCGTAAGTAGTGTGCATGGTTCAGAGGAAAAACATAGACTGTGGTGTCCTTGTGTTTCAAATCATATCAACCATATGATAGGCACCACTGTTGTTCATGTCATTCCCAACAGAAAAATAACTACATGAATCACAGAGTGTTTGGGTTTTTAGAGTTTATCTGAATGGACACACTCAAATTTAAAGTATTTGATGGTATTTGAGCTGGAGTCTTGCTTAATATCTGACATTAGTCGTTTATCAGGAAGAATGACATAGTCTGCTTTCAGGTGTTTCCTTCCAACTATTATCTTGTATGCCATGCAATTCCTTGCTGTGCTTTTTAAAGTTTTCAGATGCACTTTAATTGGTTTTTAGTACATCTGGCTCAAACCCTCTTCAAGGTAGAGGCAAAACCACGTAATATGAAAAATACACCCTGATTTATTATACTCATTCATTATACTTTCTCTTTTCCAATGTATAGAAAAATAATGAAAACAGTAACTGCAATTATGCACCATATTTCATAATGATAAAAATGAACACAAAATAAGTTAGAATTCAAATTGTTTCTATTTGATTTGAAGACACATAATTTTTTAAAAGGAAAGATAGTTTTAAAGTCATCTGGAAAAAACGATCTGTAATATTACTACTGTAAGAAAGCCAAGAAAAAATGTGATTATTCACCTAAATACATTTGAGAATACAAGCTTCTTTACCAAAGGTATGCTTATCCTAAAAGTATTTTTTTTTTCAGTTTTCAGTGGTAATTGGCCTGTTTCAGTTCAGGCTAAGGATGTATATTAACATTGCTTCCCCAAATTATGCTAGCAAGCTGATAAACAGAGTGAAGTCAGGTCTTTGTTCACCAGCCTCCTCTTTCCCTGCAAATATTAACAGTGAGTGCTTATGGCATATTTTGAGTTTGCTGACAGTACCAAACTAGGGAGAGCGACCCATAGGCTGAAGGGCAGCGCTGCTATTAGGAGAGACCTGGCCAGGCTGTGGAAACGAGCTGACAGAAACGTTATCCAGTTCAACAAAACCAAATGCAAAGGGAGAGAAAAGCCTTGTGCAACATTACGGACATGGGATGACTGCTTAGGAAGAAGCTTTGTGGAAAAAGGGAAGTGATCCTTCCCCTCCATTTGGCACTTGTGAGACCACATCTGAGGTGCCGTGTCCATTTTGGGGCTCTCCATTACAAGACAGATGAGGACATACTGGCATGAGTCTAGCAGTGCTCCACCAAGGTCAGGGGCCTGGAGGACACAGTGTATGAGGAGAGGCTGAGAGTAAAACTTTCATTTAGCCTTAAGAGAAGCTAAAGGGAGATTTTATAGCTGTCTTCAGCTATCTAATGGAAGGTTATAGGGAGACACAGATTCTTCTTGAAAATATACAGTAATAGGACAAGAAGTAATGAGTATAAGTTGGAACAAAAAATTCTGATTAGATATTGTGAAAATAATATTTTAATATGAAAGTGGACAAAAATTTGTACAGGTATGCGGAGAGGTTGTGAAATATCCATCTTTGGAGATATTCATAATATGACTGAGCTGGGCTTTGAGCAACCTCTTGATCATACTAATGACCTACAGATGTCCCTTCCAACCCACATGATTCTGTGATTCATTCTAAAATTTCAGCTGAGCATTTCAAAGCAGTTTAGAAAGTGGTGGTATCCAGTGTGTGTAGACCTGCATCCTGGAAGACACTTAGATGCCTCTTTGGTACCATAAGCATGTAAGCTCACAATTCAGGAATCAGTGACATTTCCAAAATGTCAAAACAGCTGCCACCTAGCCACATGCAAAAATACACTTCTGCAGGTCAGCTTTTAACTGGACCAAGTGGTGAAAAGTTTCTGGCTAACGGTGCCATGCCTCCAAAATTGAGGATCCTGTGCTCAGGATGCTACTCTCCCTCTGGCCAGCCACACTGAATTCATTACCTCAGCCTATCTCTTTACTCAGCCTTTCACTCCTGACAAGCTTATGACACTTCCTGCCATCTTCTAAGGATCCTTTCATATATCTCTTACCTAAAAGAGGTAGCAGGTGCAAAAGCTGAAGCCAAATTAGGGTTGAAGTTTTCACTGGATGGCAAGCTACCCTTGCAGTTCAGCATTACCATGCTGGTACTGCCAAATGCATTTGAGAGTCTCAGACCAAAGCATTAAGTGACTTGCCACAGTTCTCTCACAAGAAGCAATAAAATCCAGGTCTTCTGATGGCCAGGCTCATACTTTAACACTTAGAGAATTCTGTTTCACACACATTTCTATTCTTGTCTTTACAAAATTGCCACTACAACTGACAGCAGTGACAATTAATATTATTGCTTGAAAATACTAAAGCACTGTGTTTTATCTATATTTTTGCCTACACTGTCATTGTTCCAGTCACATTTGGCTGAATTTTCCATTATTGGTATAAGGGATTTATATGATGAACATGCTAGAGAGATTTTATTTTGCCAGGGGATACTGGCAGAAGGTTGGTGTGCTTCGTGATACAGGGATACCAGTATGCCCCAGATGTACTTTCATTAAGTATGTGAATTCTGTATTATTTATGGCGTTCTTGTTTGATACCAACTATGTAGAGGACTTAAGGCATTGTGTCATTCGCATTTTTCTTTCAGGATAGGTTGCATATATTAATTGTGTTTCCTTTCCTTTAAAATTTTCATATGCTATACTTGATCCTTGTTATTATAAAAATTCAGTCACAATTGAGGCACTTAATTGCTTGAACATTTGGCTTTAAAAACACTTTAATTTTTAATGATACTGAATGATCTTTTGGAGTACATCTTTAACTCAGACATACAGCTTGTAAATTTACACATTGGCTTTTTGCCTCCTCTGCTGATGTCTATTCAGCAGTGATTCCGTTACTAACCCATTAATTTCCTCCATATAATCCTCTCAGTTCACATAGTATCTGTGTTTTGTTATTAATATTGATACTGTTTTTCTTCCAGGGAGAGTACTTAATTAGGAAAATGGGTAGGTCACACTTTTTAGAGATGTTAATTAGTATTTTTAAATTTATGTATTATTTTATCATAGTAGTTTTACTACATAATAAATACATAAGGAGCCACAGAAAAATACTGTAGAGAAAAAGGGAATTATTATATGGAAAAGGAATTTATTAAAATAGACCAACTATCAAAATAAAGGACCTTTGTGAAAACTATTACTCACAGGGTTTTTTAAAAACAGAATAAAGACAGTGAAGCCCCCAGCATTTAAGAAATGTCAAAAATTAATCTGTGAAAACATATGTTTCTTCTTACATTGTTATACCTTATGATACTGCCTGTAATGACTTTAAATGACTGTTTTCCATGGGATCCCTACCTTGTTCAGTGTGAAGGAAGGACCTGTCCTGCTGTGAAAGGTGCAGTTTAAAAAGTAGGACTCTGTGTCCTATTGATGGCAAAAATTGCAGATGTATAGAAAATAAGAGTAAACCAAAGTATTGGAAAGCTGCTTACTGTGTGAGAAATGTCCTTTCTATACAGGGAAGGAGACACAGAGAGGTGGAACAAAGTGCTTGGTTATATAGGCAGTGACTGTACAGATGTCTCCAGACTCAAGCTAGAGGTGAACCCTGTCATTTTCTAACATTTCAGTGCTTTTCATGTACCATTTGTAATCCAGAATGGTATTGCTAACTGGAACTAAATTCCATATTCTGTACTCTTATCAGTTTATGAAACTCATATCGTGCTTAAAACACTCCTATAGTATCATGTAGCCAGCTGTGTTCATTACAGAGCCTCTTCCTTTGATAGCACCAAGAATGAGAAAAAGGTTTTGGATTATTATTTGGCAGTAGTAAAAGTGGACTGTTTCCCTTACAGGTTCTAGGCTCTTAATTCTGAACAAGAGCACTCTCTCAGATAATGAGGATATTTGCTCTTAATCTTATTCTTTTCTGATAATTAGACCACTGTGTGAGTAAATAATGTTCAGACAGCTCAGTCCACAGCTATAGATAAAAGTCTCAAAAGATGTCAGACATCTGGCAAATGTAATTCTTTCAGAGGAGGATGTGGTAGCACAGATGTGGCATATTCCTTTGAGTCTGACATAGTGATATACTGCATATATGAGAAGCTAGTCTTCATTTTACTACCTCTTATATTCTGCTTGATTTTTTTACAGTGCCCACTCTGGTTTTCTGGGGTTTTTTTATGGGCTTTGAACATCAGAGAGCAGTGTTAGAAAGACAGTGAGTACCATTTTTGTGAGAGTCCCCACATGCTGCAGTTTCAGGCACTTCAGAAATTCTGTTGCCCACAACTAACACACTTAAATACATAGGTGCTTGTATTCTGCTATATAACTGTTCCTCCAATATAGCTGCCTCAGCAAGAGCTCAATGTGATGCCATAGATGATTTATTAGAAACACAGTCCCGCTAACAGGGAAAAAAAAGGAATTAAAGCTTTAAGGATAGCACATGCATTACTGCAGATAAATAGAAGGTTACTTCCAAGCTATAAATCAAGCCATGTTTTTCAGACAAAAATGTCATTTCCAAATGCAGTATAAATAATTTTATATACAGCAGTTGGCAAAACAGAGAGGTGAAACCAAGTGCATATAAAGGAGAATTTATCAGTGTTTCAGTAAGCTCCATTAGCACCACAGTCACTTAGCAGTTGCTTACCAGTGCTTTTGTACTCTTTCTGAAGGGTGCCCATAAAACAGTGTTCCACAGACCTATTCTACTGAGCTTCTGCTTGTTAGGTTTGGGGGTTTAGCTGCTTTTTTTTTGCTTTTTTTACTTTGAACCTTTTAATGTTGCAGTTTAGTCCAAACAGCACTTTTCCAGATGTGCTCCTGAAGCTTCCTATTGCTTTCACGAGCTCATTGGCCCTTATTTTGACTTACAGACCAAGTTGAGGGTCTGTCTGCCTGGTACTTTTCAGGCGGACCTAAGCTCGCTCCAGTTGTGCTCCAAGCAAGCCAGGTGCAAGCCAGCTCCAAACAAGAAGTTACGTAGTCAAGAGTTGGTGCAACTGGCAGACCAGTGCTAACAAACCTGTTTGGCAGGCAGAGTGAACTGGTGTCTGCCTGCATTTCTAGGAGGACACTGCTGTGCACTGTACGAAAGGATATGCTTGAACCTAACTAACTGTTTTGCTATATCTTGTAGTAGCAGTCCACTATCCTCCTTTACTTCGCTATCTAAAGGTCCCCAGACAAGGGGCTCTCAAATCTCATCTATGTCATTATGCGCAGCACTCCTTGTAAGCCTGGTGTTTTTAAAGTGGAATTCTAGTTTCACGTATAAATTTGTTTCTAGATCCCCTTCAAGTCACTTTATTTAGGCACATTTATACTAGAACAGTGTCTCAATGCTTCTTTTCAGCACTACTTTCTCATTTTCTGAGGTTATTGTTAAGAAGCATTTCCAAGATTGCATGCATCCCCAGTAGTTTCAGAGTTGCTTTATGAGTCCTGTTATTTTTTAGGGAAGTACTTCCAGCCAGATAGAGCTGGCTGCGGCTGTTCTGTTTTGCAGAAGGTCTCTTTCCTTGCTGCAGTTCTTGATAATATAATACAACTGACAAACCGCATCTAACATGTCTCAGAGATTCTTACTCCTCAGAACAGGGGAAATACTTAGATACATGTTGCAGGTAGCAACGCTGAATTTCTTGCAGATGTAAGAACCTGTGTCAGCAGTAAGGTGGCTGTTCTCAGGACCAGAACATCACCAATTTATTTATGGTCAGCTCATCGCAGACATTCATAGACACAACTCGTATGGAAATCGGTGGTAGTTAGTTACCTCTGAAGGTAACTCTGAAGACCAGGGCGTTAGTTCTCTCTGCCACTAATTCCTGCTCTTAATATCAACCCATCTTACCATATAAGAGTATCATGATGACATCAACAGTTAAAAATGTATGGCACCATGATATGAAGTTTTATATGCAGAGATTATATAGTAGATAGTGCTGCAGATAAGTACATGGGTGGGCACCAGCAGTCCAGGAGGAAGGATAGACTCAGCTGTGCCTAAAGTAGGATGTTATGTGAGCTTTTGTTTTTCTTCGAGTATGTTCTTAGGGAATGTACGACAAGGCCTGCCTTTCTGCAAGTACCACTTGACAGCAGAAGAGCTGAAAAGAGAAATCCTGCCTCCTGCCTAGTACTTAGGAGGGGGTAGACTCTGGATCCTGGCTATGTCCAGTGATGGTCTGATGTAAAAGGCAGGCACATTCCAAGAAGTAAGGTTTCTTGGAAACCTTTCTGTAAGCTGTAGCTTACGGTTCCTCATAATACACAGCTGGTATCTTCCAGTAAGTGGAGAACCTGAGTGTAATGCCTAACACTGAAAACAAAAATAGATTTGGATACAAAATTTGGCTCTTTTTATGTGCATGACAGTTCTTCACTTGAAGCATCTGCAGCACTCAGCTACACCTGCATGTATATCCCTCAAAAGAATTCAAGTGTAATTCAATAACTCAATAAATAAATCATTCTGGCAGCTGCTGTGTTCTGTTAAATCACTCCACTCTTTCCAGAACTGATCATATTTTAATAGCTCTCTTCGTTTTGGCAAGAGTTTTCACAGCCTCAGCCTCTTTCACTAAGCGTGAAGCCAAGTTTATGGCATGACAGTAAACTTAACACCTAATCTCTATGTGCCTGTTCCTAAATGTGTGTATGTAGACATATATTAATTTGGAGAAAGATACATCAGTCCTTGCCTTAAGTAAGAATATTATCCAGGTGATCTAAGCAATGGTCTGGGTGAGGGGAAGGCTGCAAGGGCAACAAGAGGGGACACGCTCCTGGCAATTCATCAGAAAGCTCGTAAGATTGCATGAGTCTCCTTTCTCAGCTTAATTCAGCACCTCAGGAAGTGCCTCCAGGGCCTCTTCATTAGTATGTTTTCTCTGGTGTACACACAGAGCAATTTTTGACAGTTTTGAAGACGAGGAAAGGTTAAGTAGATGGCATGGTTTTTATAGTGCTAGGAGGCTCTGGATTGTAGTGGGTTTTAAGTATATTCTTAAAATTGAGTATGTGTTTATGACTGCGAGTATGCTGGAGCATTTCAATGGAAAGTCCTAGCTCAGTGGAACTCATGGGAGCAAACTCCCCTCTGAACAAATAAATGTGCGTGCACGTGAAAGTAATGACTTTAAAATATTTGGCATTTGTGACTTTCTGATAGCGTGTATGTTGATACAGTGCGGAGTAGGGAAAAGTAATTTCTGTTTCCGTAGCTGGCACTATTCCAATCATCTGGCAGTGCTGAGGAAGCCTGAGCTTTCCTTAGCACTGCTGCCCACATGATGTGGCTGAAAAGTGAACTTCAGTCTGTCAGGCCTTCCACTAACACCTTTTGTAAGCAGTAATCCAAAGGATCCTCCCTCACTCCTCCTCTAAAATGGCACATTTAAGCTGTTTTCATAGGTTTGTATGCATATATCATAGGTATCATCTGCATATGTGTTTGCAAAGGATAGAATCCTCTGCCAGTGAAAGCAGCCTTTCCCTTTATCTCATGTGGGATTAGTTACCTACACAGGCTCTGCACAAAGAAGTCGAGATTATCGAGTGCACTTCTCTATTAATCACTTAAAATAGTACAAAAGAAGCTCAGTCATAGAATTTTTAAAATACTTAGAGTATTTTAGAGTAAATAAGAGTTTGCAAGCTTCTATATCTTCATAGCTTATCAGACAAGGGAGGTTTTGCCTTGGTCTCTTGAATCTGCTGCTGAAAAATAGTGCTTCTTGAGTAACTCCTTTAGGTCAGTATCGTAGAGAATGCACATTGACTGTACTGCTATACTGACTCTTCCAGTTTGGCACAAGACACATCAACCAGTTTTTTACAAAGGAACTTATTCAGGGGTTTCCACCAGGACTGGTTATCAAAACATCAGGCTGTGCTTGGCAGCTGTTGCAGGGAGGGTGAGGAAGAGGTAGAGCAGTCACTGTGCCCTTCCTTCCCAACAGGCAGCAGAGTTTACCAGGTTTGCAGGACAACATGTACCCCAGCAGAGAGTACAGCTTCAGAAAAATAATTTCCTGGGAATTCTGTTACAGTAGCACCAGGTATCACTCACCTGAATACAGAGCTGCAGGCCTTTGATCCCCCAATGTTTATGACATTTACAAAGTCTCTGACATTACCCAATTTTTGAGGCTGCTGTTGGCAAAGTGCTGCCAAGCCACTGAGTTGTTGACTTCACCGTCTGGTAGAGTTCAAGTACTTTGATCATTAGTTGAAGTTTTGTAGCAAGAAAGTAGAACACCACACCAAAGAAAGATCATGTTCCACATTTTATGACCTTGTGAATCTTGTAACTCCATTGCCCACAGCTTAGAAGGCACAGTGCTGTGCAAAACAGCAATTTAAATAAAGTTTTAAAATTCAGAGTTAGTATCTAACTGGGGTTAGGAATGTGAATTTGGTGGTGGGGTGGAAAACACATACGTTGAGTTATTGAAATAAATGATGGCAAATTATGATACTTCCTTGGTATAAAGGGATAAAGTTCCATTTTCTGTTCCTGTGATGACTCAGCAACTTGACAAGTTGTTTTCCCTAGTTCCCAAGGTGAAAGAAGCAGCTGCTTTCAGCCCTCTTTTGGCACAGAGGAAGGTTCCAGTGTCAAGACCAGAGCAAGAAGGTAGATTATTTTTGTTCTACAGTATTCATTTTCCTGTGTATTATGTGTTTTCATGACAACCTATATTAGCTAAGGCAGAACCAGTTTAAAAGCCTTTAACATAAAACAAAGGTTTGATGAGCGTGTTAGAGACAGTATCTGGCCAAACCATTCTGCCAGTTCCAATGTAAGAAGCCAGTCTTATGTCCTATTCAGAACATACATTCAAAACATTTTAAAAAATCAATTAAAATTTAATTAATTTAATTAAAAATTAAATACAAGTTTATAACAATGTATAGAAAGTTCCACCACATTGAAAATTGACTTGCAATTGAATTTCACTTGATTTATTTCTCAGTCATGAAAAAATAATTTCTATTGTCTATAAAATGAAACCATGATTAGAAGAGTGTTGCATAGTATGTAACAATATGCCAAATGTCCTTCAGCGATATTCTCCTGGTTTTTCTCCTGGTCCTCTGTCAGAAGTCAATAGGAATCTCCCCTGAACAAGACTGAAGTATTTACCCTGAATCTTAAATAGCCTGGCTGTGAATTTATTATGGTTCCCCATTCATACCAGTAAGCCCTGTGGATATCAGAGTAAGATAAATCTGCTCTTTCTCATGTTAAAGAATTGTTACAAAATCAGTCAGGAGAGCGTATAAGGTCCAAGACTTGTCCATTTATGTACACAACTTAAGCTTCTG
Organism: Falco punctatus; assembly: GCF_963210335.1. Classification (NCBI taxonomy): domain Eukaryota; kingdom Metazoa; phylum Chordata; class Aves; order Falconiformes; family Falconidae; genus Falco; species Falco punctatus. The sequence goes on along the minus strand of NC_137581.1, from coordinate 94,422,699 downwards.
CCGTGCCTTAGGAAACTGCTTCACACACTTTCAAACAGAAAACTTCACTGCCTGTTTGGAACTGTAACAGGCTGTAGGGTGGCTCTCATCAAAGCAGAACATAAAGGCAGGTCAAAGAGCACTCCCTCTCTCCTGGTGAGAAACAGTTTGCCTGTGATGGGCAGAATCATGAAGCTGACTATAAGGACCTGCTTATGAGAACCACAGAAAAAAGCAGAAATCAAAAGGAGGGGACTGAGGGATCATACTGAGCTGATGCATTTACAGGGCAGCAGCATCCTCCTGGGGAGTTACCAGCCAAGTAGGCAAGGGCTGAAATGCTGGGATTGTCTGTAGCTGAGATTATTTTTAGAACAAGGTAGGTTTCACCCAAAACCAATCCACAAATGCTTCCAAAACTTAAAGAAAACAGAATAGACAGATGTGCTGTCTGATGTTAAGGATAAGATACTGGAGTTTTTCCAATTCAGGAAGCAGTAGTCTCGGAAACAATGGATTTATACAGTAAAGCTCTCTAAATGCCATGTACTGCACTTCTCTGTCTCATGATATAATACATGAAAATATTAAGGATGCGTCTTTCTGAGGAAATTCAGATGGCTGATGTATTATTCTTAATCTGATCTGTAATGCTTGCATTGCACAGTGTTTTTTTCTTTGTGTACATAATGCTTTTAATCTGCACAGTCAGGAAGGCTGTGGTGTGCTCTGGGTGACACCCTTTTTCATGTGCTCTAAATGTCAACTTGTTTGGGCTATTATGAGTATCAACTACTGATGCAAAGGAGTCCTGTCATGGAAGGCCATCTTCTCAGTTTCGATGGATAGAGCTGGAGCTTGCGCATCTCAGCTGATTACAACTACAGCAGTGTAACAAATGGAGAGAGGAAAGCTCTAAAGCTGGCAGATCTCAAATGATTTATGATGGTAGAGTTCAAAACTAATGCCTCCAACTATACCTGGCAGTCAGCACATGCTCACTATACAGAAGTCACAGCATATAAACTCATGTGCAGATAGGAGATTAGTAGTAAAAAGACACAACAGATTTTTCTGTGAGTTAAAAGAAAGAATTGCTACATAAATTCTGATGTTTTAATTTTTTGCAATTTAATCTAGGTCAATACTATCTGAACTTAGATTGTAGGTAATTTTAGAATGGCCTATACATTAATAACTGGGTGAATAAAGAGCAAATTATTTTTATCAGTACTTTATAATACAGTGCTCCTTTTATCTCTGAGTCTCCATTGCCAGTTTTTTTTTCCAGTTGATTGCAGCTTCAGTCGAGGGGTTTGCGACTGGAAACAAGACACTGATGATGACTTTGACTGGAATCCTGCTGATCGAGATAGAGGTATTTAAATATCTGTCCTCTGCTATGCTTTGATTTGATGGCTCACCCGCTGCAAAAAAAAAGAGGGATGGAGGGAAAACCAGAATCAAGATAGCTTTCCTATTAGTCGGTTATCTTTATAAAAGAAAAAAGGAGGTAAAGAATGCTGGGAGTGGAAATTTTTTCTTTGAAATACCCAGTGGCAACTGGTAATCAAGAACATATTTCAACACACACAAATCAAAAGATGAGAAAAATTATTAGAATATAACTGTTCAGAACTGCAAGGTACAAAGCAATGGAAGCTTTATTAGTTACACATTGTGTCTCTGCCAGACTGCTGGAGCATTTAACCACACATCTGCCATTTAGATGGATGTGGCAGTGCAGTCACTGAAAATGGCTTAGACAGTGCTGTCATAACTGGTCAGAAATCTCAAGCTCTGCAACACCAAACTAGTGACAGCATTCCTCAGAATGAGCCAAAGGCAGGGGCTATTCAAGTACAACCAATACCTGACCTGGTACCAATAGCAGGCCTCCTAAAACATGAGAAAGAGCTCCACAACTGCAATGTGCAGCCTCTGTGCAGGTGTACATAAAAAAGTGTTGCTGAAGAAACTTGTTTGACACGGTATCTCTTCCCTGTGAGACAGGAAATGTTGCAGAAGTTGCTGCAGTAGGGACCAGTGGATCCTGCGGATCCTACAGGCCACTTGCACCAATTCCTACACACACATTCTCTCCCTCTTCCCTCACAGTCTTTCCATCTCAGTCTTTCTTCACTAATCCTTCCTCTCCTGCTCCAAATCCCCAAGTCCCTTCTCTGTGCTGTCACTTCCAGGAAGAACTTACCCTGACTTTACCCCATCTCCCCAAACTTACACCTGCTGATTATGACTTCATTTATAGGCCCAGATGTTTTATCCCTTTATCACTTTGTCTGTCTATGTCATTTCATTGGCTCTTCAGGATTTGGGGAATAAGCTATCAGTTCCTTTATGAGTTTGTCACCACTGCAGAGGACATTGGAGAGAGTATTGAGTTAGCTCAAGTACTGGAAATGGTCTGATCACAGAGGCACAGCAGCATGTTTCAGGCTGTTGCATTTGAAAAACCAAGATGGTTTTGCCTTTGAAAGACAGTGCAAGGAAGAATGACTGTGATTGCTAGTGAAATATGAACTCCTGTCCTCTGTAAACTGATCTGACTTCCAACAGTACAAGCTTTTTCCTTGCAAAGTACACTCCCTGCTGCTTTTCTCCAGTCTTTTAAATTTCTCAAGTAACACAGCTTCCATGTATTTTCTTTGCAAATATGTATTCAGTTTGCTAATATATACCACACGTCCATTACAAATGCATTTTCCTTTTTTTTTGTTACGAGGTGATGGGTACTACATGGCAGTTCCAGCTTTTGTGGGGCACAAGAAGGATACGGGGCGTCTAAAACTTCTCCTCACGGACCTCAAGCCAAAGAGCAGCTACTGCTTGATTTTCAGTTATCGGCTTGCTGGTGAGAGAGTGGGGAAACTCCGAGTGTTTCTGACAGGCAAAAAGCATGCTCCTGTCTGGGAGCAGAACAAAGGAAAAGATGAAAGGTGGAGAACTGGAAAAATAGAGATATTTCAGGGGGCTGAAACAACCAACAGTGTAAGTATAATTCAGTTTATAAGCCAACTACCATAACCATCACAACAGCTTAATTTCCTAATCCTTAAGTGTTCCACCAGCTGTTTTAGAGGCATCACTTACTGGCAACTGAAAGGCATATCTGAAATGGGCAACAGGAACACACACTTTAGGAGGCAGAAAAGTTATTATCTAGCTGTAATTTCAGAACTGAGTTGTCCCAGTTGGTTAGGACACTGATGACAGTAATCTTGTCATTATGTAAAAAACTGCATCAGATCATAAATCAACACAAGCAGTCAAAATCTCTCCTTAATAAATATGCAACAGAAGCATATATACATGCCTGGAAAAATGGAAATGTTCTGTTTCATAGAAGAGGATGCTCTCAAACCACACTAAACCAGACCATGAGAGCAAAAGGAAATGTCATGTATAATCAACCGTGGGCAATCACCTTAGGAGCAGGACATACTAGCCAACAGGGAACTGTTGTTCCTGATGTATGCCTGGAAACTGCCCCAATCAGGACTTCATCAAGTTTCCCCATGAAATTCTGACTTACATTTATGTGACTGAACATTTTCAGTGCTATGTAAAGGCTTCTGCTGAACACTGAGTATAGATGAAATGCAAGCCCTTTTCAAGGTTCTTTGCACTGCTGGAATGATGTAGAAAAGCCCTTATATAAGTGAGAATCAGATTATAAAAAGCCAGGCATCCTATTCATAAAAATGAACCTACTCTCTCTATATAGTATACATACTATACTGTATATATACATACTATATAAACAGAGAGTAAATAGATACATATTATATCCACCCAAAACCTAAGGATCCAAATAGATTGATCAGAAGTGCACTAACATCACATACTGTGATGAAACTACATTCTTGTAATAGGATTTCACTCAATTTGCATATTTTTTTTGTACAATGAAAATAAGTAATCTTATTAAAGGAATCCATTTGGTATTTTAAATCTGTGCAGAGGATTATAAGTTTATTTCAAATAATACACAGAAACTCTAAAAATTGCAAGGATTTAAGTCATTAAATCCTGTATTGTGATAAAACATTCTTCACATATAGCATTATAACTAATTAACATTAAGAGTTGCTAAATGGTTGGATAAACTACATCTTCACTGTTAATACATCTCTTTTCTTATGACAGGTCACTTTTGAATCGGAACGTGGGAAAGGCAAAACTGGAGAAATTGGAGTGGACAATGTTATACTAATTTCTGGTCTGTGTCCAGAAGATACCTGATAATGGATATTTGAGTATACTAGATTTAATCCTGGTTTTAATATTTGCCTTACTAGTAGTGTATTTTTATATGATTTTCTTTATAAAAAGAACAAAACCATAAAAACTGTGCCTTGAAATTAATGCAGCAATGCAAACAGAAAAACTGACATGCAAGATGCAGAGTACACTTTTTAATGAGTTATTCTAATTCTAATACATGCTTTGAGTGTAGCACTACTGTATTTTATAATTCAAGGTCAGGGTTTCTAAAGTATTATTTGTCTAGCTTTTTTACAATTTCTACATGCTTTTATTCCTTGAAGTTATTTTCACAGCTGTTCTTAAGTCTTCTATTTCCTATCTTGTACTCCACAAGAGCATAAAGCAGTATTCAAGAGAATGTTACTACTTCTGGTGACGTCATTTTAACTTCTTACTTAGTGTGTAGATATTCAATCTGTTCAACAAGTAAGAAGAAAGAGGAGCTTTATTTCCTTTTTGACGAAGCTAAGCAAATTGTAAGTGAAGTCATGTGTTTGAGGGATATTTTCATTACTAATAAAGTATGTGAAATACCTTGTTTGTCGTCAGTATCTTTGAGTTACACAAATCACTGTTTAGAAATGATCCCTTTATAGCTTTGTAAGCATTTAATGTTCACCATTAACTGGCACTGAAAAAAAGAACAAAAAGAATGCCCCATTATTAGTACTTAAGAAGCTTCACGTTATGTACTGACTTTGAGGAACAAATTGGTTCCTGCTGGATTGCAGGCCTACCTTACCCCACAGGGGTGTGAAAGAATGGTTTTCATTTTCCAGTAGACAGTACAACCTAGTGACCACACAATAAGGCTTCTTCTTACACAACTGAAAAAACATCTTTGTCATGAGTTCCTTCATCTCCCTTCAAACTTCAGCAAAAGAGATGGAGACTCCACCATCCACAGGAGCAGGAAGTGATCAGAACCTTCTCCCACAAACTAGGAGCTGCCATCCCCACCACACTTGCCCATGCACACACACACATATATGTACACACGCACAGACATGTTTAAGGAGGGTCTAGAATCCAGGTTCCACCTTTTCTGAAAAGAAGTTGAATGACAGTGCTGTGGAGGACAAGACCATCTTCTTGCATCTTGTGATCTCTTCTAAAAGTACCTAATGGTCTGAATCCCAAGAGGACAGTGATGCCCACGGAGAAGGCCTGGTTCAGGCAATGCTCAGTTAAACTTGCATGCATACATTTTCTTCTTGGTTAGCTCTATGTACCCCCTTCTAGGCTGACTGCTCACTGTTTATTATTAATGACACTCTTTATTTCTTGTATGAAGAAGGAGACATCCAATTGAATACAGTTTTATAAAGAAACCTGAAGAATTTTTAACAAAAAACAACTACAAAAATTCAAACTATTTGAACTGCACCTGTGAAGCAAGTCAGGGATGCTTGAGATGTTTCTAGTTGAAACACAGTATTTTTGTACTTTGCACTCAGCTGAGGAAAGGGTAAGCAAGATTGGAAATGCCTGTAAAGTTTAAAATAACTATGTAATCCGGAAATGCTTGTTCTTTATTAAAACTGAGTTGTGTTACAAAACAAGTGCTCCAAGAACTGTACATGGACTTCAGCTTTGACATATGGATTTGTTTCCTGGTGTTTTTGGAGGTGCTAAGGAAATTACAGAATAAAGACTTGAGGAAACCAAACTATCTTTAATCTCAGGGCAAAGACTCTGGGAGTTTTGAAGTGAGAGGAAAGTTCCCTCAGCAGTGGATCAGACGCTGACTGTGATCTCGGGATGCCTGAAGAACCTGGTCACAATAAGGCAGAAAAGAGAAACAAGTATTTTTCTGGACTCACTCCTCCTTGTCTGACTCTCTGAAGTTGAACTACCCTTATTGAAGATCAAGAAAATGAAAGATCAAATTTATTGAATTATTTTTTTGTGTCAAAACATTTACACGTGCACAATACCCCTAAAGCTTAAGAATCGTTAGTCTTGAGCATTACAGTGCAAATGCTATATTTGAATATGTATGTGGAACAAATCAAGTCCGTCTAAAAAAGTTCAGCTAGACATTTCTTGCATGTGCAGTTATTTGGCATGGAAAGATAAATACTGCCTATGGAAGGTGTAATATCTAAAGATTATACATATAATATTGTGTATTGTGCTCAATGCACAAACAATAGAGAGTAAACACAATGAACAGTCTGATATGGAGCCAGATATACTGATATTTATTCATTGTTGGCTGAATCACAGCCCACCATGAATCATGACTGTGACAGTTACTTTAGTAGTAGCATTCCATCCAAAAGACAAGATGGAAAGATTTTCCTTTTCATGGAACAAGTAAGAAAATTATTTGCGTAGATCAGTACAAACTGCAGTAGCTGCCATAAAGCTTTCTGTAGTAGATGCAGAAGTTGTTTCTCCTTTGTTTGCAATAGATTGTCACACACAAGATATCTTGCATCACAGCAGATCATAAAAATAATTCTAGCATAAGATCTGAAGAGCAAAACTGAAACCTTTTTTGTTGTGAATAAATTCAAAGATAGCTTCTGCAGAGGCAACAAAATAAATCCATTATGCATAGATATTCATATACACCACATCAGTGCATCAGCAAATTAACTGGCATTGTTTGCAACATTCATTCAAAAGATGCAACTGCTCAGAGCAAAAGCTACATGTTTCTACATCAAATGAAAACAGTTAAAGGGCATATTATACCCATAGTCATCAATGCCTCCGAATGTTCCTGACAGTTTTCCACTACTGTGAAATGTGAAATCGTTATCTGCTTGATTATTTTAGACAGCAAGGAAACTGCACTGGTAGTATTTGAAAACGTTACAAGTATGCTATAATCAAGTGGCTTGAACTTTGATATAATTTGCAACTCTTAAGTCTGATAATAAACTTTGGAGACAGTACTCTGCCTGCACGTTAATGTAAAAAATGAGCTTCTAGCTAATTACCCAAATCTATATGACATCCTTCAAAAAATAACTCAACAGATGTGATCACTTAATCTTGAAGGTTGAATAACAAAAGGTTTCAATCACTTCTTCAACTGCCAAAAGAATTAAAGGAGACATTTAATTTTGTCAGCCATGAATACATGGAAATGCAGAGGCATGTTCCCACAAGATCATTATCTTGTAACCTGCAATTGAAAGGAACTTAAAACATTTTCCAGTTATTAGATGTTATTTTTAAACATTATATAAGGATTCCCCACTGCAATTTTTAAGGATCATAAAGATGAAGGTAATGAAGAGATGCTTTCAATGACTGATTGCCACTCATATTTACTTCATAACTGATATTTTTTAGGACAGTCATACACCTGCATGTACTGGAGGTATTGAAATTCATGACAATATATTAATGAAAAGGTAAATAACAAGAAAGTGTAGGTAATAAATTATTTGGACATAATGCGAACTGTTAAATAAAAGCTCATCACAGCAAAAGATTTTTGATGGAAAAGAATTTCTAATTTTAATAGCTATTAACTTCTCAAATACCTGACTGTAAGGTTTGATTTCAACAACGTTAGACATTCAGTCTCTCAGACCCTTCTCAATCCAAACCCCAGCTCTTCAGGAAGTGCACATTGTAGAACTATTGAGAGAACACTGATAATCTTAAGTTTTTATTTGGGGAATATTCAGTCTTCATTGATTCAGTAAGCATGAAAGCATGACTGAATGCTTTAGAAGGTTCTTCCACTGCCACCCCCCACCACCCTCCTTTTTCTTTTTTTTTTTTTTAAGGAAATAGCATAATACTCTGAAAATCTCTCAATTTCTTAATATTTCTGTAATGCATTACATCAATTTCTATTTCAAATACACCCCTGAGAAGAATATTCTCCTTAGATAGACTTGATAAATCATCTTAATAGTGATCCTTTTAGGTCCTCAGATTAAAGCTAACTTTAATCCCACATTTAAAGTGTTTTATTAATCCATTTTAAAATTAAAGTATTTCAAAGCTAAATATTATCTAGGAAAATACAATTTATGACAAACAATTTATGTATTTGACGCCAAAAGAAATAAGATCTGAATTAAAAGAAACAGCATTTCCCTAGACATGCTTTAAAATAGCATTTCATTCTTTTTCTTCATATGCTTCTTTTTACTTCCATGCAAAGATTGTGCTTCTCCAGCAAGCTGGATGGTGTGTAGGAGCACTGAGTAACTCCACAGAAATGCTTTGCCAGGGCCCACTTCCAAGCATTCCCTCAAATGATTCCCAGGCAGAGCTTGGGAGTCAAAGTGCTCCAGGAACCACTCCCAGGAAGCAGTCTGCATGCGGCAGCCCCATTTTTTGTAGCATAGAGGAGGAGGTGGCCTGTTCAGATTCTTCCTGTTTGTTCTGTACACAGACAGTAGCAAAGTTAGCAGCTCATTCAGGACTTTAAATCTTCCAGAGCTGACTGCCCTGCTCCATTGCTTTCTGCTGGCTGTATAGGGGACATCGTGCTTAACTCTGATGCCCCAAATCTGTTGACTCAACTGGACACCTCTGCCATGCAGTCAGTAAATCCGACTTAGGCAGATAAAGCAAGCAATTCAAATTTTGGCCTTTGATTTCAGGCTGATATCAGTTAAACATTAAATCTCTGTGTTTTGACTCACTGCAGTATTATAGTTTTCTTGCTATGGTTGATAGCTTAATATACATGATGGCGTCAGGTTTCTCACCTGAAAACATGGCTCAATTTAGAACTACTTAATACCATAAAAACCCCAGAAGTCACAATGATAAAAAACTTTGAGAAATACATGCTATAAAGTAATCAGAAACAATATATTTCAAAAACACCCCAAAACCCATTCTTCCCTCAAGCACTAGTTTTATTCTAAATTAAGTACTGTTCACAGCAGACTTAAAAAGTGCTAGAGCAGATCCTGTACTCAAGAAAGCCACAGGTTCACTTACAGTGAATTACTCATTAGCATGACCTTCCTGTCTGGGATGTAAACATATGGCAGTCCTAATTTTCTTTGTCTTCTTTGAAACTGCCAGAATTTTAAAATAGTCACCTCTTCTAGAGGCAAGGGGGCACTTGTAGAATGGCCCAACTATTTGTGCTATTGAAAATGTTCAGCGGAAGTGTGAATAGCAAGGTGACAAAGTTTGCCTTCATGGTTCAAGTCAAACTAAAAGCTGTCTGCAAAGATTCTTGTGATACTGAGTGACTGTGCAAGAAAATGGGATGGGCAAATTAATTGGGGGTGACTGCAAAGTAATGGACTAGGAATAAATAATCTTCTTTGTATCTGTATAGTCAGTGGCTCCAAATAGCTACTACCTCTAAGGCAAAATCATCTGAGAATGGCTGCATTTTCCTTTGAAATGCTCACTTGCACTGAAAAAAACCAAAAAAAGCACACCAAGCATTTAAATGCCCCATGTTCCCTAGTTCCCATATACTTTTCCCATATTTCCTGTACTGACATTGCTGTCCACCAGTTACTATTTCAAGAATGCTGTATGTGTGTAAAAAAACACAGGGCTCACACAACAAATTTGTATTTGACTAACCCGCATCAGACTGGTTCACTGTGGATGTATAACAGAAAAGGAGAGACAGAGATAACTGTTTATCTCAATTTATCTCAAGTTAAGTACTCTGTGCAGTACTTAACTGGGCAAGTTACTAGATGGCTTCATAACACTCTGCTGACTCTAGCAGAATTTTGCCACGGATCCTCCTGGTAATTCAATTTCCTGTCTTCCTGGTCGTATGATACTCCCATCATGTATTGGTACTACTACGAGGAGGAAAAGCCAGGAACCAAATAGGAAATATCTCTCATTAATGCTTCCAAGTCAACATTATCCTCATTCTCTAAGTTCAGTACCTTCTAGCATTACAGAAAATGTACAGGGATCTCAGGACTGCTTCCTCCCAACTGGCCCTCAAACAGGAGGCAGCTCATCTAAGGTATGCTTGACTTTCATCACTAGCAGAAATGCACAGAAAAGATGACTACTACAACAGCCACCTGCATGCAGTGTGCCATGACACAGGATAGGACAGAAGCTTTGGCTTTGCAGTGAACAAAGATATGAAGGCATTATCCTTCATGGACTTCATGGACTTCATGGACTAGCTGATGGGTGACAGTCATATCTGCGTCCCACCCAGTGCCCAGGAACAAGCTGGAGTGAGTTTAACGTACAGTGGCCGGGGCACATGGAAATAAACAGCATGAGCAGCCACAACAGGAGAGGTGAGCAGCATTACTGCCAACCAAGCTCATCCACCACCTGGTCCTGAAGGTTTTAGCTGATCACACAAAAGCAGCAGCAGTTCAAAGCTGGCCTAAGGAAATCCAGGCCTGATCCATCTCCCTCTCAAAACTGGATCAGAGCCTAAAAACATGAAAGTGACTGTTGAAATGAACAGCCACCCAAGAAGTCTTTCTATGTGTGAATGAACACACTCCAAATGCTGTGAGGGGAAGTACTCTCACAAAATGAAATCTGTCACAGTCCCGAAGTACGGCCCAATTATTGGATTTTCAGTCTATGAACATGAGATTTGTGCAGGATCCTCTTCCACATATCATTACAGATGGAGGAAAATGTGATTGTTTAAAACACTTTGGTCCCTATTTCATTTCATTATAAAGATTTGCTTAATAGTGCTTGCATTATGTCATTTTTCCCCTGACTTGTTAGCAGAATGGTAGGGAGCCTGTTCATGAGCTGAATCTTATGTGTAGATCATAGACAGATTTTAGGTTTTTTTCTGGGAATTCTAAAAACAATATAAATTCAAGATTTATTGACAAGATAATCTTCAAACTGAAGAAACCTTAAAATGAAAAAAGCTCTCCAGAAAGAACTACAGCACTGGACCATGAAATGAATGACATAGGGAGGGTCTCTCTTTCTGTGGGCCCTTTTTTATTTCTTTCAAAATTTGCTAGATCTGAGCACCTCTCTTAAGAGAGCAGAAATATTGTTATGGTATCCTGCCACTGAAGCAAACTGGCCACTACATAACTAAACACTAGAGGAAGCTGACATTAGGCAACCCAAGAACAGGAAAGGGAACTAAGGAGAAGGGTCACAACTGGAGTACAGGAGAAATATGAAAACGAGCCTTGAATGCAGGTACACAGTGAGGGACATTTCCTTGTGTCGGGTTCTTACTGCTCCCTGACCACATTCATGTTCCCTCTTACTGCAAGATTTGGTATCCTGACCAATCAATTCTATTATTAAATGAACAAACTACTTTGAAAGTATGTGTACTTCTGTTTTTCCTGCTATTCCACCTGCCTTCCCACACAAGACGGAAATGATGTTGAGGGCTTTATACTAGAATAGATATAATTGTACACTTCCACTCAAATTGCATGCTAAGTTAAAGTCTTCTTTTTGATTGACATTCACCTGTCAGGAGACAGATGCCTCTTCTGGATACTCTCTGTTGGATTTGGGAGACAGGTAAAATTGCAAAGACGTGAAATCCCCTGCCAGTGACAGATTGGGGCATGAACATATAGGCCACTCGGGGCTCCCACAGGAATTCAAGCAGTTGGAAAGAAGTCTTCAAAATCACTGCAGGGTATTTTCCCAGTAGTCCCCTACACTTCCAACTTCATCAGTTTGCTATTTGCAGTACCTGTGCCTCTGCTTGTTGCTGCTGCTCTTCTAATCTGGGAACATACTTTCCCGAACACTAGGCCATCTGGAGTCCTTGCCCTTAGTTGGTCAGTGCCGTGATTAATCATCTTGGCTTTCTAGATTTTCAAGGATAATGTGATCTAATTTGTCTAGGCAGCAAACAAAATTTAAAAAATGATGTTTTAAAGTCAGTGCCAGAAAATGCCCGTAATTCTGAACAGATCCATTTTATTCAGCCATGCTAATAAAGAGTTTCTGAACTGTTGCCACAGTTTGTCTTTACAGGCCTATTATCATGGAGATTCAACATAAAACTATCCTGCGGCCAATTCAGTGCTTTTCAAACCTATAAAAAAAGACTGTATGAGTTATAAATCAAAAAAGATTATGGTTTTCTGTAGGATTAATGGTACTTCTAAAAATATATTTGTAATTTTGCCTTTCTTTGATTATCAGTTAGGAAGCAAGAACATTTTTAATCATTTATCACAACTTTGTCATTCAAGCTTTTTGCTGAAGAAACAGAGTCACATTGTTCTCAGCTGTGTTTATCTAAACCTTTTAATCATCAAATTTCACTTTGATTTCTGCTGGTATTATGAAGAGCTGACATTGACTTTGCCTCCCTGTCTAGGAGCATTTCTATTAAGTGGCCATTTAGCAGTACCCTTTCAGTTTTTCAGAGAGGATACAATTTCCTTGATGCCACTCCATAAGGAACAGCTGCCGCCATTACCTGTGCACAAGATTTCAGAACAAAACACAGCTCCAGTGCCTGTACCCAGGGATTTTAGAGGAAATGCCTGTCCATCAGTCCTTCTCACCACAACCCATTTTGCCTGAGCTATTCCAAAGAGGCAGTTGTTACAATTCCGAGAATGGACAACAAAACAGAGAGACTGAAGTATATCCTTTATGAAAAAAACTGAAGAAAGAAGACTTCAAGGGAACTCACACGTATCTTGTCTCAAATAATTGCACTACAAATATTTTGCTCATAAGAGTATATCTCTGCAGTATTTCATTGTTAATGTATTATCGATACACATAAACTTCAAAACTCATTAAAAAAAGCTTTTTATGTCATTAAAAGAAACCACATTATCACTGTCCTGCTTTCAGTGACTGTGATATCTTTCACAGATATAAGTTAATAAATAAACAAATTTATAGTTGTGGAAATTTTGCAGCATGTTTCCTGCTTGATGGCAAGCCAGAACTGTTCACATGAGTTCTTATGCTAATGTAGATCACATGCAGAAAATGCAAACCTACAGCTCATTTAAACTTAGAAGTGTTAAATTTTTATAGTATGTCCAAAATGATGTGTCATACCACTGTGGGACTATATGACAAAGCAGTAAATTACATGATAAAATAGTAGCCTGTTATGACATTATTATATGACATATTTTAAAAAATAGAAGTCATGCCCCTTCTTGTGCCTTCTTGCCAAGGGAGCTGTGGGAAAATCACCTTGGGCGGGAGGATTAGAGAAAATTGGGTCCCAACAGAAGCGTAGTATTACAGAAAGCTTTTTTAGGGTAAAATACAGCTATCGCCTTCAGGATGGCTGGTATGCACAGAATGTACATCACCACAGCTCCCTAAGAAACACATCCTGCCAGCTCAGAAGGATCCTGCTGGTAGGAGTGACAGAGAATGGAGTGGAGACCCCACGGCCAGGCTCTGTTGTGCTCCCTGCAGGAATGAGAACTCGATGGCACCACACAGCTGATAAGCTGCATAGCAGCTGCCTCATGAAGAATCCATGAGATGTCTGTGGCCGAGTCAACCATTGTGGCAAAATGACTTTTGTCAGGTGAAATAATCTCATTGTAATACTAACGCACACCTCCACCCCAAAGTTACCTGCCTCCAAGGTACTACTACACCTCACTGGGCACATGATACCAGTTAGTAGCAATAATATGTATGGCTAGTCACTCAAGCTCTACCCAAAAGTGATCGAAACGGACTAGTCCTGGACTGAAGTAAATCTAAAGCAGGAGAATTGTTGTCTAAACTCACGGATTACCCAACTCTGATTCAGTGTTCACAAAGTTAGGTCAAGCTGACTCACTCCCTAAAGTTGTTATGAAGGCACTTCTAATCACGGTAGTCAGTCTTGGGGAGGATGAGAAACAAAGAACAAATAGTGAAAAGAACACCATTATCTAAGTTACGCAGAAAGAAGCCTTCAAATGAGGAAAGTTCTGGCTATGAGAGGAAACAGGATGATAAGATGTTGCAATCCATTCACATCAACAGAAAATTAGTTGAAAATAAGACGAAGATAATTGTGGTATTGGGAGATCATGACCTCCAACTCAAATACCCCCTCCCCCGAAAGAGGGCAAAACCCCACTTGAGGAGCATGTGTAGTTAGCAGAGAACTTCAGCAGTGCTGTCTGAGGATGCGTACTAATTTGCATTACAAGCAAGAAACCTGTAACCAGTCCTGTGTATGATAAGTGAATATGGAATGTACTATGAAGTATAAAAAGTGGACAGATGAGGGGAGAAGTTAGGGAAGACTGTCATAACTTCTGGGATCAGTTGATAGGCTGAACCTGTCTTCTCCCCCATAGGGATGCCTACTGGGTAAGAACTTTGTTTTACGCATGCTAAATAACTAACTCATGCTAGCTGTTATTAGTGATTATAATTTAGTTGTATGTAGTTTGGTTGTATATAATTTCAATCTTGTTTTTGCAGACAGTCCCTACCACCGGCGATCACAAACCGAAATTTGTCACATTAATAAAGAGTGTTATTCCGTAAACTGTTTGTGTGAGTCCTTTGTGGGCGCTAGCAGTTGCCGGCAGCGGGTAACACATTCTAATAAAGTGGGAAGACCCGCTGAGGGGTCCCCCTGATGCTGTTGGCGTGTTTCCCTGAACAAGGCAGTCAAATCTCCCTCCGACCCAGAGGGACTGCTCAGTGAAGGGTCCTTGTAACAGGGCACTGACAGACTGGTCAGGCACAAAGGTCTCAGCTTTCCTGGGGTATTAATAGACAGATCAAACAGATTTGCACCCCCCACCCCACTCCCCCCATGCCTTTTCATGTGACAGAAGCTCTGTGCCTTTGCAGTAGGCAAGGCATTTTCAGCTGAGGATATAAGGAATCTTATATGTACCATGCTCACAATTGTACAGATAAAGATTAAAGAAAACTAGTATTCAAGAGCCTTATCTTGAGAGCCACAAACTCAGATTAAACTGCAGACTCTTGAATATTGCACAGGTAGCTGCTGCTGAGCTTATGACATACATATGCTGCAAAAATGCTTAAAAATTGGTAAGATAGGCCATTGGATGATAAGCCACTTTTGGACCTGGAAGGCTTGGACCATGTTCCTGTTCTGCTACTATCTTATTGTGGCAGTTCTGGACAGTCATGTCATCTGCTTCAAATTATTCATCTCTTGTTTCATAAAACTACAGACTCTTTGGGATAGGTTCCATCCCACACTTTGTTGCTGCATGAGCCACAAAGACAAGACAAAAATGAAGCCTAATCTCAACTGTGGCCTCCAGCTAGCAAGTGCTTACCATTGCACCATGCATTCAGTCAGTTCATGAGCTTGGCACAAATCCATTGTGAGGTAAGTACCGAACAGAACTAGCGATCTTTTAAGGTTACTTCATCTGCAGTAACTAGTATATAATGGAACCACTGCAGCACTAGCAAGGAAAGGCTTGATACCACTCAATAACGAACACTGACCACTAGTCCATTACAACAATTTAATAAATTGCTTATGTGTTTTTTTACAACTTATACAACAATGAAAGGCTTTTTTTTTTTTTTTCCTTTGTGATTAGTGCTGGTGATGTTCATTATGAGAAAATACGGAAAATGAGGTGTGCCTGCCATACATAATATTCATGCCGAATATTTGGAAAGTTCAGGTAGCCAAGTTCAGTTTACCGTCAGCAGAGGGCAACACAGGCCTCATTAGTGAATAAAACCAAAAACGTATTAAAAAAAACCCCACCAACTTTTTACTGTAATTCAGAATAAACCCCAGCCTACACCTGTACATTTGCTGTAGAGTCGAAGTTCTAGTAGTATTAATCTTTTACAAAATCATGTCGAATGCATGTGTAAAACATACGAAAGAGGAAAGAGCTAAAATGAAGGCAATTACAAATACCTTTGCTTTGACTAAAATACATCAACTTTTAGATGTTTTCTGCATAATCTGGTAAGTCCAGCACACTTCATTATGTCCAAAAGCTGTTACCCTGTGAAGTAAGCTTTGTAATATTTACTTTCTTTAATCCTGCATATGCCAATAGCTCCTTTTGTCATCCAAAAGTCTAGTTGGTTAATGCAGTACCATGTAAAAAATCAGTAGTTTTACAATGTGTTTTTCCCATTAGCCTTAGGTATGATAGGTATTTATGCCACTTGGCGTGTTGCACTGTCTCTCCCCTTGAGAAGCACCATGTCATGCCGGAGGCTGAAGTTTAACATCTCAGGGCTGAGGGGAGCCAAAGAGGTCTTCCAGCTCTCCCGAGCGTACTGCGCCCACAGGCCTGCTCACAAGGCCTGCTCACAAGGCCTGCTCACAAGGCCTGCACCCAGCTCCTGCCCCACCACGGCCGGCGCCCACCACCCCGCAGCCAGGCACCGGGGGAACGCCGTGCCCAGCACGGGGGTCCCCAGGGCAGCAGCACGGTGCCCCTTTTACCCCATGGCCGTGTCAGATGCCAGAACGAGCAATGCCCAAAACGTGGCGGTTGCCGGGGTGGAAGCTGTGCCTTCACGCTTCAGGCTGCTTAGGGAAGTAGGTTACTTCCACGGCTGTTGCTTTCTCCAGGGTGCCTTCGGCCCTGCCGCTGCCCCGGGGGCTGCACAGCAGCTCACGCTGGCTATGCGCCCCCCGCCACCCCCCCCACGGCCGGCTGACGACGGGACGCAGCCGCTCTGCCCCGGGGCAGCTCCCGCCCCTGCCCACCGCGGGAGCAGACGGGGCTGCCCATACTGCGAGGCGAGTGTCCGCCTCGGGCGTGCGGCCCGCCGCAGGGCGCTCCGCCGGCTCCGGGGCTCACAGGGAGCCGCGGGCCGGGGCCAGCACCAACCTGCTGGCCGCCGCGCTCCGTGCCGCGCTCCCGTTGACATGGCGCCGGCGCGCCCCGGCACGGAGCGGGAAGCGGGAGGGAGGCGCCATGTTGAAGCCCGCTGCGGAGGTAACGGCCCTGGCCGCGCTGCCGGCGGACGGGGGGAGGCGGGTGTGCGGCAGTAGCGCCGTGTTTCGCCAGGGGCAGCGGGAGCGAGGCGCGCCGCTTACCCCTCCTCGGGGATGCCGGGGAGACGCTTCCCCGTGCCCCGGCGCTGGGCGTGAGGGCCGGAGGGGCGGCGGGGCTCTCCGCAGCGCCGTGAAATGGCGCCCAGCGGCGGGCCGGGCCCCCGCGCGGCCTCAGCCCCCAGGAGACACAAAGCGGCCGGCTTCTCCCCGGGCCCGGTTTGCCCGTTAGCACGGTGTTAGCCCCGGCTCAGGCCTCGGGGGCCAAAGGGGAACGGGTGGCAGCGGTAAGAGCTCGCTGAGGAGTGGGGAGTGTCGGTGGGTGGGTCCGGGCTTGTTTCTGCTGCCCGGGTTGTGCCAGGAGTGTGAGGAGGGGCGAGGTTTCGCCCCCAAGCAGTGGAGCAGTGGATCGAGCTCCAGCTAGATCGATCCGAGGATGTGTAGGAGGAAAGACGTGAGAAAGTTTTAGCGACAGGTTTGGAGAAAAAGCACGGGGTTTGCATACCCGTGGCATTACTGAGTGACATTTTGGAGCATAGTTCCAGCGCGAACAGGCCCACCCGTTTTATGGGAGTGTCTGCAGGCTGTTCTCCACCGGGTTTCTTGGGCCGGTGCCTGAGATGCAGGTTACAGTGGTGGTGGCCAGCTACTGGTGTCGTGAGGCCCACTCCAGACCTCCTCCACGCAGGCTGTCATCTGCGGCTGGCTGCCGCGTGTCCACATACGGCTGGGCTGCTTCTCCCCAGCAGCTGTAATTTCTCTACTGGTTTATATCATAAGCAGCTGTAATTCCCACTCACAGAAGAGGCCGACCTTGGAAACTGCAGGATGGCTATCCATCATGGTAGTGTTATGGGAATTTTTAAGGTATTTATTATATTGGTCTCCATGCAGCATTGATGCCTTGAGATAGGTCAAACGCTGGCATAAATAAATCTAGACAGGAACTGGAGAGATCACACTTTTCAATGTAGTAATATCTTTAGTAATTAAATGTATAAAAATCTGTTGCATTTCAAGTGTGTACTATGCCTTACTTCAACCAGTATGTCAGGTGTCTTGATCAAGACTCTGAAATGTTTAGACATTATGTACTTTCATATTTAAGTATTCATGTTTTAGCAGAAGAAATAATAGCAGACACTAATAATATCTTATAAATAACCTTTGATTATATCATATACTTTCTCTGCAGAGGGGTCAGGAACATAGGTGCTTTTCTGCGTATAAAGAATTTATTTGTAAAGGAAAAAAGATACATCATTTTTCAGTGGAAAATGTGTAAAAGAATGATAAAGTGATATCTAATGTAAGTATGTCCCTGACAATGGAATGACAAATAGAAATAGTATTGAGCTGAGGCTTAACTAGAAACTGAATGTTAAAGCAATAAAAACTCTGTTCATCTGACAAATGATCAAAAACTCACAAAAGTTCATAAAATATGTTTTTATTACTTACGTGTTCCATTTTTACATTAATTTGTCAGGACAATTTGCCGTAAAAAGACATTACAGACTGAACATTTATTTTTGCTTGTACTGTGCTAGAATTGAAGTCTTTGCTAGCTCTATATGAAAAAGAATAGTCTTTAAAGCTATTTTGTCAAGGAAATGTATTCAGGAGAATACATTTTTTCCTCTCCAAAACGATTCAGTTTTTATTTCTGAAGTATTAAGTGAACAAATATACTTTTGATGATGTGTCATGAGTACATTTTTACATGTTGACTTAGCTTCCTATCTGCAAGCCAGTCTGTTTTACTCAGCTTCTGTACTGATGCAGAAGCTTACTGAAAGGAGGATATGAGATCCACCATAGGAAAGCTTTGTTTAGATTGAAGCTGCCCAGGTTTCAAATCAGTACCTCTGCAAGAGGATAGGAACAGCATTTATGGGGACATTTAGTGAATGTGCAAGAATGTTAGATGAGATCTGTCACTTAAACGACAATTTTAAACCTGCAGCTCACAAGTTCTTTGCTTCAGTAGGTTCAAAACCCCCCACCCGATTAGGTCTACCTATGTAAATGAACAAGAGGTCCAAAAGGAAGTTAGAAAATAGTGGAGGAAAGCTCTAATACTAAGCAGGAACATGAGAGGTAACATCATTGTAGGTGGACAGGGGAAGTAGTGTCACTCCTTTACAGTTACAGTAGCATGCGTAAAACTCTGATTTCTTCAAGTACCAGTCCTTGGAGCTATGTTGTACATTATAGTGTAACCTTTCTTTTTCAGAAATGTAAACTCCTAATCATTTTGTCTGTGGTAGAAAGAACACTAGAAGCTTTCATCTTTAAAAGAAATGCAGAACAGCTCCCAGATCTTTACTTCCAAAAGCATTATAGTGTATAAGCCAGTCTCAGTGTATTGGGGATTTTGAATTAGGATTTCCCATTGTTTGGAGGACAGCATTGTAAATGCTGCGTGTGCACAGATGTTGAGTAGAGGGAGCAGTCCAGATGTCTGATAAATCCCAGTGCTGTCAAGAGAGAGTGAGCGAGCACTTCATGAACTGGAACTGCTAGCATTACCTATGTAAGGCAATACAGTTAATGTATGTTGAAGAAACCAGCTTCCCCTTGGAAGATGTCACAGCCTTGCTGAAATTGTTCAGCTGGTTTGCTGTACTAAGTGATTGGAAGTATGGATATGATCGTTTGAACTCATCCAGATGAACGGTTGAGGAGACTACACTATATTGAATGAAAGTAGTTCGTTAATAAATGATGACACAAAGCTGCCTAAATCATATTGCTGTCACCTGGTATGTTTCTTGAGTGAGAAGAATGCATAATAGCACTGTCTTGCTGTGGGAAAACAGTGAAATACTCTTCACATTGTCTTTCAAATTTAACAGTAATAATGATAAATTCTTTTTGTTTTAAAATCTCTTAATGTTGGTATGCATGCTAGGAAATGAAGCAATCATTTCACAAAGTGCAAATAAAATAATTTCACACGGTGAAGTTTTGATTGGGGTATTAAGGTAGGTGATGTCGTAGGAGTGGTATTGGCATTTTCTACTTGTTCCAGGCTAAGCTTTACTCTTCATGACAGAGGCATGTTAGGAAGATGCCAAATGTATTAGCAAGCTTGAGTGTTTTATGCAGATGATAAGCATTACTCTAGTTTGCAAGAGACTGTTAATTTATAATCACAAAAATTATTGTCTGATTTGTGAAAAATTATGTGCAGTCCCCCCAAAAGGATGACTCCCTTGATAAACTTCACACTAGCAGGTCAGCTTAATTAGTGCAAAATACATGAGTCATAATCTGTGTCCCTAACATAGCTAGGTAGCATTAATTCATGTCTAGCCATCTGCTTAAATCTCATTTAGTACTCTTCTTTTCTTATGTGTATTTGTCACTTGTAGCTGAAATGGTAGTTCATGTTTTGAAAATGCATCCCATGGGTCAAAACCGCTGACTTTTCACCTGCTGGAAGCTCTGGCTAGTACTTCATTCTGGCAAGTAGTGAAAAGTGGCTGAGAGAAAAGGTATTCCTCTGCCAGCTTTGATAAGGCTTTGTCATAAAAATTTGAAAAAACAGTGGTCCTCATGGAAAATTTGTGTGACCTTGTGCCCAGACTTGAAAGCATGATTTTGAATAGTTAGTTAATACTGAAAAATAATCTGGCTGTAGATTAACTGTCTAAGTGTTTATTTATGTGAAATGGTGCAAATTTTAAAGCAAATAGAAGCACATTATTTATACATAATTTCAAATGAAACTTAATGACAAGTCCCTCTGAACTATATATACATTTTATTATTGCCCCATTGAATCATAATGTATTAGAATGTTTTGTGAACCTGCATAGCTATCCTATTGTGGAAGAGATTAGCTAATACCTTCACTTGACACTTGCAATCTGTAACTTGTGAAACTCCTTAGGAAGTATTTTATTAAGAATTCCAACCGTATCAATAGAAATAAAGATTTCAGATCCGTGGAATACTGTATTACTTGGAACATTTTCAGAGTTCAAGGTGTTTGCCTGACTTGGATAACCAGTCAATTCAGTAGAAAGATTCACATCAGTAAGGCAGACAACGTAGAAGAAAAGCTAAAATGTCTTCCAGTGAGAATTTAATTTTAAACTAAATTATTTAAAGAAACTGTTAGCAAGGTAACGTCTCTGCTGGGATGTGTGTTCTAACATCAGCTAGACCTCCTAGACCTCAAAACAGCTGTAGCTGTTGAATTCATAAATAATTTTTTCAGCTAACTTTTACCATGAGACAAGTCAGAGATATTATTCTTGTGTAGCTGTAATATTTTGAGTCTTTTCCTGAGCTCTAGATTATATACTAAGGTCAAACAAAGCCAGTGGCAAAGCAGTTTAAGGGCAACAGCTCTTATCTCATTAATTCTATACATGTTTGTTTGATGTTATTAGAAAAATGTGCTGACAGCTCTACTTTGGGGTTGATCCCCGAGGCTTGATCACTTCATTATGCAGTCTATTGATTTTTTTTTTTTTAAGGAAATAAGAATTCTATTTTAATGAAAAATTAAAAAAAATTAAAAGGGGTTCTAGGAGAAGCAGCTCCAAGTTGGGATGAAAAATTTGCCTTGTAAAAGGGGCTATTGTGTGCATCCTCATATGAGTGTGATACACAGTGTCCTCCCTCCCCTGCAAATTCCTTCTCTTGGGAAGAGGGCTGTGGGAAAATGGTTCCAGTGAGAGAAACACAGGGTAGAGACAGCATAGTTCCAGGTAAGTTACTAGTTCAAGCAGTCACTGATGTGAAAGGTGCAGAACAAAGCTATTGCTGTGTCAGACTAGTTTCCATTATGCACAAACTCTGTCACCAGATGTCCTGGAAAATTTCTGGAAACAATGTTTTAGTATTCTTACTTAATTTTCCTTTTCTTGCTCACTGTGACTGTTCTGTTCTGCACAGGAGAATAAAAGATGCATTTTGCCTCCAGCACTGCAGTGATAGAGTTCTGTAAGTGAAGTAGAGATTTTGGGGGAATGTTTTCACAATAAACCTGAACTCATGTACTGCACTGCTTCTGGATTTTTGACCAAGAGGTGACTCTCTTGGGCAGTGAGGTATCAGTGGTCATGGACATCTGGCAATAGTATGGTGGTATTGTCTTACTTATTATCGTATTAACTTAGCTTTATTCATGAGGCTATGCTTCGAAGGTGAATTTCTGTACAGTTTGGAAATTTTTAGGTGTGGGAGGCAGGAAGAGCTCTGACTTTGGCCAAGATGAAATAAGAGCCCTGGAAAATGATTTCTTGGTGACATCTTTGATATCTGCTCTCCCACTGTAGATAGGATGAAGGAATGTTTTTGGTTCTGGAGGCTGGCTGTGATATTTCTCTTATTTCCCCTTAGGGTCTGAGTTTAAAATAGCATTTGATCTTTTTCATTGTTTATATGGAATTTAGGTTGTCCAAAGCAAGAAATCTGGTGTTTCCAGGACTGTGCTATGCACCATCTCTGCCATAGTATTAACCACATTTTTGGCAGAAAATGTACTAAACTGTTACGAGTACTTGGCTTCTGATCTTTATCATGGCTGTGTTCTGGATTTTCTACTGATTACAGAGAATTCCTTGGAGAAAAAATACTCTGCATCTGAGGTTGGGATGAGGGAGAAGAGGACTGGTGTTCAGCCTTCTCTACCCTTCCAAGACATTAATCCACACTTAATTGGATGCATTCTGTGTTTGTCCATGGTTTATCAGTGGGAGTTATCTGTGCTAAGGCAAAATAGGTTATGGCTTTGAGTCAGATAAGGCATATAGCAGAGACTAGGCATTTACCCCAAATGGTTTTAGAGAGGGTAGTGTTTTTTTCAGGGGCTGGCTCTGCAGTTAGCTGGAGGTGTCAGTCTGGGGGTTTTTTGTTTGTTTGTGTTGTTTTTTCCTGCTTAGTCATTTTACTGTTTAAAAAAGTTCTGATTCAACTTGGTATTATTACAGGATGACCATATTTTAAACCTGAGGTAGCCTGATCTTTTTTTTTCCTTAGAAGCAAACTGACTTACAAGATTTTTATTGATCACCATTTATTCTTGTATACGCAAGTGTTTCCTTATACCATGCAGTCAGTGTAAGAGCTCCTAATGATTTGGCAAGAAAATGCCTCATCAGCATAGCATTACAGAGTCTCCTTCTAAATACAAGTCAATCTCTACCTTGTAACCTTTGATAGACACTTGGAATTCAAACAGATATTCCTATGCATTGCTAAAGTTAAGCAGGATGGAAATGCCTTGTGTAGTTGTAGAAAGGATGAGGGTGTTTATTTTGTACTGCACAAAATTGTGATACTATCATTTGTACTTTACTGCTTGCATCTCTACAATAACAAAAGTGCATGATTCATAAATTAAGAAAAAATATCCTTTTTCTTGGATTTCTTACCTCTTGGAACTAGGAAGACAGCAGAAAAGTGCTGAGTATGATTCAGTTAATTTTATGAATATTTGTTCAGCAGCATTTGCCAAATAGCATTAAATCAGGGAGAAAAGTGGTCATACTATAAATTGAAAAAATGTTGTATGAAAGGGTAACGTATAGGACAATGGCTGGATAAGGGATGCACCCTTTCACCCCTGTCTGTATCCCAGCACCTTTGGACTTTCAGGGTTTTTTTTGCCAAATTTAGCAAATACGTACTCAAAAAAAATGTGAATTCTCCTAAAGGTCATAGGGAAATTTTTGGGGTTTTTTTTTTTTGGTTTTTTTTTTTAATAGGCTGGGAGTTTCTCATGCCCATTTGACAAGACTCCATGGGTTTGCTATGCTACAGCTCCCTCACGTGGCAAAATAATTTCCCGTTTGAAATTGCAGCATGGTTTCTGTGAAACACTTTCTCTTCAGAAAATTTTGGGGCTTCCCCCAACTTCCTCTTTGTTATATGCCCACCCTCCACCCCCACCCCTTGAACATTATGAACAACTGCTTAGGAGTGTGGGGTTATCAGAGAAGCAGAGCTGTGGGTTAAAGGGTTATGATCATGACTTTTGTTCTGCAGCTGACCAGCTTGGGCATGTCATTTCACTCTGTAAGCTTCACTTCTGTCATCGGAGAGTTACAGGCAATGATGAAGATTTGTAAACTACCTAGAGTATTTCTAATACGTACTTCTCAATTCTTTTAAAAAGTAACTCTTATTTCAGTCAACAATTCTGCTTATTTGACATCGAAGAAAACTCAAAATCCCTCCTCAGAGGACAGTCAGAGATCTGGCAGCTGTCTCGGGTATCACAGATTTCACTATTCTTTCTACAAAGTAACAAATAGCTGGATATTTTCCATCCTTCCACAAAACACTAAACCTCTGATTTACAGCAGAAACATCGGAGTTCAAGGAACAGTAGTCTGAGCAGGAAAGAACTCAGGCTTGCTATACTTAGGTTCCCAGTGAACTTTGGCTAGAAAATACACTCCGGTATTACCACTGCATCAGTAATTTCTTGTTTCTTCCTATAAGAACATGAAAAACATGTTTTCTGCAGTTGTCTCAGGAAATCATGTTGCACCTTGATTAGAGAAGCAGAAGAGCTGCTTGACATCCAGAGTTAATACAAAACGCTATGCAGGATTCCCAGTATTAAAGAAAAGCTCTGCCTTGTCCTTTGAAGGAAGCCAGGAGTAGTAAAATGAACCATTTCATAACCTTGTATGTTCTTTGTAGAGTCAGGAATCTTTATTTAATTTCTGATGCTGTAAAACAATGGTCTCTATCAACCTGGGTGGTAAATCTAGTCCTTGCTTAATTTATAGGGCAACAAATGCACAAAAAAGTTTATTTTCTTCACCACACTGTATTTTTATGTGGAAGTGGAGATGAAATTTATGGTTGAGTAGTTAGTGCAGTATTTCAGATTTATGTGTTACTTTTCATCTTGAAGGATCTTAAAATCCTTTGCAAATCAGGTACACACAAGAAAGTGCCATTCCAAGAATGCTTTCCCCACAAAAACCTCTCTATTGTCACTGGTAAAGAGATGTTTATTAACTTCATTTAGTGGTTTCTCTGCTGGCTGTTTCTTGGGCTTCTGCCATTTACCAGTGAATATCCCACTCCATTGAAGTAATTAATTATGGGGTTGTCGTATATTTTTGATGACTTATTTTTTCTGTTACTTTTACCTAGCTTTGCTTACAGTCCTACCTGTTTGCTATATGTTGTACATGTTGAGGAAAGCATTCCCTTAGAAGTGATTGTTTTGACTTAAGTGTGAGTAGTCTGTTAGGTGGCTGAACTTTCAAAATTACTTCAAAATCATTGTTCATATTTTGGTGTCCATATTGTTTTCAGTTTGTTCATTTAACAGCTGCCATAACATTTATGTACTTGAATTTAATGTTGCATAAACTTCAAAAAGTCAATGCATGACTAAGACGATCTTAAAATTCCTATTAATTTAATTTATCGGCTTAGCGCATGTGTGGGAAAAGTCCTAAGGTAGAACATATATACTGCATTTAATCCAGTCTAAGCCAGCCATTTATATATCTGGTAGAGGGGTAAAAAAACACAGAACAAAACAGGTCATCTTAGATCTGCCCATTAGAAAAATATCTTGGTGTGGGCTGCTAAGTTAACATGTCAGCTCTTTCTCAGCTGTAGGTGTCCCATAAATGTAACGTAATTCACTGTGAGTGTGTGGCAGAATGTGCGTTCCTGCTGCAGATGCCAGTGCGTGGGCTCCAGCTCCTCTCTGAGGCTTTGTGTTAGTCACCCCAGCTGTCAGTGCCTACACATAGCTGTAGAGCCAAAGGGATCTTTTTCAGCCATACAATTTTCTGCCACAAAAACAGGCATGTCTTCACCTTGCCAGCCTGGCAGCCTGCCTAGGGACAGGGGATAACCATGAGCAAGGACCACTACCATAAAGCAGATGATATCCATGGACTTCAAGCACCATTTCTAACATACAGATCCTCACCCTAAAGAAAGAGGAAACTTTCTATGAAGCAGTCCTCAACAAAAGATCAAAATACCTCAACTTTGTCGCAGAGTAAAAGCGTGTAAGTGGACAAATTACCAGCAAAGCATTTTGTGTGTAGTAATTTCTTTGTATGTCCATAATCCTGTCTACTAAATATTGACTATTCATGAAGTCATCTTGCATTTGGGTAAATATATTTTGTGGTATGTTTAAAGTAATACAATACATAGATAGGTACAAGAACTGAAGAAAATTACATTTGAAGTGGAGTATGTTGGAAGGAGCAGAACTGATTCTAAGGCATAAAACAATTGTGCTGGTTGAGCATATGACTGTCACCAGCTCTGCTCTAGATCGCATGAAAAACAGTGAATCAGCAGATCGTAGTTTTCTAATGTGAGCTACTTAGCGTTCTGGAGACAGGGAACTGCCCTGCTGTAGCGATGGCTGCCCTACACAAAGAAACATTTCTTGCCACTCTCGCAGCCTTTGTGTGTTCCTGCAGCAGAACAGATGGGTGGATGCAATTGTATGTGCTTTTCAGTATGATGATGCATAGAGCTCAACTTAAGTATTTGAAAAATGCATCCGGTTGTCTGATTCTGAAATGTCTTGAGTAGTAAATCATTTTCTGTAACAGCCGTTATGAGGTTTCACAGGACTTCAAAATATCAGACAAGAATGAGCTGTCTAAATACAGATTAAGTAAATGCAGAGAGCATTCACTGTGGAGGTCGGGTTGGTCTGTGGTTCAGGATTATAGAAATAGATGAATGGTTTATGCTCTCTGTCCTTTTGTTTTGTGGTGCTCAGGGGCCCTACCTGAAGTTTGAATTTGTCTCTGTCATGGAATAGAAGTTAAGTTGAGCTGGTGGTCATACAAAGCAGATTACCCAGCTGCATCACTTGTCCATTTCCTCTCCCCCCATTCTCAGGAATTTTCATCATGGAAACAGTGATGGTGTAAGAAATCTGCTTATGAGTTCCTTTAAATATGGACATGTGTAGCTAGTGTTGTATCAGGCAGATGACTTTTCCTAGAGTAGAATCAGGGTGTATGCAACTTCAGACAAAACGTTAGTTATGTGTACAAATTTAGAAGATGCTTCTAAGAAAAGAGGAACGCTTAACACTCACAACACACGGTTCAGTTCTGCATTCTACATTTAATTCTCCATTTCAGCAAACAGAAGAATAATGTTAGTGGTATTAACACTTTTTATGTGTAAATTTGTACATAGCAATGCACTGAGCGTTTTTTTGGTCAAACGCATGATAAAAGGAAATCTTATTCAAGCCATGAGATTCTGCATTCTAAAATTCCCTTTTTATTTTCATTTAATGAATCAGAATATATGGGAACATGCTTTAATAATGCTATGGCTCTAAGAAAATAAGTACTATTTAGTATATAGAGGCATGTGTCTTCCATTTTTAAGAATTTCCAAAAATAGCAATTAGGAGTTTGTACATTACACTGAAACTATTTTGAAGGTGTCACTAATTTTGAGCTGCCTTCCTTGCCTTGATAATCAAACTGTAATATGATGCCAGAGCTAGGAAGAGAAAGGGCAGCACTGGTGACCTCAGTTAAACATCTACTAATCTGACTTGTTTCTCTGTTAGCAGCTATAAAGATAAACTTTTGGAAGAGATAAAATGATCTCTTACGTAGCAAGTGAAAGGTTGAGGGTCATGTAGGAACCAGAAATCTTTCTTAAACTTTCTAACGTTGTGTATTTTATGGGCTATTCTTTATGCATATAGCTAATTTCTGCATGTATCAATGATTCTCCATTATACAGGCTACAACATACAGTAGCAAAACCAAACAAATTCGTGGAAAACATAGCTGTGCTACACATTGCTCCCTGCTCCAAATTAGTCTTCTAATGCTAAAACCTATATATTTGAATGTAAATAAAGGGTTTATTGTGATAAATCAAGTGGAAACTTGCAGATTTAAAACAAAAAAAAAACCAAAACAAAACACAAAACAAAGCCCACAGATAACTAAACATCTCAGCATTTATTATAAGGATTTGTGAAAAAATCTTGGTAAGTTAGGGTATAGTTACAGAATGACTGATTTTTAAAAAAAACACACCCACACACCCCCTCACATACACACCCCACCCCCCCAATAAAAAGGCGAGCCAAACACACAACCCCCAAAAACCAGCAACCAAAAAGCACTTACAATGTGGAGGTTTTGGACCTACTCTGATTTTTCTGCTATTCAGAAATTCTGCTATTTCTGCAACTTATACTGAGTTAATTTGTAGTCTGACACCTGAAAACTGAAAAATGGAAAAAGGGGTTTAAATACAGCATCCCAGGAGCTGAGACCTAAGTCAGTTTTTCTGAGGAGCGTTATTTTACCATATGCATTCTGAAAAGATGACAACAGTGATTTCCCAGGGTCTGGAGTCTTGCAGTAAAGGTCAATGTCATTGCAACTTTCAGATTAAATTAGTACAGTGTTTACTTAGAAATTTGCCTTTGCAGATTATCAGAAAGGTATTACAGAACATATTAAACAGTGTGAGATCATGATGTTATTCAAATACTTGTTATAGCAGAAGGTCCCAGACACTGTTTTTAATAGACCTTAAATTTCAGTGATAGAATAACAAACTTATTTTCCAAAACCAGTATTCTTACTAAATTTAATTTGTTGACAGTAATACTGTAAAAACCATGCTAATATTTTTATTGTTTGTCTCTGTGTGTAAGGAGGGGGAGGTATGTTGCCTGAAAAGATTCCTTTTTATTTTTTGGATAGTGTATCATTTGAAAACTGTCAATGGGTGATCATCTGGTGCTTTTGGTGGAAAAATGCTGAGTTTCAGAACTTGTTGCTTCTTGGTGGTCTAGTGGTACTAGAGTCTATGAATGTGCAAACACTGCAAAGTCTACCTGTAATGTCATACAGAAGTGTGGTTGCATAGTTAACCAGCCTTCTTGCAGTAGTTGAGAATCTGCCTGTGAACTTCTGTTGTGGTGTGCATGCGTAGAAAAACAAGGGTGACTAACGTATCATGCTAGCAGTGTCTTTGTTAGTGTGGTTTTTTGGTAAGACGCTATGCTTTCCTTAAAAATTAGTGTCATACATATCCTAATTTTTAAATTGTTAACCCTACCCGAGCAGAAGTCCCTGTGGGCTCTCCTTTCTACCAGCATTTTCCTTGCATGAGTTAGACTAGCATGCCAACTTGTATTTTTCCAGGACCCAGGCTGAGTCCTGGAAAAATCTGCATTTTGCATTTGTTCCACTGAGTCTACTGTACACCGCTTCAAGAAAAAGCTGGCAAAATCAGTCATGTATACAAATAAAATACTGTAAAATAATTCAAAATAAAAATAAAACCTTGTGAGAATATACAGAAAATGAATTAATGTAATAACTGCAATAAATAAGATAAACACTTTTTCACTTTCAGGTTTAAAAATGTCTGACCAGAGAAATATTGTACACAGAGCCCATTGTATTGAAAAACTACTGACTGAGAATAATTTCCAAGATATTGAAGATCATCTTAAAGAACTTGAAGATGTTGATATGACTATAGAATGTCTTCAGGGAACAGAAGTTGCTAAGGCTGTATACAGAGTGCTCAAGAGCTGCCCTTCAGCAGAGTTGAAAAAGAAAGCAAAGCAGTTATTATCAAGGTGGAAAGCACTTTACAAGAGTAACTGTGATCAGTCAATGCAAGTTAAAAAGTCCATTTCTGTGTATGTGGAAGAGGAAATCGAACATCTCGGTGTAGTTCCTAGAAAGCAGACACTCTCCGAAGGACCATGTCAGCAGCAGGCATCAGATGCCACTAGTTCTACAATTTTGGTCCCATCACAAACTGTAAAAAATGTGCTGTGTAACGATGCGGAAGGCAGCATGAATCAGCTTTCTTCTTTTGAGGAACAACACACTGATAATGAAGATTCTAAACCTCATGTTAATGAAGCAACTCTGCAGCAAGATCCAACGAGAGCTCTAAGATGTAAATGTACAGATCTTCTTTATAAAGCTTTGACTGGTTCTGCCAAAGACAAAGAAGAAACTGAAAAATGGATAGAGCTATCTAGGGAAATCGAAGAACATATTTTTGCTCTTCATGCTAAAAATGACAAAAAGTATAAAAATTGCATCAGAAGCAAAATATCTAACCTGAAGAACCCTAAAAGTTGCCACTTAAAACATAACCTTTTTTCAGGGACTTTAAGTCCAAAGGCTTTCGCTGAGATGACAGTGATGGAAATGGCCAGCGATGAACTGAAACAGCTCAGGGCTCTGTACACAGAATCATCTGTACAGGAACATCAGCTTCCACAAGTTGTTAATGGCACACAGACAAACAAAATAAAGTGTAGGCGCTGTGAAAAATTTGATTGCACTGTCACTATGATTGCCAGAGGAACTCTTTTTCTTCCTGGTTGGGTGCGAAACACAAATCCAGATGAACAAATGTTGACTTACGTTATTTGTAACCAGTGTGGAGAACAGTGGTATCACAGCAGATGGATTTGTTTGTAACGCTATCCCTTTTTAATAAGTGGTTTAGAACCATAGACATGAGAAGGTATCTCTGTTGAAAACGTATAATTTAAAATTTTGTATTGATACTATGTAGATGCTACCACTAAAAATTGCAAAATCAGTTTTAAAAAATTGCCAAGTTACTTTTGCAGATGACTTAAATATGTGTTTCTAAGTAATGTCAATATGTAAAGAAATAAAAGAAAAAAGAGGAAAAATGGTAACACTGTATCTGAGAGTGGAATATTGAGTAGTAAATTCATTAAAAATACCCCAAGTGCTGCAGTCTTTTTCCCCAAGGTACTGAGCACTTGGAATTTTCATTATCTTTAGCAGGAGTTCTTTCACAGAACATAAATTTCATTTACAGAAAACAGTTTACAAAACTGCAGTTCATATACTTGCATGCACTGCAAAATGTTCAGCATGGATTCACTCCTTGATTAAATCACTTTTTGCAAGTAAGTGTTAGATTATTAAGTTGGTTTGAGAGGTGATGTCTAATAGGAAAAAAGGACTGAAAAACAGAGTTTAAAAGGGGGAGAAGGCAGCTAGCAAATGGAAACAAAAACGAAATTTTGCTTTAGTTTTTTATAGCCATTGGGAGGAAAATGGGACTTGTGACAATCTAACAGTCTGCAGTTCACACTGCAATGTGAGGCGACATGTCCTGCAACTGTTAAGAAATTAATGCAGGATCAGACAATGATTTATTTCAGAATGTAAATATATTATTAAATTTATCTTTATTTAATAAATAAAGGCATGAAGTTAATAGCAGTTAATCACTTTCTGAATAGATATCCTCTCTTGAACTGGGACATCTGTCCTGAATAAATTAATGTTTTTATATAGTGCAAGTTACCCAGAAGAAATTAATAGAAGGAGATCTAATAACTGAAGTTTTCATATATGTTTTTGTTCCAGAGTCAACAGGATTCCTACTGGCTGTATACTAGAAGCATTCATTTATTAAAAAATATCACCTTAGCGTTCTTCTCACTCAAGTAATAGCCCTGTTGTTTGGTGGGGTTTTTTTTCTGGAAAACTTAAAATTAGTCCAAAATCAGCTATCTGAATACTTTGAATGGAGTATTTGCCAGAAGTCAAGGAGATGTTCTCCCAGTTCAGAGAAGAAACCGCCTGAGTTTGGGTATGTTTGACGGCTGTCTGTTGGTCTGTAGAAGGCTGCGTTCGTACTGTGTGTCCCTATTTTGGTTTCTTCACTGGTTTTGAGTTACTGTAGATGTTTAAATGAGAGGAAATGGGTCTTGCATTGTACCCTAATTTTCTGAGCACATGAATGTGTCAACTCAGAGAGCTAAGAAATGCAGTGAAGAAGTAAGTCTGCCCTGCCTGAGATGTTAGGTTCTTGCAGCAGAGCAGTAGTACTGTTTGGAAACATAACTTTCATAATGAGTTTCTTTGTTGGAATACAGATGAGATGGTGAGACAGGTCAATAAATTGCCAAAGTATTTAGGCACAAAGCATTGTGTTTCATCATGTTGTATAAACACAATGAAACTGCATACTTGGCATTAATGGAGATACCTTTTCACAAGTGCACAACAGGCATGTTGTGGTTCAAGGCTAAAATACATCAGCTGAGGAGAGAAACCTGGTGAGTATTTGCTGGAAGAATTGAGGACAGTTCCTGCACCCATGTAGCTGTTACACAGCTGAGGCTGGTCAGCTTCTCTGGCTAAGGCACTGCCCTGGAGCTCTCCAGCCACATGACCCACGTCAGGGAAAGGAGTTTGGGATGTGATTTGAGAAAAAAGCTGTCGGTGAACTAAAAACCAACCAGGACTGAAAATAAGAGAGAAGACAGGCCTTTATCCATGTATGTTGAAAATAGCATGTAACCTGACGTTACAGAGAGGCACTTACTCTGCTGAAAAAGAGCAAGAAAAGTCTTTTCCATTCTGTGAAGTGTTAACAGTAAACTTTCAGCAGTGTGATTTACTGCTTCTATCATGTGAAATATGTGCGTTGGTGGAATTACATTGACATAAAACAAATATTAAGGTGGTAGGCCAGATCTCCAGTGTTCAACTTACAAGTTGATGCTTCAAGTAGTTCTGCTTGTTTAAGTAGAAGTACTTCTGTGTAAAGTAGTATTTTTAGTTTTCAGTAAAACTGTAGGAAAGGAAACACTTCTGTGTTACTGGTTCACAGTAAGCACGGAGTTGTGCACTGTCATTTTGGAGGTCATGGTCCTGTTGAGGAGAGCTGAATGCCAGTGCTGTGCTGTGTTGGAACACTGTGTAGCAAGAGACTATTTTAGCTGTAAACAATGGACAGTTATAAATAATTTCTGCCTGCAGACAGTTTTGTAGCCATTCCAGTAATGTACAGCTCATCCAAGTTTTGTCTTGGTGAAGGTAGATGTTACAAGACATGGACGGTGTTTTTGACAATATATTTCAAGGGTAAAATTTGTAGCCATAATACAACTACATTTGTGACATAAATGTGACATCATTTTCTTTTGAACTGCCCGTCACTAAATGTACGGTGCTAAGCTATATCCCCAACATGACTAGAATTTTCTACAGATCTATATTTACTGAGCAGCTAAGAAAACGTAAACAGCAGCTATCTTAAAACTTTTTCAAATCATCAAGCAAGCCTACCTCACTGCAGATCTGAGAGCCATGCCTGCAGCAGCAAGCAGGTCATGTGGTTCTAGCCTTTCACATCTTGCACTTTCTTCTAAGATGTGGAAATAATAAAACCAGTTACTAACAACTGCAGTTGCAGTTTATGGTATAGAAACAACTGTCAGTAACTACAAATAATCAAAAAATGGTTTGTAACTGTGCCCCTTTTGCAACTACCCCTTAACTTCTTTCTGTCCATTTCAAACCAAGAGTAATCAGAACTCTTAGGGCAAGTCTTTGGTACCTTGCAGTTGTAAACTCGGCGTTTTAAAACACATAGATGTGGTGCTCAAGGGACATGGTTTAGTGGTGGACTTGATGATCTTAAAGGTCTCTTCCAACCTAAATAATTCTATGACTTTAAAGTAGTTTTCCATGGTAATACATTGTGAGCAGGCATTCCTACATTGCCTTCCTTCCCAATAACAACTGGATATGAGAGCTGGCTTTGTAACTAATCCAGCTAAAGCTAGACATTAAAAAATGAGAATCTATTTGTAAGTTTTGTGAAATCCAGTAATCACGAAAAGAATTTCTGTTTCTATTGAAAGAGATGGAGCCCTTACCTTTCTTCAGAAGTTACCTAGTCTAAGCTACTAGCTGCTGGTTCAACACACACATAATTGTTAGCTTGTTAGTATGACCTAAAAGCCTGGCACAAAATATGCTCTGGCTTGCCCAGGTAATAGTCTGGGACAAGGAGGAGGTCTGGGAATACTGGCAGGAAGGAGGAGAAGGTATTGGGAGGCAAGGAGAGTGAACTGGGCCTGTTAGAAGTATGCTGAGGACACAAATCTGTAGGAAATGAGGCTTTGTTGTTCCTGGACTGCTGAAAAAGCTAATCTAGCTTCAATTTCACTTTATGCTGAGCTCATGCTGATAAACATGCTACCTGCAACTTCACTTTTAACAGTTAATGAAACTGTATACAAAAACATGAATTACTGTATTAACTTCTTGATCATCTTAGGCCATTGGTTATTTTCACCTAACACAGTTCGTTACCACTTCAGCCATTTTTTCATTAGTGTGCTCATTACTTGGAAGGTTTAGTAGAAAGTGGATGTCACGTGTAGCATCATGTGCCACTATATATCAGAACAGTCTACAGACATGAAGTGCTAATTATGAGATGGTCATTCAAGTAAATAATTGCTTTTATTTAGGAAGGTGTGGTCATGGTTTCACTAAGCAAAGTACTGCTCCAGGCTGCAGTTTATCAATAGGTTATATTGTCCCTACCCAGACTGTGTGTGTAACTGCGCAGGCTTAAAATGCTTGACTGGATAAGATTGTATGCTTTGGCTCAAAATGGCTCTAAAAAGTCAACTTGCAACTACACAGCGTATGCACCAGCAGGAGGTTCTAGATTATGGGATTACAGGAAGTATCAGAGCCAAGAAACAAGAATAAAAGGAAAGCTTTGAAAAGCGAGATTCTTTTATGTTGTTAAAGTTGTCTTTTTTCAGTTTGTTCCAGATGGGGAAAAAGATCTCTTAACTTTTAAGCAGAGACAATTAATTTTGGTAAAATGTTTACCATATCCATGATGCTAATGCCACAAAGGAGCATGACGTTAGAGGTGATCCACACAGACATAAGATATATGTGTGCCAAGTAAGGCTAAAGTCTGTACTTGTTTTCATGGGGTTTTCCAGAGACATTGTAAATTCAGCTGCTTATTGAATCCTATGATTTAATAGTAGCAATAAGGTCTTAAACGTAGATAAAGAGAAGTGCTCCAGCCCTCTGATCATCTTTGTGGCCTTCCTCTGGACTTCCTCCGATAGGTCCTTCTCATGCTGGGGGCCCCACAGCTGAATACAGTATTCCAGGTGAGGTCTCACAAGAGCAGAGGGGAGGATCACTTCTCTCGACCTGCTGGTCACACTTCTTTTGATGCAGCCCAGGATGTGGTTTGCTTTCTGAATTTCAGTATTATTCTGAGAAGTGCTGTCTTAATTGGAGTCAGTGTTGCTCCATTAACACCAGTGACAAAACTCCTTCTGGTTCCTGGCGATCCACTGCTGGATCCATTTCATTCCATTCTGTTGAGGGCCTTTTGTATCTCCCTCATAACCCTCTTTACTGTAGCACTTTTCAGGGAGGTACTTGGCTGCCATCTGTTGTTTATAACTCTTTCTTCCTTTCCAGATCAAAAGGAAATTTGTGCTGTTTATTGTTTGTTTAAAATGTGTTCCTTTCAGTCTGCTGTGCTATGTACATTTGTTACTAAAGCCAAGAAATGCAACTCTTTAAACAAAAAAATCCAGCCCTTTTTCTGGCAGAACGAAAAGTGACCTGGTAAGAGGCTGTGGTTAAGGAGCAAATATGTTGAATTACAGTCCTTCAGGGTGGAATGGCCCAATTCATTGAGTGCCTGGAAGGTAAGGAAAGAAACAAAAGCACTTTGATTTTCTTGGGTTGTTTGGCGGTTATCTTGCTGCATTCTGTTATTAACAGAGCCATAAAGGCAGATGACTTCATATCCCCATATTTTGTACTGCTGTAATTCAGCTAGGAGGTGACAAAATCATGTTTTATTGAAGCCATGTCATCACTTGCCAGGATGGGACAAAGATGGTAAAAGGCATTATTCACAAGCTCTCTCATACAAGAGCTTTGCTGATACAGAACTTTCTCATACACACACACAAAATTGCCCTTTATTTGCCATTGGGATATTATCTGTGCCATTTGCTAGCACATGACATAACAACAATTACCTCTTCATGAATACAGCTCTGTGAATAACATCCTTGAGGTGCAATATCACCTTTCAGATGAATGTGGGGGAGCAGCAAGGGTGGGTTGCTGTGCAAGAGGTGGTGAGCCAGGAGCAGAGGGGAGGGTGGGTGACAAGATGCACAGGGGCAGTGACTTCAGTAAAAAGGGTCACTGTCCTGCAGCACCCAAACAAGAAGAGCAGGGCAGGTCTGGTGACAATAATCAGCCAAAACTCCAGTGAGCACCAGACAAGTCCATGGAGAGGAGGCTAT
Source organism: Falco punctatus (assembly GCF_963210335.1). Lineage (NCBI taxonomy): Eukaryota > Metazoa > Chordata > Aves > Falconiformes > Falconidae > Falco > Falco punctatus. The sequence goes on along the minus strand of NC_137581.1, from coordinate 94,386,418 downwards.
GCCAAAGCAGGGCCAGTGGTCGAATGGGTGTTGGGGCACCAAGTGGGGTGCAGGACCAGGGCCACCAGGCTTGTACAGGGCCCAGGCTGAAATGTGGCTCCCGTGGGCGGTGGGACCGTGAGGCATTGCCCCAGACCTGCTCGCCACCACCCCAACAGTCAGGCAGCAGCCTCGGGCAGGGACAGAGCCCGCAGCACCCGCTGCTGGGACCCTATGCTGTCGGCAGAATGTAGAATTGGAGTGATTTGGGTGTACGTGTTTCAAACCACATCTTTGCTGGGCATTTTCTCCCGTCTGTTCCTAAGAACTGGCTGGTATACTTCAGGTGACCAACCCCATCAGTGGCATTATTTGTTCTACTGTTTTTGATCATTCTGTGGCAACTATTGTGTGTGGCAACTATATATATGTACATGAATAATAGTAACAGGGTGGACACAAGAGAAAAGAGCCTTCAGCTCTTGATCGTCTAGCATGCTTATGTGTGTTTTACCCATAAGAGTAACTCTTGATACTCTTACTATGCCTATAAAATTATAAGCATAATAGGCCATGGTTACAGCAAGGTCCTTTTCTATTTTCTTTTATGTTCCCATGTAAAATAAATAAGAATACATCTAATCTCAGAATTTTAAGAATTTTGTTTCTAACTAAAATTTTTCAAATTTGAGGGGTCTGGACAAGCTTGAGAAGTGGGCCCATGTGAACCTCATGAGGTTCAACAAGGCCAGGTGCAAGGTCCTGCACCTGGGTTGGGGCAACCCCCGATGTCAGTACAGGCCGGGGGATGAAGGGATTGAGGGCAGCCCTGAGGAGAAGGACTTGGGGGTACTGGTGGATGAAACGGTGGACATGAGAGGGCAACCCAGCCCAGAAAGCCAACCTGGTCTGTGTCAAAAGAAGTGCGGCCAGCAGGTTGAGGGAGGCGATTCTGCCCATCTGCTACATTTTGGTGAGACCCCACCCAGAGTACTGTGTCCAGCTCGGGGGTCCTCAGCACAGCAAAGACATGGACCTGTTGGAGCGGGTCCAGAGGAGGCCACAAAAACGATCAGAGGGCTGGAGCACCTCTTCTGTGAAGAAAGGCTGAGGGAGTTGGGTTTGTTTTAGCCTGGAGAAGAGAAGGCTCCAGGGAGACTTTATTGCGGCCTTTCATTACTTAAAGGGGGTTTATAAGAAAGGTGGGGATGAACTTTTTAGCAGGGCTTGTTGCGATAGGACAAGGGGTGATGGTTTTAAACTAAAGGAGGGTAGATTCAGACTAGATACAAGGAATATACTTTTTACGATGAGGGTAGTGAAACACTGGAACAGGCTGACCGGAGAGGTGGTAGATGCCCCAACCCTGGAAACATTCAGGGTCAGGTTGGACGGGCCTCTGAGTAGTTTGATCTAGTTGAAGACGTCCCTGCTCATTGCAGGGGAGTTGGACTACATGACCTTTAAAGGTCCCTTCCAACCCAAACTATTCTATTATTTTATGTTTCTAAATTTCCTTAAATATATCCAGGTGTCTGAGAACCAGTGTTGTATCAAAAAATGGTAGCTTCATCCCACAAAGTATCAAATGCAAAACAGAGTAACTGTTTCCTCCACTTCTAAATGATTTTTTTTTTCCTTTTAAATCACAAAATAATGCTGTAAGCGATCAGACCGTGTCTTAGAATTACCATCTTAAAAAGTCCATTTTATCTCTCCAGCCCTCTGTATTTTACTTTAGCATTGGATGGATGAAAGCAGATCCCAGGAAAAATGTACTTAAAAATTTCTGAAGTCCAACTTTCTTAAATAATAATGGGTCTATTATTATCAGATTTGCCTCTAGCATGGGCAGCCTTTGAATAATCCTGCTTCTGTCAGTGGGAGACATTTCCTTTTAATGATCCAGAGGCGGAGGCCTTGTTTTCCATTTCTTGGGCCCTGTTGTAGATCTGATCCAAACCAAGATGACTCTGCAAGTGGCAATTCCAGTCTGATTGCACCTCCCTTATGATCAGAAGCATGTGATGACTGCTAGAGCAAATGGTTGTGTTTCAAATGCTCTTTCCTTACCCCTGTCATCGCTTATTCCTCTTGATGATGTGGGAACCTCTTTAAATCCACTGAAATAATTGATGCTTTTTGCATTTTAATCACATTTTGCCCTATCCTCGTGATGAGTTGTAAGAGCACAGAAAAGATTCTGCCACCAGCTTCTTCAGAATTTTTTACCCCCTGTGATCTTGTTTAAGCAGTCGAGTTGATGTTACTCTGAATTACTACAGAAAAAAAAAAAAAAGTCTGTGACTACTCTTCAAATAGTGTACTTTGGATTTTGGTTAGTTCCTTCATTCACACGTGTGTGTCTTTAAATGCTGCTGCCTGTGAAGTGCAGCCGCCTTACAGCCATGAGTTTGCTTCCATGGGGCCCTTGATGTGGAGCACAGTGAGACTGCTGCCTTTAATAACTAACTCCTACGTAACGGCACTTCAAAGCGTAACAGTTCAGAGCGTTCTAGAGGAAATAAAGGTCTTACTCTTTTGCAAGGGAACAGCGCTGCTTCGCTCCGACGCTGCCCGCTGGTGACCAGTGAGGTACGCACGGCCCGCTGCGGGCACTTCCGCGCCGTACGCTCGCTGCCGGCAGAGCCGTTGCCGTTGCCGTTGCCGTGCCCCCCGGCCGCTGCCCTCCCGCAGGTCCGTGCCTGGCCGGACCCGCCCCCCCCGGGCGGGGCGGGGCGGGGTGTCACGTGCGCCCCTCGGGCCCCGCCCCCTGCCCGCTCCGCCATGTTGTTTCTTCTTTCCCCAGCGCCCGGCGGCGGTTGCGCGCGGTGGCGCAGCCCGGGCTCGGAGCCGGCGGCAGCCCCCTTCCCGCGGGCAGGTATCGGCCGGCGTGGCGGGATCGTCCTCGCCTCGCCGTGTCCCCTCCCTTTTCTCCAGCAGGCGCGGGCGAGCAGTGACCGCCGGCTGCGGGGCCGGTGTCCCGGCGAGGGCGGCCCGCGCGGAGGGCTTTCTCCTCGGCCGCCGCTGGGCACTGAGGCGGTCGCTCTCCCCGGCGCCGCGCTCCTGCCCCGGCAGCCGTGGGCGGCGGGGGAAGCGGCCTGGAGCCGACTGGGGTTTCCTTATTTTCCTTCCTCCTGAGACTCCGGGTGTTGCGGCGTTCCCCGCTCCGCCCCCCGCCGCTGGCCGAGCTCTGCCGGCTGCCGGGCGCGCTCCCAGGTGCTGGCTCGGTAGCTGCCCGCTGCGAGCCCCCGGGGGGCAGGAGGGGAGCCCGGGAGCGCCCCTTGCCGGGGCCGCGGTGGGGGAGGGCGGCGGGCGCTCCTCAAGGCCGGTGCGGGCGGCGGGGGAATGTGGCGTGATCGGGGATCCCGTGACTCCGGGGCAGGCGGTGGCTCCTTTGGGAAACGGCTCCTGCCGGGCCATTCCCAGCCGGCGCACGGTCGGTCACCGACTCCACGGTGCTTCCTCAGCACTGATAAAGATCCCCGATCTGTGAGGGTGAAACTCGGTTTCGTACCTGTCTCCTCGACATCTTTCAAACCGGGAAAAAAAAAAAATCCTTCATCGCCTTTCCTTGCTGTTGTCTGATGAAGGACTTCTCTGTTTCCAAGGGCACCCTGAGTAATGTAGTTTTTAGTTCTTTTTTGAACCGGTGACTTGATTTTACTCTGCTCTGCAGCGGCCGGTTGCTTTTCTAATCAAAACGAACTTCCATAGGGTGATGGCTGGGGAACTGAAAGGATTGGGTTAAGATTGTTGAATTGCTTACATCTGAGTTGTTAATGAGCGGTTGTTGGTGTAAGTGTGCCGTGTTAAATGTAACTTGTGCAAAACGATTGAACAAAGAACAGTGCAAGAAAACTAGTTTGAGAAACTTGCATTAGTGGCCTTTATATGGCAAGGTTGCATATAACTAGATACATGGAGAGCAGTTAATTTTATTAACTTGGGTGGGACAGGCAAGTAGGGAACTCCTTGGTTAAATTTTGTTCTGAAATTAAAACGCTTCCTTGTCTGCAGATAGCTGTCATCTGCACGTTGTTTTCCTTCTTTCCTTGTCCACAGTAATTTACACCTCTAGCAAAGAAGGGTTCGGGTTTTATTTATCTTTTAGTGTTGCAAGGCATTAGGTTTTTTTTGAGCAAGGGTGGTCGTGTAAGGCTGGGTTTGGGGCTGAGAAGAGGGGCGGGTTGTGACGTTTGAGCAGCTTATAAACTAACAAGTTGTAATGGCAGACTGGAGGGAGAGTTATTTCTCAGACATACCCAAAATAAATGCAAAACTTTTTTTTTTCCTAGCACTTTTATTTCTAGAGAAACCTAAACAAAGCATGGTACAACTACATCTGTGTTTTAGTATCAGTGTGGATTTTATAATGAACTGTTATTTTTCTCTGTCTTCTTTCAGATTAAATGGAGCTCTGTTTGTTGCCTTAATTTTAGTAAGGCCTTTTCAGTTAAGTTGAAAATAGGCAACGTGTAGGTAAAAAAAAAAAAAAAAAAAAGGCTTGAGCCGTTCTTGAGTGCTCAAACAAACCATCATTTTCCTTAAATTGAAAGTGTGTAAAATATCGCAGAGGATCAAATGAGGTATTTAGATTTCAAGCTGTATTTTATTGTCAATTTAGTAATAAATCATAAAAACCAGATTTTTCATCTCCTTAGGATTGAAATTTTATATAAATGTTTCACAATGAATAAAAAAACTTCCCAGCGAAAAGGCTTGTGAGAATTCCTTAAGGTTGGGGTTTTTTTTTAATATAACATTCATTCTCTTTGGTGTTTTTTGTTTCCATTCTCTACAGGGCAGACAGTATGTCGACCTGGTACGGTGTAACCCACTTAATCCCTTAAGGGTGGGTTGCAGTCACACAGTGTTAAATTGGGAAGAATATGAATGTACAACGTAGCCTGACCAATAGAGGCTGCTGCTTTTGCAGAGACCCCAGAGGAAGAGGGAAACTAATGCTAGGGAGAAACATGAGCACATACGTGCAGAAATAATTACTTGATAAGTTATTGGAAGAGTGGAAGCAGTAATAGAGAAGTAGGTAGCAAGGAGAATGTCATTTAACTCATGAATTCTCATGAATTGTTAGAAATGTTTGACCAAGAGCAACAGCACCTACGGGTGTTTTGTAGTTGGCTGAAAGTAATAGAGTATTTAAGTTGGGAGATGCTCAGCTGTAAAATGAAGCTGCTGAAAAATGGCAGCTCTGATTAAATCAGAATATGTAATAGTTTTGTCATTCTACTTGAATGTGGGGAGCATGATGGAAAATGGAAAGCGAAGGCAAGGTCTCTGCAAGATTAAACTAGCAGAGGAATAAATGCAGGTATTTTTCCTGACAAGTTTTGCTGATTGAATTAGTGGCTAGATAGAATAAATGAAGCAATTCTGGCAGCAGGTACTGGGATGATCCAGGGGCTATGTGGACTTAAGGATTCCTTCCCTTGGCTGCTGCTGCTTTGACAGTTCTGAGTCAAAATACTACTGTTTGGTATGCAAATGAGTAGCAACCAGCTGTATGGCAGTTCAGTTTGGGTTGTGGCCATATTACAAATTACTGTGAATAAACCCCACAAATATTCTGGTGTTAGATAAGTAGTGCCTAGGCTTACAACTAAAGGGAATCTTCAGATATCCTGTCATCAAATTATTGAAGATCTATCTAATGGAAAACACAAACTACCTTCACACTGCAGTGAAGTCATAGGTAAGGAAGGAAGACTTGTAAGGATGATTAGGAGCTCAGTAGATCAAGCCATATGATTGAAGGGCTTTGAGACAGCTAGGCAGCTAACAACTGGCCATCGGTAAAGGTGTGTTCCTGATCCATAGTTCTTGGGTGAGTACCCCATGGAGGGGAAGGTCAATTTGGAGGCTGACTAATGTCTGAGCTTGTAATGCAAGCAAAAGTGCAGTGTGTAGCATCTTTGCTTCATATCTGTATGTTTCCCTTTGAATTGAGAGAAAATCTTTCAAGGTCGAACAGGCCTGTGGCCTCTTACACACTAAAACCCATTCTTGTGCCACGTAACTAGCTAGGGTGTAAACAAGTACTTTCTGACTACAAGACCAAGGATTGGCTAAGCACAGAAAAGGGAAAAAAATTGCTTCTATCCTTTCTTTTCAGGTTTCTGGAAGCTTGCAGATCTGCTGTAGGTGACAAGTATAACTACTCTGTAGCGATTGAGGTCTGAGAGATGTAAAAACTCCACCAACAGTAAGTGTTTGGAAACTGTTTTACATAGTTCTGTTTTCTGCCCCTTCTGCTGCAGCTCTGATAGTTCTTGGGACTTTTTTTCCAGCCATTTTACAGAAAAGCATCTTATGTACTATGTCATTTTTTGGTGAGCTGCTGCAGCTAACAAACCACAGGAAACAACTGGTTTGTTTTCTATGCTAGCCTGGTAGTTATTGTCAAATGCTTTGTTAGTGTTTAAAAAAACAACAACTAATGATGGAGTAAGCTTACTTTGCTACTGAAAGGCAAGTGTTTTTGTCAAAGTACTTGGAAGGGTTGGTGTGTCTTTTTAAACTACTATTATCTGATACCTGTCATTTAACAAAATAAGATGGCTTAGCAAAGAAAGTTGTGAATAAGATTCACAGCTGAAATGAATGTGTTGTAGATGTAAATCTGAAAACCACTAGGAAGTTAGAGAAACAAGCAAGTTGCTTTGAGCAACCTCATCTAGTGAAAGATACCTATGCCTGTAGCAGAGGATGGGGCCAGATGATTTTCAAAGTGCCTTCTACCCCAACCATTCTGTGATTCCGTGGTCAGTGTTATTCTTATGCTAGTTATGGCACTGATAATTCTACTTGTCAGTAACTTTTAAGAGTGTTTTTTCTTCAATCTTCAGCAAAGATGGCTCCTTTTTTTAAGACGTCTTGGCTTAACATGATTAGTTGGAACAAACTTGACTATGCCTTACTTTGGATTCTTTTTCCTTCTCCAGGTCAAATGGGTGCTCTTTAACAACTTCAGTTAATGGACAGCTTTGGGTTTAGTCTTGATTTTGTATACCAGGTGGTTTATCAGTGACCACTAGCTGAAAATGGTGATTGAAATAAATTTTCTTGCCTGTTTCCAAGTTTGCAAGTAGGTACAAGTGGTGAAAGAATAGTTTGGAAATTTGAAGTGTCCCTTACATCTATTTCTTCAAGAATGTTGAAGGAATTCTATGGTGTTATTGCAACAGATGCAGTTTTTGGTGTCCTTTATTAAAAAGGGGGGGCTAGAGGTGAGATTTCAGTTGCTATGTAGTCTGGGGTTTTGTTGCTTTGGTGTTTTTTTTTTTTTTTTTATCACGGTGTGCTGCTGTGCATGGTATCAGTATGGTAAAAGTGAAAGTGTAAATTGGTCCAATTGACGCTGTTACCTTAATAGTTTAAGTGGGGTTGTAGCTTGCTTACATAGATGCAATGCAATTACCGTATTGGCTAACGCTATTTTTCATAGACAAAATGTGAGCTCAGCACTTGTTTTCAGCCTTCAGTACTCTGGTATAAGCAGGTCCTCTCTATTAAAAGATTTTTATGGTGGAAAAAAGACAAATTCCTAGACTAAGTTTATGTGTTGCTGCCCTGGTTTTCAGGACCAAGAATCTCACTTATTCTTTGAGTGCTGCCTCAGTACCTATGTGTTAAAAGAGGTAATTGCACTAGAAATCAAAAGGCAGCTATGAAGCTGACAGTCATGGAATTAAGAAAATCTAAATGGATAGATTGCAGTGGTGTTTCGCTGAGCTTTAAGGAGCTGGGAATCAAAAGATTTTGTAATGCAAACTCATTTTTTTGCAAGTTGCTTAGTGTATTGGTTTTAGTCTTGCCAGCAAGTGTTTGGACTGCTGATGGAAATTTCAGACTTGTAATTCAGTTCACTTTTTAAAAGGGAGATTCTGGGAGGAAACAAATTACTTTTTGTATTACGGTATATGGTCATGTTAGAAATGGTATTTAGTAGAACCCTTCCCTGCTTTTAACAGGAATATTGAAGTCGGTGGCCTAAGAGCTTGAGTCCTTATAAGTTGGTGGAGGCAATTCAGAAATGGTTATCAAAACAGACCAGTGTGGCTGTTTTTTATCTGTTTGCTCTGACTTTTTCAACATTGAAATGACAGAGGAATATGAGGGAAAAATTCTTCTCTTTACAAAATCCTCTGTGTACTAGGTTAGGACTACTTTTACATTAATTGTGCAGCACAGTAAGAAATAACTGAAACCAATAGATGCCTGTAATTCTGTGGTGTCTTGCAGTTCCTGGTGTTGGTTAAAACAGATGCACATTGGAAATTAAGTTTTTGGTTTTTTTTCAGATGCTGAATGATGATTTAGACTGAACAATTAAGGTAATGAATCTTCAGAAATACGTTATCAGATGTTGACTGTTCCTTCCAAAAACATTGTCAAAAAGCACATTATACAGATAAGTTCAAGTATGTAATAGGAGAAATAACATTAATTTTTCAAGTGTCTTAAGGATTTTATTGCTCTTCTGTTTGTTGGAGTGTTAAGGTTTTGTAACTTAGGAAAAAAAAGACAAAAATTGAGTTTTTAAAAAATCTTATTTAAAGATGTGTAAGTGGAAAAAATGCAGCAGCAGCCTACTGTGCTGAAAACTACCATCCTGGTTTGGCAAATGCTCTAAATCACATAGCCTGTGGGGCTGCAGATGAGTCCATTTTGGTCAAAGAACTATTATTGTATAAAGTCTTTGCTGCTTCCAAACAAATGCTTCTTAATGCATTTAAACATGCTTCTTTGCTGCTTCAGACCCAGCGTGTAAGCATATGAACATACATTTATTTTGGATTAAAATCTTTACAAAATTTCTAGCTAAGCATGACAGCATCTGCTGCAGAAGCTAAATGTCCTGAGAAGTGATGTTGCCTGCAACATCACATCAAGATACTTGCTTATGAGTTCTGGGAAGACTGTTTCTGTAGGCTTTGCTTAGAAGGACCAGTTTGGTTCCAGTCGAAAAAGACACATTTGATGGTTTGTGACTGGTGTAATAATTGTCTACCCAGTAAAAGTATTTTTATGGTCATCAGTCTTTTAGACCTCACTGTAACAGCCCCTGTGGTTGAAATTGTGCAAATTAACTTCTTGGGATGCAGAAAAGTACTAGATACTGTAAGAGTTTCCTTACTTGTGTTTTTTTTAAAATGTGGCTTCATGGACAATTTTATGATAATAACTGCAGTTCTTCAAAGTGTAGAAGCTAAGGAAGTAAGTGTATAATATCAGTCATTTATTTATTCACATCATGTCTTTCAGGGAACTTGTGATTTCAGTAGGACAGAAAAAATAAATGCAACTTGTTCCCTGCACTGAAGTTGAAGAACAGGTAAACATTCAGTACCCTCTGTTCTGGTGAATGCATTATTTGTTCAGAAGATGCTCCCATCTAATGATGTAGGTCAGGTAACCTACTCGTTAATCAACAGTAGGAATTAGACACACAAATGAAGACACTGGACCATTTTCAAGAGTTCAGTATCAACCTGCAATTCATATGCAAGTAGTGCAGTGACTCTAACCAGTGTTTTCACATACATGAGAATACATGTGTTCATGTCCTGAGCCATAGGAATTATCTCGTGGCGCTCTGAAAGGTAAATGAACAATCCACTTGTAACTCAGTCTTAACATTGTTGTGATACAAACTCTACAAAATTAAGGCTTTATAAACATTGTTTTCCTTACACAGTATAAAATTACTTGCTCTGAACAATTTCTTTATGGAAGTAGCCACTGTTCCTTATATTTTGAAACTTCTTTGTGTTGAGACTTCAGCTGCTTTCAAACTATAAAGCATTTCTTTTATCTTACTGTAGATTATGTCTTAACAAATAAACATTCAAAGATGGAAAGTTAGAGATGAAAAAATTCCTGAAATTTCTCGCTTCTAATATAGGGCTTGATTCTAAGGCAGCACAGAGTCATATGACTCTGATGCTGGCTTGTATTGGGTATTAATTCCATGACCATACTCTGTGGGTGATGTATATGCCAGTAATGCTAATTGCAAGTAGCAAGACCGCATTCCTTCCTTCAGAGAAGGAGACGGACTAGGCAACTTATGACCCGTTTCCATTTTAAACAGATGCTCTTTTCAGAGAAGCCTGTTTTGGCTGAATTACTTTGAGCTTTTTTAGTATCAGGGAGGTATAGGAACAGCAATTCTCCTCATACAGAAACTTAAGTTTTGGCTTTTTACAAGTAGAGACTTTACCTCAAAGCAATTAAAACACTTTTACAGTATTAGATGATGTTACTGTAATGAGGGCAAGGCTTGGGCTGGTACAAACACTGAGCTAACTACTTTAGTGTTACAGGCTTTTTTTAATCTTATTTTTTTGAAGTCTGACAGTAAAAAGAAACCAACAGTTTCATTGGTGCCACTAATTCCCCATTCCTGTGCTGGCAGCCAGACTATGCACTAGCACTTCCAGGCTTCTTGACAGTTTTACCACGGGAAGCTGACACCTACTAACTGAACTGTAAGTGTAGGCTTGGGATTGGTACTTGGCATCTCGAGTACCATTTGAAGTAGCAATAGTGAATTTGCTTTTGTAGTAGTTGTAATATAGTATTCCATTCATCATGGCTGTTCTGCAATGAGTAAACTGTAAAACACTGAATGTTTGTGTAGCAGTACCTAGTCGCCTGACTTTAAAAACAAAATTACAGCATTTGCATTTGTTCTGTAGATAACTGTGTTCCCCTGTACGCTGATCTACAATTCTTTGTCTGGGTGTAATTTTGGGTGAGATGCAGCAGTTATTCCAATATAACAAATAGTGTCCTGCTTTATTCCTAAAGCTTCCTCTTCACTTTTGCATGTTAAAAATAACTTTGCTAATGTAGTAAAGCCCTGAAGTGACTTGTGCAAGGCATGTGCTCTGTAAAATTCTCTTGCTCCACTTTCTTCTGTTGATCTTTTTCACTGAATGTTAATGAATCACTGGCAGTCCTTGAATGTGATGCAGTACCCCTTCTGCACAAATACTGAAGGGTTTGGGGGTTTTAACTCTTTTAAGTGACAGACCAGTAATTCATGCAGGGTACTGCTTAGACTGCCATACTTATTGCAGTGTGTGGAAGAGACACCTCTTAAAACACATGGTATAAGTATCTACACTTCACCTGTTGAGCATAGTCCTCCTGCTTTTATACATGAAACTTGATGTTGGTGGACTTTAACACTTTCTAGGTATTTATGCATGTAAAATTTTCTGCTTCCAACACTGTCCTCTTTAATGATTTTCTTAATCTTTACAGGTCTAGGAAACCAGGAGGATCTATTCCTGTAGCAATGGCAGCAAAATCATCACTCCTTAAAGTAATACTGCTAGGAGATGGTGGAGTTGGAAAGAGTTCCCTTATGAACAGATATGTCACCAACAAGTTTGATGCACAGCTGTTTCATACAATAGGTGTGGAATTCTTAAATAAAGAGTTGGAAGTTGATGGACATCTTGTTACAATGCAGATATGGGACACAGCAGGTCAGGAACGTTTTAGGAGCTTGCGGACTCCTTTCTATAGAGGTTCTGACTGTTGTCTACTAACCTTCAGTGTGGATGACTCTCAAAGCTTTCAAAACTTAAGCAATTGGAAGAAAGAATTCATTTATTATGCAGATGTCAAGGAGCCTGAAAGTTTTCCATTTGTGATACTGGGTAACAAAGTTGATATCGATGAAAGGCAAGTGTCTACGGAAGAAGCCCAAGACTGGTGCAGGAATAATGGCAACCATCCCTATTTTGAAACCAGTGCAAAGGATGCCACTAATGTTGCAGCAGCCTTTGAAGAAGCAGTTAGAAGAGTTTTAGCCTCTGAAGATAGATCAGATCACTTTATTCAAACAGATACAGTGAACCTTCATCGGAAACCAAAACCCAGTTCGTCTTGTTGTTGACTTAAGTTGGGGTTTTTTTTTTGCCAAATTACCTTTAACTAGCTTGCCATATAAAAGGATGAGGAATTGTAGTAGATAAAATAACAAAGGGGTTTCACTCTAATATTAAAAATTGTCATGTTCTGCTGCTTTCTTGGGGGAGCAAAATAAAAAATTCCATTCATGAGTGACCCCTTATTGAATTAGTGACACTTTCTCTTTAGGAAGGTGCCGAGTAAAAGCATTAATATAAGAATTTAATTTGCCAACTTTATTCAAATGAGAAAAACTTTGCATATAATTAAAACTTGAACGTTCTAGAAGCACTACTTTGGAGAAACTGTTCTGGAATTCAGGCACAAAGATACTTTTATATGTGTATATTTTTATGAAATAGGCATTCCATTTTTGTTTCATTAGAAGTCAGTTTCTTGACAATGCTAGATATTAAACTTCAGTCTCACTACATTCCTTTTGCTGTGAGTGGTAATTCATCTCTAATGGGTTTATTATAAGTTAATATAAATTACCTTCAGGTCTTTTCTAATTGCCTAATGTTGCTGTATGTTGCTGTAATTTGTGTAGGTTTTTAAGTAGGAAACAAATTTCCTACCTATTTATTGTCCATTTTCCTTTCATGTACTATTCTAATGCTGTACTAATTTTTCCAGCAGTTTAATGCAAGATATTGATGGGGTTTTAAGTTAATACATGTCTTTGCCTTAAGTCCCATTCTAGTGTTTGTGATCAATAAGGTAAAAATCTAACTGAAGTATAACCATTTTTAGTCATGAAAAAAGATAGGCTTTATTCAGTCAGCTTTAATAGCACTTGAAGGGATCTACGTTATGACAAATTTGTAAGCGTACTTCTAGTATACAGCCTTAAACTTCCAAACTTCTTGTTCCTGTTAACCTGAGCTATGAATGTGTTTACCAGTAATCTCTGCACTGTGAAACTAAGGATTGGCAATATATGTAGAGAACTCAGGAAGCTCTTGACTCTAGATTGTGACAGCTTTCAGCCCTAATACGAGTAAATACCTACCGTTAGTTTGAGCTGAATTTGATCCTTCTTTAATTTGCTACTTGGGATATGGATTTACACATTTAAAACTGTCTTTTATATTACTGTACTGATTACATGGTGATGAACAGAAACAAATTTTGTATTTAATGGACAGTCTTTCTGCAGTAATGCAGATGAAACCACAGAAGGTGTATTTGAGGCTCTTCGTTGCAGTTAAGCGGGAGAATACTTGTATGAGAAGCTGTTGAATGTTGGCTCTTGGTGTACCCACTGTCTTTGTAATGGCAAACTTGATAGTGCACTATTGCTTCAGTGTGTAATCTGACCGCTAACAGGCATGCACATACGCACATTGTGGACTTCGCAAGGAAGTCTGAGGCCTATAGGACCAGCTATGTTACTCACTAAACTACACAGACTCTACTTTCTGTGCAGCAACTTTTTTGTTCCAATAGGAAAGACTTGGAGAGTACAGTAACAGCAAGAGTTTTCTCTTAAGATATGTTTGGTCTGTACCAGGTGTAATTATTTGGAAGTAAAGCTTGCAAAACAAACACTTCTTGTCACTCTTACTATGCCTTTCTGAATGTATTGTATTATTGCTTGAACCTGTCCCGGACAACTTTACTCCATAGATCTGCTGCTCCTGCATCATTTTACCTTTTGTATGTCCCTGAGTCTAATTCATGCTTACAGTCCTCGGGTATACAGCAACAGAACTGTGTTTTAAGCTTGTGTCACCTAACAACTAAATGCAGGGTGAGCTGCTACTTACGATTACTTTCTAGTCAATGACTGGAAAGATCTATGAAGAAAATCTTAGCTAAATTTCTCTTCACCTGAGAGTGCAAAAAGCTTTAAAAATTAAGATTGACTGCGTTGGAGGCTACTGAGCTAGTGACATGAAATTGTAAAACTACAACATTACTTCTTCAGCTTCCTTTAACGTTGTTTTAGCAGGGGCGAAGGGTGAAACAGAACAGGAGATGAAGCTACCATAACTACAGTACTATAGATAGGATTCAGTTAAGATTGCTAAAAGGAAACCATTAAGGATGAGAACCAGTGTGGTCTTCCTTGTGCCTAAGTGACTGTGTTTCCCCATCTGTCCCCTTTCAGTGTAATTGTCATGGTTACCAAGCCTCCATCTGAGAAGTAGGTTTAATAAAGTTAAATGAAACTTAATACAGTAGAAATGTATTACTTGTGCCTCGAGAGCTGCTGTACCACAACTGTACATAAAAAGTGGCTAGTAAAGAGAAAGGGGGTGTGTGTGTGTGGGGGGGTGTGTTACAGTAAATAAGACAGTATAGGTATTGAGGTCAGGATTTCGTCTCAGGGAGACTGTCAACTACTTGAAGCAGAAGTCCTATGACAAGCAGATATAGATGATAGGTAGAAAAATGCTTAATAACAAACAGGAGCTTCTATACTTTGTGAGAGCTTAGTATCTTATTCACTATGGAGGTAAGGTAGGCACTTGTGGCTTATGTTTCAATTCACTGATTCATTTAAAGTACTAATGCACTTCAAGTTCTAGAGGGTACCGTCAGCAATATTTGGAGTTCTGTAGAGAGACAGAGCATATACTATGTAATACATATGCAAACTTCTAGTTGTCCTTTAGAATGAGGAGCAAAAAATAGTGTGATGGCAAATTGGTGGGATTGATGAGAGCCATGCATATCAGAACAGACAGCAAAGTGGGAAGGGGCAGAAGAAATGAGCTAGGACAGCTAACAGCTTATGCTATAGCAAAGCATATAGATTCTTAGTGTAAGAGTGCTGCCAGAGCCAGGCTGCGTGCTTTAACAATTGCTTTGTACCTCAGATTGTACTTGTAAGTCATGTGACAGGTTACCTAAACAGCAATAAAACCTTGCAGGAAGCTGAATATAAGTTGCATGTCCAGCCTAGACTTATTAAGGCTGGTTTGTGTTCTTAGCTCGTGCTAATGTTCTGATTTCCTTATGTTCAACTTTTGTACTATTTAGGGTAATAATTCCAGTCCCTTTAACTGAAACTTTTTTGCTGCTTTTATTGCGTAACACAGGTTATCTGGTGCTTCCTCATACTGCGTTAGATTTCATTTGAATTCTTATTCCTAGGCCTCCGAGACTGGGCAGGAACGTAATACTTGCAAAGGGGGTCTCTCTCCTGCCTTGTCCACTGAGGAACTGTTCATTGTCTAATGTGTGCTAGCACTGCACCTTCCAGACCTAGAGCAGGTTTGTGACAATGGCTGATCACAAGAACTTCCACCTGTCAGGTCCAGCTAGCACTCTTCCAGCTTATTGCAAGAAGTTACAAACCAAAGCATAAACAAGTGTTCTGCATACGCAGGGAAACGACTGCTACCTAGCCAAGGTCCTTCAGAATTTTATCATGAGACAGTGTTACCAACTGCACACTCTCAGATGATAAATGTAACGAGTTAGGACATAATTCTCCTTTCCTGTGGCCAATAACAGTCTATTTTCATAAAGCCTAGATAGATCTATGAGCCTGCATTTACAAGTCCTGCATTGAGAGCAAAAGGGGGAAGACTTACGGGAGGGTGTAAGAACAGGCACCACTTGGCTAACTTCAGAGATCAGGCAAGAGAAAAAAGTGCTTTCATTTTACATAACTTCTTACCGTGTGCTGGCAGAAAATAATAGAATTACCAAAACCCCCACATTTTCTAGAAGTGGAAACTCAGTACAGATCCTTCTTTGCCAAAACTTGTATCAAAATCATGTATATGATTATTTAACATAAGTATTTCCTCAGTATATCCTAACTGTTGGTATTTTTCTAACCCTCAACTGGGGAGGAGGCAGAAAACAGTGTAACAGCTCCGACTTAATGGCTCTTTATCATACGAATGAGAATGCTTTACCTCAGATGTGTTTCTGTTGCTTTCATGTATACAGCAGGGAAAAAAACCAACCCAAACCAGTGATTTATGTAAGATTACACAACATTACCAAATGCTGTACAATGCAGTTTTTATGAAATAATACTACAAAGACAACTACTCCCATCTTCACTTGCCACACCACCAACAAAGGTAGCCTTACACTCAAAAGGCATCCATATGCATCATTCCATGTTTTATTTAAGGTAAATATTGCAACCTTCATATAACGTCCTTTTTCTCATTAAATATTTTACAGTGACAGTTTAGCAGTAAGTGCAAATTACAAAGAAATAATGACTGACTATACATTTAAAACACATATGCCTGGTCCCTTTAATTATACAGACTATACAAAATGGACTTCCTAGAACAGCATGCCACTTCCTTTGGAAACTGCTTTTCAGGTATAAAAAAAAAATATGTCCAAGAAGATTACTTAAAAGGTTGTGAAGCCAACCAAAATGTTAGGTACATATATGCCCAATGACCCATTTAAAAATTACTATGTTGGAATAGTAAGTTTTACAAAAGTGTCCCTAACCACATTTTACAATGGAATAGCCAGACAGGGCAAATAATGACTTTCTGAAACCTCAACAACTAGAGTTTCATGGTTCAAAGATCCTACCCTAAATATACTTTCAGAAAGAAAATTTCAGCATTTACAGAGATAATGGAAAGAAGTAGGTTTAAACGTGTACATTTAGGTGTTTGGGGGTTGGTTTTCTCTGTGAATTAGAATTAAAGTCAGGGCAGACACAGCTGTTCTGGTCTACATTGATTTAATTGATGTGACTGCAGCTGAACACATATTGCACTAAACATCTGGTAAATTTGAAATGTTAAGCTTTAAAACATGAAGGTTTTTTCTCAAAACTTCTTGAAATACTGAAGACAGAGCTCTGCTGATACATCCGCTTTTCTTTTTATTGAACAGTTCGTAATACACACATTACAAAATACATACATATAGAGACCTGATTTAATACTACGAAGAGTAAGTTTAGCCTAGCTAGTCTGCAGAGCAACTTCTAGTAGAGGACACTTAAGCAGAAATAACAAAATTACCACTTAGGCCAAACAGTCAAGAACTCCCTTGTGCTCACATTAAATCACATGACCAGAGATGTCTTTTGCCTTTAGATCCAATTTCCTCCCACCCTGTATGAGGTTCACGTTCTGCATATGCATTGACACCCACATGTCTTGGTTTGTACCTATTTAGGCCCTGATTTTTAAACTTAGTTTTCATAGCACATAAAAGGAAACTTCTTCAGATACACGTTTTAACCCGAGAAGCTTGGCTGTTCTTATCTATATCAGGGAAAAAAAAAAAAAAGCTGCCTCAGCATCCAATTTGACAGTCTTCAGAAGGTGAATATCAAACATGCTGAGAACTAACCAGAAGGACTACAGTTCAAATGATCAGGAAAGTATGGAAGAAGCACTCAACTCAGGAATTTATTTATTCAGCTTAAAAGGTGTTTCTTCCCAAGGAACTGTACTTTCCTTTCAAAGGCACTGGATCGAATAGGAGAATTGAGTTCATAAAATGGATTCATTGCAAACTGAGGAAAGAAGAAAAACTCATCAATAAACACAACACCCAGTACTAGAAAATGTTACTTAGATGACAGCCACTATTAGCTTTCAGCCTATTTAGTGCCACTTCAGCAGACGGAGCTCCTAAACGGTCACTTGCTTTCCAGGCTTTGCATTTGCCCCAAATATGTGCACAGCCATCCCCTAGTACCACCTCCGCAAAACAAATCCACGATAACAATGGTGGAAATTTCTCTTTTGGAAATTACCATCATTTGAGTACCCGCAGAAGGCCAAGATGGCAATCCTAATCAATGGTTGTGATTGCCCCATCACACAAGCAGCACCACCGCCCCATTAGAACATAGGCTACTTGCTCTGAGAGCGAAGCCCTTTGACCAGGTTTCTGTACAACAGCCCTCTGCTTTCATTATTGTCATTAATGACCCAATACTGCCCCGAAATCACTAGACTACAATGAAGAGTAAATTCTGAAAGAGCACAGTTTATAGCAATTTAGAAAAAAATGTATTCTGTTTAACGGAAAACACAGTCTTCATGTCACACATTATCAACTCTGGCTCCTGTGGACTGCATGGGTGCTTCTCCACTTACACAAGCCCCCATGACAAACCATGCCAATACAGGCAGGCCTGAGCATGGACAGAGCACACACTTAAAAGTAATGCAGTGAGACCATAAGTAGCAGGTTCTTACCTTTATATACAGGTCATATACATCATTAAAGAAGTTCTTAATTCCATCTTCTTGCCTTACATCATGAAGCATTATAAATCTCATATGTAAAGCAATTAAGGACAATTTAACTTTTACAAAGAAGAGAGACATTTAATGTATCCTGAGATAAACATTTACACCTAATTCTGCATATACTTTAAACGTGTAGCTGTACGTGAAACAGCAGTGACTTTATAGGAGGAAGCATTTAAAGCACTGAAATTTAGAAAGCATTATATTTAAAAATTCCCCTATTTGAAAATAATCACCTCTATTCAAGATCATTCTTTTTCAAGCTATAAAATTCTGATTGTGGATGACACTCTCGGCACCTTTGCTGTATAACCCTGAAGTTAAAATGACATTCAATGTTACTTGCCACATACGACAACTGATGCACAACAAACATTTCTAGTATTACCTGTAGATAACATCAAGCCTTGACATTGCATTTTCAAGACGGGTGCAGTTGACACCAAGCATGTTTATCCCTGCTTCTCCTCTCTAGCACTATCAAAATGATGGGAACAGAGAATCATGTAAGTTTGCTCGGATCCCCTTTACCTCTTTCCTGTACTCCACGCTTCATTAAGCTACTTCAGCTCCCCCAAAAGGAAAAATCCACCTCTCCAATTGGTCCCAGTTTTAAACTGCTGCTGTGCCTCCCAAATTCATCCCGAAGCTGGTGACTCTCTAACAATAATAGTGGTGAATAGCCGTAGAAATCTGTTCCAAACTCATTTTATCTAACTTGTCCATTTCTGGCAAAAGGCTTTCCCTATATAAATACAAGGAAAGAAAAGAGGGAAGGATATGTCCAGCTGTGACAAAGGCAGAAACAAACCATTCGTTAAACTTGTCCACAGTCTTCAGATACATGTTGTTAGAAAGCCACATGTTCTCATCTACTAGGTCAAGAGCAGCATGGGCAATGAACTGGTTGAGATGGCGATGGTCATCCTATTGTATTTCAAGAAGACAGAGGATTAGTAATTCAGTGAAAGGACTGAAATACAAACAATAATTTGCTCAAGCTGCTAAACAACTAACGCTCAAGTTATGTAGTTATATACACACTTCTTTTCTGCCACATACCTGCCATCCTTCAGTGCACATCACATTTAGGTTCTCTCTTAGGAGAAAATTTAGTACTTCAACCTCAGTCAGATGAGAAGCTTACCCGAGCCAAGTTACTTCCATTAGCAGAATGCAGAAAATTAATGTTTCCACTATCTGACACATCCTCACATGCACTACGTCCAGTCTAACTAGCCTCATTTATGATCTTTCATGGGACACTATTCAAAATACAGATGACACCATGCTGTTCAGATCAGTGACAGCATAAAATTCCATTTCTGGTCCATGCACAGATCCACACACTTTTATTCTGAAGTCCATTTTTTCTCTGATGTAATATCACAATGGACAGATTTATTATTTTTCCACTGGAAACACAACTTTATGAGTAGTCTTATATTCCTCACATTTTAAAATTTGTATTTATCAATACAAGTTTTAAACCTTTCTTACTTAAAAGCAAGTATGACTACTGAAGATGTTAAATAGTAAGATTTTTTTATAGCATAAAAAATAAAGGACTGAATAGAGCTTTCAAATTTATGTTCCTTACTTTAATTTGTTACTGTATACAAGCGCTTTAAAATAGAGAATGACATTAAGTAGCATTAAATAATGAACAGCTATTATAAAAGCTCTGCACACTAAGAGCAATGAATAAAGCATGACTAGCACATAAATTCTTCACCATACAGCATGAAATACTTAAGGAAATCATGTTTTACGAAGAACTAGTATGACCTGGCAAAGAATTTTTAAGACACTCAGGAACTCCCTATGACAAAGTGAAACCCCAGAAAACAAGAGATACTAGTAACGTCTTTAACAACATGCTGGTCATGCTTCTAATACACTGTAAAATTACAAAAGAAAATGTACCATAATTACACCACAGGAGTATCACGGGGGGAAAAACACACCTTGGACTCTACTTTTCCAGGAGGCAGAAATTCCATTTCAAATATGGGATTGTCGTGATGCCCGACTATCACAAAGTAGAAACTTCCAGACATTCTTCAAAACGATGCTCCTGACAAGACAAGACTGACATGCTGATTGATTCCAGATATAAACCCTTAACCTGTGTGAAAGCACTCCTCAAAATCAGCCAACAGCTTCCCCGTCACACAGGCTACAGAGCGACAAACGCTTCCTTAGGTACGCACATTTATATTCAAACAGGGGGGAAACAGCCTTAGAAAGTGGAACACCTGGATATGAACCCAGTTATTAGTATTTTCAAACGCTAACTCTAAAAGGCACCGACGATTTACCCCCGACAGCCCTGCCAGTGGCTGGGCCGGCCACGGTCACACACGGCGCCCCTCCGCCGCCGGGCCTCCCCCGCCGCCCGGGGCCTGCCGACAGGCAGCGGGAAGCGGGCGGGTCGCAGATGGCGGGCACCGACCTCTCGCACACAGCGGGCGTGGGACAGTCCCCCGGCCCGGCTCCAAGCCCGGGGACTCCAGCGTTCCCGGCGGGAGCGAACCCCCCGCCGCGCTCCGGGGCCCGCCCGGGCTCCCGCCGACCCCCAGCGCACGGCCCGGGCTGCGGCTGCCGGGAAGGGCCGGGCGCCGCCGGGGCTGCCCGCGCAGAGCGGGGAGAGGGGAGGGGGGAGGGGAGAGGGGAGAGGGGAGGGGGGAGGGGGGAGGGGAGAGGGGAGGGGGGAGGGGTGTGTGTGCGCGCCCGCGGGGCCCGCCGCCTACCCCGGCCCGCCAGCTCTCCCACCGCTCCCACCGGCCGCCCGGAACCGCTCCTCTGCGCCCGCCCCGCATCCGGCGCCGCCGTGACGCCACAGCAGCCGCCGGGAGCCGTGCCGGAGCCGGTGCCCTGCAGCGCCGCAGCCCGGCCCCGCTCCCCCAGCCTGGCGGCGCGGGAACGCCCGGCGCGCTCAGGCAGGAACCGGAGGGTCGAGGCGCAGCGCCCAGGCGCGGCCCGGGGCCTGCCGCCCGCCCGGTGGGTCGGTGGGGGGTGGGGGGAGGCTGCCCCGGCAGCGCCTGGGCCTGCGTGAGGGGGAGGCCGGGGCAGCCGTGGGCGCTGGCCGTCTCGCTGGCCGTGGGGCGAGCTCCGAGTCAGTAATGCCCCCCCTCCCCTTTTCCTCCCCTTTTTTCCCCCCCGGTGTTGTAGGGCAGGATGGCTTCGGCTGAAGGGGAGGCGCTGTCCCAGGATGAACTCCGGAAAAGGCTCTATCAGACTTTTAAGAACCGAGGTGTACTGGACACACTTAAGGTTGTGCTTTATTTTTAGCAGGTTCACTGTACTACTTAGCACTGAAAGCAGTGAAAGTCACGC
The DNA here is from genome assembly GCF_963210335.1 of Falco punctatus. Taxonomy (NCBI): domain Eukaryota; kingdom Metazoa; phylum Chordata; class Aves; order Falconiformes; family Falconidae; genus Falco; species Falco punctatus. The sequence goes on along the minus strand of NC_137581.1, from coordinate 94,364,942 downwards.
TGAATAAATGTGTTTCCCACTCTCCCCAAACGTATAATTTTTGCCACAGCCTAATTCGTATTCAGCTTCTTTTTTTCTTTTGCTTTTTTTTTTTTTTTTTTCCACCAGATACAAGGTTCTCTCTAAACGGAAGTACTTTTCATTGTGGATTAGTCTCGGAGTCTTTTCCAGGAAGATTAAAGGCCTATATCAGGTGTTCAAAAATTTCCATGCTTGAGAAAAAAGTCAAGCAAGGAAGAGGAATAAATGAGAATGTGGGATTGGAAAGGATCTCTTAGATCATGGAGTTTATTACCTACTGTAAATCAGGACGCTATGTGAATTAACCTCTTTAAATATTCCAGTTCTGGTTTAAAAATATTTGAGCTGTTTTCTCCTTGCCTGCTCATTCAGGAGAACATCTTAGAATATCATTAAGAGTGAAACCTTGTTCTGATTTCTAGCCTGGGTTTATTTATGGTTGTTCGGGGCTTTCTTCTTGTATTGAAAGTATCCTTAAGTTTAAGTAGCTTTTCTCCTGTTGATTTATTGGCAGCAGTGTTCTGTTTTACAGTGCTAAGCAAGTCAAGGTGCAGTAGTCTCACTGGTGGTTACCCCAGTAGTCCTCTGCATCACTTTGAAGTCTTTCCCATCATGATTGTTGTGAGCTTTCCAGGCAAAGTTTAGAGTGGCATTAACTCTTCCCTATTTTTGTAGGAACGTCTGTGGAAGGCTGCGTATATCTCTTTTCAGGCATGTTGCTTTTACAGTGCTAGTCATTGTTTGATTGACACATCCACATCTTGCTTTTCCCAATCAATAAATCCCTTGTGTTATAGCAGAAATTAGTTATCGGACCTTAAATGCTGAAAAGTTGTACTTCATGCAGTTTCAGTTTTGCTAGTCTTTAAACATCATGTGATTACATTTTTTATGACATCTTGATCTTTCTATGCTTCTACACTCATCCTTATGTCACCAGCAAATTTTTTTAGCTCCTGCCTTTTATGTGAAATTCAGTAATGTTAAAAAAAAATAAAGCCCAAGATCTATATTTTAGTAATACCGTTGATAATCTTATGGCCAAGAATTCCCTGTGCAGGACAACTTGTTTCTCCCTCAGTGATTTTCATACAAAGCTTACAATGCTTGAACCATTTCTTGTCTTGTTTGACTTAACTAATAATCTGTCAGGTAGTTTGCTATTTAAGTCCATTTTTCTGCTTTGTTTTGATTGTCTAGAAGATTATACATTGTATTAAATATTTCAAAGCTTTTCTGAGCTGAAGAGTTAATAGAGTTGGGTTTCTTATGGTAGGATTCTTATGGATTACATCTTCTAATGAGAATACTCTCAACTGTCCTGTGGACTTACCTGACTGCCTCTGCTATCAAGAGGCAGAGGGAAGCTGGAACTACAGATTTGCTGGATAGCCAGCATGTAATAACTGATTTCTGCCTTCCTTTCCCATACTAGGGACAGGGATTTAGCCCTGTGTTTTCCACTTGGACTTTGTCACGAGATGTATAAAATGTTGCTGGTCTTGGTTGTTTTGGAGATGTCATCTCTGTCAAAGTTGGTTGAAACTGGACAAGTGCAGAAATTAATAAGGGAAACACTTTTTCAGTTGTCTCTGTTTTGTTGTCAGCCTACTTTCTGTAGAAAGTTATGCTAAAATATCAGGCTAGTTTGCTGATCTAGCTTTGTTAAGTCCCAGTAAGTATTTCTTCCCATTTCTGGTAACATGCTACTTCTTGAATCAGCTTTGCCCACTGTTGCATACCTGCAGTGGAAAGCCTGAAACACTATTTCTGTCGTGGTCTTGTACTATGGTATAAATGATTTGTATGATTATATAATGAAAGTCATTATTTCATCTTTTTACAGGAGGGAGACTTTCTGATTTTAGGTTACTTTTTTTTTTTCCTCTATTCTAACTCATAGAATGCAAATAAATAATAAAAAAGAATGCCATTTAGTTATTATTAGTTCCTGTAGGCTTTTTTTGATTAGTACTCTTCACTTCCCTACAAAATAACTGTTATTAACGAAACTGAATTTCCTGTTTATTTTCTCATCTGCTTTTGTGATGCCATTGGCAGTTTCTTGATATGAGACTTAGAAGACTAGTGAGTTTTTCAAGTACACCTGAAATTGAGGCCACATCAGGCAGTCTTTATTTAAGCTAGAGGGAAGGAGAACAGGAAAGCAGTAATCTAAAAATGAAGCTGGAGGTACTAGAGTGGAGTTTATGTGAGTTCTTGACTGAGAACAATACTTCTTTTCAGTCCTACGTAGATTTCATGCATCTTGAGAAAATGTCAGAGACCACTGTAGCCACCGTAGAGTGTTTTGAAGAAAGGCAGCATCCCAAGCACTCTTCTAAATTTTGCCAAAGTTAGTCTTCCCATTTCTGTCATGTAGGTTCTAATAGAACATGTACAAATAAAACGAGACTCCCTGTGAATTTTGAAAAATAGAAACTCTAACTGAATAACATGTAAACTGATAATATAGTGTCTTTTCTTTATCAGACACAGCTCCGAAACCAGCTAATCCATGAACTAATGCACCCAATTTTAAGTGGAGAGCTTCAGCCACTGGCTGTTCCAAGTGATGACAGTTCACTTTTGATCACAGCTTCCAACAGCTTGGTGGCAGAACATCTACAGAGATGTGGCTATGAGTATTCACTTTCTGTTTTCTTTCCAGAAAGTGGATTAGAGAAAAAGAAGGTAAGTTCAGTAATTCACCTCTTCTAAGAATTCTAGGAGCTTTGTTTTCTGGGGGTTGTCATCTTCTAGCAGAATTGAAAAAATCCCGTTTTGTGATAGTGAAATATGAACACAAGTACAACTTCTGATCATCTCCATAAAAGTTTTCATTATTCAGGGCCATTTTCATGGATACTTAAAATTTGGCAATAAGCTGGTGATGATGTTCTGGAAATCCATGGCACAAGCCTATTAACCGTGCTCTTGTTTCACCGATAGCCACAGCCTGACGTGTGTGGCTGTGTGGCAGAGCACTTGGGGAACTGATCCCAGGTAAAGCTAGCCTCTTGTTTGGCTGTTCAGTTCCCTGGAAGAGTTGTTCACGGTCAGCGTAAGCTGCTCTAACTACAAGCTGTGGCTGAAAAGGGCAGTCCTTGCCCTCTCCTTGTTTCTGCTCTGTAGGTGATAGGGTAAAGTTGTTTCTAACTGAAAATTAAGGTTTTTGACCTGGTGAGTAGTTAGTTGTTATCTGGGTTAGTGAGCTTTTCTGATTTGTATGATAAATCAAGAAAAGAGGCAAGCAAAGGAGCAAGAGCACGTGTCCAGGGTGGGGAGAAAGTAAAACGCTTTTCACAGCTTCAGTTGGTCATGAAACTATGTGCAGGCTGCTGTATGTCTTAGGTAGTAGAGATAAGAAAATGTAGTACTAGAACAGCAGACCTCTAAAAATGGTTTTACAAAGCAATAAATAGATCTTTCATGAATGAAAAACATTCTACAACTGTAAAATCGTGCCTATTACATATTTGAAATGATTTTAAATTAGTTAACCTTTTCTAACATCTTTTTTTTTTCCTGCCCAAAGCTGTGGACTATGCAAGATCTTCTTCAATTAATGAGGATCAATCCAAAATCCAGTCTTTACAAATCACTGGTAAAGTTATTTTTATTTTGAAAATAAGCTTTAATTACAGTGGTCATAAAATAGACTGGCTAAAATATCTTTTATTTCTTGCAGACTTCGGGAATTCAGAAGGAAAATAAAGGTACAAGTTGTTTACGTATAGCGTAGACAAGGATAATTGTGTCAGCTTAATTTTTACTAAGATGTGAGCTATAGAAATTCCAATTTCTTGAGTGTATGTTGGTATGGAATGACATGGATTCAGTCAGATTTTGAAACTTGCTGTACAGTGGGATGATGAATGTTATATTTCAGGATTATCCAATTCCTATTTGTGGTGTGGATTAAGTGTTAACATTCACCTCCTAAATAAATGGCATCAGAAATATGAAAAACATCTGTAATCAGGTATTAAACATAATGGTCTTTGGAAGCTTTTCAGGCTAACTTTGGCAAACTAAGATTTTGGGTTGTGTTTATAACTGACTTAGTTTACATAATGTACTTCAAAAACTAGTTAAAGATTTAATTGACTTTACATTGGTTTATATAAGAAATAATTTGTATGTCTGCATGATGAAACTTAGCTATATTATATAGCCTAAAGTAGCTTGATCTTCAGAAACTCCTAGTGCCTAATGACCTCATAATTGAAGTAGTAATAATTTTCTCTCTCAAATGACCTTGAAAGTCAAAGAGACAGGCAGACATGGATGGAAGGAAAAGCTGCAAAAGAACAGCTTTTGCAGAATGAGTAGGGCTGGATTATGTTTAAAGTAAAATCTTAATAGTTGGCTAACTGATTTTTACTTAAATACTTAGTTCTTTCTGTAAATAGAGTAAGTTTTCTTGCATAGTGAAAATTGCTTCATGAGTTACAGGCACAAATTCAGTTTTGATATGAAATCAGAACTAACTAATTTTATCTTCCTAGGTTTTCTTATGCAGATTTTAATTGGACTTACAGAGCATCATTTAAGTAAGGAAACTCATGAGACAGAAACTCAGACAAACTCAGTGCCTCCTTACAGAGAATCTCTCGGTAAGTGCAACCTCTGCAAGTAAGTCTCCCCAGATACTTTCACACTGGCAAATGGTATGGATTTATAAATTGTATGAATGGTATTCATTCATCACTTACTCAAATGAGCCTAAAGTAATAATAAGTAAAGGTCATACCTATCACTACTACATTGATTTTCTAACCTTTCTTAAAATAAAGCAAAAGTTCTGTTTTGTTTTGCTTTTTTTAATCATCACTCAGATGTTTTCTAAGGCAATTCATGAAGAGCTGTGACATCTTAGATGGACTGTAAATTTTATGTGCTGAATTATGTTCTGGAAAACATAATTATAAATGCGTACCTTGCTTAACTTTCTATGATGGTGTTTCAGTGAAAGTCAGGCATAGACTGGGAGATCTTCAGTTATAATATGCATTGTATTAGTAATACGAAAACCCTAAAAGTTACATGCAAAAGAAAATGCTTGCTCATCCATAATAAAGAGGATGAATGATAATGTAATCCCACAAATAGTGCCTAAACTGCCAGGGGCCACCTCCTAGGTACATATTGTGTGACATAAAGCTGTTAAATGGCATTTTTGTGTTGCCTCTGCTTTTGTGCCACACAGGTCTTCTATGACAAGGCTATGGAAGTAAACTAAGGAACTTCCTACAGAGAACCTACAGGTTCCTACAGTCTTTGGTAGCATAGCTGTGGTGACTGTTTTCAAATTACGATGCATGTGTTGCTCTTTTTATAGCTGAGAAGCTTCAGCTGATTGATGAACAGTTTGCAGGCTCTTATCCCCAGCATCAGGAGTACGAATCTTTAGAAGTAAAACTTCATGAATATAGAAAAGAAATAGAGAAGCAGCTTCAAGCAGAAATGTATCAAAAGGTATACCTCTGGTCATTAAATTTGACGAAGATATTCGTTACTTTTGACTTTGCATATTACAAACTTTTAATATTTAAGGTAAATTGAAAGAATAGATAGTGAGTTACAACAACCACAAAAGGGTAAATTAATCCAATATCAATGTGTGTATTTTCCATTCCCTGTTTTTGCTAAATGTGCACAGAATGTTAAGCTTTTTATTCTAATGTTAATTTGTAACACAACTTTTTCTTACTTTGACTATCTTAATTTGATAATTTTTTGTTGCACTTTTGATTATTTTATGGAGAAATTTTTACTCTGCTTAGTCACAATATTAATTTTCCTTCGCAGTTCAGATTTGGAAGCTTGAATGTCAATATAATGCATAGCAACAAAAAGGCATGAATTCCTGCTGTGTAGCTTGACAGATAGTTAATTTTAATACTGATGGAAATTTGCATACTATTGCACAACATTGCACAACATTGCACAGAAACAATAAAATTATATCTGACAATATTATTAATTATTTCTGGGCTTTTTTCTTTCTATAATTGAAGACAACTCTTTCAGAGATTTTTTCCTTCATTTGAGGAATTAAATTATATTTTTTTTGTCACATTATCCATCAATAATTCTTATGTCTGAAAAATGAAGCAGGGAGAATATAGTGCAGTTCATTTAAATATGATGGATTTTTCCTTATAAATTTCTGTAATGATCAACAGTTTATTTGGATAGAAAAAAATAGCTTATATGTAGTTCATGTAAGTATGTTTTTTTTCCATTAATTTCTGTCAAGAACAAGAGTTTGTTTGGATATAAAAACGATAATCTGATAATCGGAATTCTTAGACACACTTTTAAAGGCATTCATCTGCAAATAAACTGAGGAAATCAGTTTAGTCATATATATGTTCAGCTAGACAAGAAGGGTGGAGAGTTGAAACTGCCAGTGTATTTTACCTTCATTTTTCATTTAGTCTTTATTCCCCAACTGGCACTGTCTTTTTAGTATGTAAAACATGTTAATTCATGTATTGTTAAGTTTGTTTCAGGTTAAGCAAAGCAATTGCAACAAGGAGTAGAAGTGATCTATGTCTGGTTAAGGTTCCAGAGTCGGTTAACTTTACACAGATTCCTTAGCAATATGATGTGGATTACTGTAAGACATTTCTAATCGAATTTGTATATGTGCAAGTGATGCTGTACTGATTCACCATTTCTTTAATTTTTCACTAATTTTATGCCCATAGACCTGAATAGCTTGATCAGACATTCCTACTGTGCTTTTTCCCCTCTTTAACCTTGTTTCCTCCAGTCTCACAATTTTTCTATCATTCTTTTTATTCTTTTGCTCATTTTTCCTCACATTTTTGTCTTGTGCACTTGCTTTCCATTTTCTTCCAAATTTTTATTATTAATCTTTATATCCCTGTTTGTTCTTGTGTATATAGCACTTCACCCATTGTATGGAGACGTGGTCCCTATGATTCATCCGTTCAGTTGCAAAATGCTTACTTTCCTGTTTGTACACATTTACTTTTTTTTCCAATTGTGCTAAGAAGGCTGTGAATCAGGACTTTTGTTTCTGTAACCCTCTCTATGTGGAGTTACGTGTTCTGTGTTTTTTTTAATGTTCAGCATTTTTTTTTGGTGTCCAGATGAATTTCTGTTGTTTCTGAGCAGCAATTCAGGACGGGTCTGCTTCTGCCATTTCTTGCATCACCAAGTCAAAAGTGGTTCTTTGGGAAAGGGGCAAGAATAAAGACAGTGTCAGGGGAGGAATTAAAGAGTGTAGCCATTCCTTAATTGCAAGGAGAGTATCACTCCTGCAGTGTGTTTTTCTTCCTAGACCTCTGTTTTGCTCTTGTCTAAAGCTGTTAGTTTTGTCAGAGATCTGCTTTGTGATGCAGATAAATGCGTGAAAACTATGTGAGCCATGCAGACATTCTATGCTGCTAAGATACATTTAGCACAGTAATTTATTTTCATTGAATTATGGTTTCCTAAGAAGAATTTCTAAGTGAAATTTTGAATTGTCTGAGGAGGGATTGTCTTTGTCTATTTGATGATGGCCCTACGTAACCCTCTTTTCCTCCTTTATGTAAAAGCTTGAACATTTTAAAGAAGTTGAAATAGCAAAGATTAAAATGGAGGAGAAAGTGCAGACCCAGAAAGAAATCTCTGAGCTGCGTCATGAGTTAGAGAAGGAACATCAAGCAAAGTCCGAAGCCTTGATTTCTCGTGAAAAGAATGCTATTGAGAGGCTTCAAAAGCAACAAGAGGTGAAGTTCCAAGTATTTTTTTCTTAACCTAGTACAAAATGATTCAGTGAGTTGACTGTACTTTTATCTGTGGGAGATTTACCTTCAGATCCTACTTGTCTAATTAGTGGAAACTTCAAATTTCCTTTTGATCTCATAAACTGGGCAACATGTTTAGCAACTGCAAGAATGAGTATGGGTGAATATCTAAGTAGAGCTGGGTAGAAAAGGAACAGTTCTGCAACCTAGGTTTGAAGGATTTAAATGTAATGAATACTTCTAAATCTGTGTAAATAACTTTGCTGAATTCAGATCACTGGGATTTTTTTAACAGAAAGTTAAATGTAGCTTTTAGTTATACTATAATTCTTTCAGTTGCGAAGAATGACTGAACTAAATGGAATGTACAGTCTGTATGTACGTCATTATATGTTGAATATTATCAATAGCTGCTGTCTTTACTGTAAGCTGGCATCTTGGTTTATTTCTTTGAACAATTTTTTGTTGATGAGTTACTCCTTTGGGCTGTTAACTCTTGGTGTTTTGCCATAGTAGTAACTGTTACTGCAGCACACGATAATTTGTATATAGTTCTAAATTGCTTCTCCCAATCTCTATCACTTTTAGGTTTTTGGAAGAATAGTTTGCTTGCTGTTCTGTTGCCTGTTTGCCTAGTCACCCCCCCTGCTGTCAGCAGTAGACCTTCTTACCCAAGTAATAGTCATCCACAAATGCTAACCACATTTTTGCTCTGGTGTGGTGGGTTGTTTTGGGTTTTGGTGGGATCTTTTTTGTTTCTCCAACACCCCCCCACCCCACCCCACCCCCACACACCCCGAGAGCACATGGTATTGGTTAACAAAGCAATCTTACAGGTCTATACATAGATTATTATATACCAGTCTCTACTACTTACCTCCTTAAAATCTGAAAATGAAAACATATGACTATGCTATGAATTTCTTTCATGGTTTTGTCCATAGAAGCTTTTAAGAAAACCATCTGTTTTATGCTATCAATCTTCTTTTGTGGCCATGAAATTAATTCAGTAATTTAAAAAAAAAAAAAAAAAGACTACTAGATCAACATATCCTTCAAGTATTGTATATGAGTATTTGGTTGCTCCTGTCGGCTTCTGCACTCACTGAAAAGTATATGCATCATTTACCTGGGGACTCTCTTAACAGAGACCAGAAGTTCTTCTGGGATGAGGTATATTTACATTAAAGGTAGAAGGTCATTTAACCCTTTACTAAAATAACTTTATGCCCAGGAAATACGGCTTGGCAAACGGCTTGTATTTTTGTAACAGGAACAGCAGTTAAATCTTTGAGCGCTGTTGAATGCATATGGCTTGCACACTTGGTATGAGCGCCCATACGGCAAAATCAGTTTTCTTCTTAAGCACATATTATTCCTTTGGAGAGAAGTAATCCCTTGTGTGCTTAAGGACAAGAAAAGCTATTTGTTATTACTAAGAAGATATGTGACTTCTGGTATTAGCATGTTCAACAACTTGGAGAATCCCTTTTACAATTTATTTGATTCCTGTAAGTTAAACTGTAAAAACTGAAAGACAGCTGGTTTACTTAGTTTCAGTTCTAAATCATGTTTTACCAGGGAGGTTTGGTACTTTTTTTCCAATTTTGTTTTATGAAGAACATCAAAACTATTATTTATTTCAGAAAGTCAAGTCTTTGAGCATGTTTATTCTGTAATTTTTTAAAAATAATTTTTCCTTTACATAAGTTTTAATCAGTGCTGTTTTGTAGAAGAAAATGTTTACAGGTAGCCAGCAGTGACTCCATCTAAAACATTTTTACTAAGAGTAAAAGAAGAAAGAGAATTTTTTAAAAATCACAATTGATTCTGGATGTATTTCAAATTGTGAATATTTAAATAATATTTATTGGAGTAAGACCAGTTCCTGAAGATCCTTGAAAGTCTGAACATATTAAACAGTAAATACCTTATAAAGTGTGAAATAAAACTAGAGATAATATTTTGTGATTCAGATAGAAGCAAAGGAAGTATACGCTCAGAGACAAAGTCTACTGAAAGATATTGAAGTCATAAGGACCAGAGAGGTGGAACTGAAGCAAAGAATTGAGGCATTTGAAGTGTAAGTTGCTGAAGGGCATGTACAATGCTAAATGATGCTGTTGTCCTTTTTCTGGAAAACGTGCTTCAAGGTGTTGCTGCTTCTGTGATGTTGAAATAGATTATGTATCCCAGAAGTTAAGTTTTGCTTTTTGAGCAGCATTATATACTGTCTCTATTAGCAGGGATACCCCATAGAAAAAGACATTTTGTGTTGTTTTCTTTTCTACTTTATCTAACCAAAACAGTGCAGCATCAATTTGGAGGCAAGGAATCGGTGTTTGCTTTGAAGTGCTTAAATTAAAAAAAAAAACAACAACAAACCAAACCCCCCAAACAACCCCAAAACAACACAGTATGTAATACTAACACTCATGAGGCACGTAAATGGTATTTTGCTTCTTTAGTCCTGGTTTGTTTTTTTTTTAATTATTATTATTATTTTGAATTGTCCTTAGTAAGATCAGTTTTCTTTGTTTAAATAACTAAACCAAACCATTTTTGGCCAGGATTTCAATGCTACTTAATGTCACTACTTCGTCATCCGTTTTTTGTAGCAAAATGAGTATCATGAACAAAAAATTGGGTTTTTTTTAACAACCCAGCAGAGGGTGCTGATAGAATAGCACACCCAGCAGCATCTCCTCTGAAGCCATTCTGGTGTAGGAAACTGAGCTAGGGTTAACCCAGAATAGCTGCATAATTGATTGGTACTGGATTTTAGGTAGGACAGTTTAGTTTTTGTCAGTTCTCCTTGTTCTTAATGAATTACAATGACAGATTCTGATGATAATTTTAAATTGCTGCAGTGTTCCAGGCAAGCACATTACCCTTCGATCTCTCTAAATGTTATTTAAAAAAAACCACCAAAACTAAAGTTTTGGCTTTATAACTGGTAATTGTCTGTATATTTATGGATATTTCAGCACTCAGAAAATTCAGGAAGAGAAAAATAAAGCTATTGATGATGCGCTTCGACGTCGTGAGGTTGCTGTGAAGAACATAGAGGAGACATATGACCAAAAGCTTAAGACGGAACTCTTGAAGTAAATGTTTCTTTTGTCTATAACAGGACACATGCAACTTCCTATGAAAACAGAATAATAAATTATATAGGATCTCTTTTAAAAAGTGTAACAAAGCAAGGACTTTGAAAATGTGCAGTCATGTTTTTATCAGCTCGAGTTCTTTACATTATTGCTTAGCTCTTTGCTAGTAAACCAAAATGTTCTGTCAGGTTCAGGAAAAGCTTGCAATAGAAAAGATTTTTTTTTAATTATAGGTTATATTATTGTTCTGCTTCAAATTCTGTGTTGTTATCTGGGAAAGATACAAATCTTATGTTTAGACAAGAGGATGTGAAGCAGTGTTAGTGATTTCATTTGACCACAGTTAAAAGAACTGACCATTTTATGAACACAGAAAAGGCGTGGAGGGGAAATTAGAATGAAAGAGATGTTCTAGGTTTCTTGGAAAAAGGGTGAGAGGTACACTAGCCCATTGTACAGATAGATTGACTCTTACCTTAACTCTTTCCCATTTTTGGAGAGGGATTCTCTGATACAGATCACCCTCTTTTATTGACTACTATCCACTTGAACATGGTTTCAAAGAATTTGCTTAGAAATGCTCTGTGAATATGTAAGACGTCATCTGTGACTGCTTTTGAGGTGTTGCAGTGGGTATATCCTAACTTCGCTCTTGTACTTTCTTGGGATGCCTTGGTCACTTGAAGGGTTACTTGAGGCTTCACTGCAGGCGGGTGCTGTCAGCATGTTATGTGTATTCAATAGCGTGAACTGATCTTCCCGTTAGGCATTTAAACCAAATGATTCATGTATCGTTACTTTTTATTGCAAGCCAGTGACCAATAAGAATGATCTGTGTTAGTGTGTCTTTATTTGACTTACAGAGGAAAGATGTAAAGAGTAGGTTTTGACAAGAATAATGCCTCAGCTGAAACTGAGTAAATTTGAGGGGTTTGTCAGAGAACAGTGAAATGCAACTAATTGACCCACCTTGGTATCTTATTTTACTTAATCCATAACAGCTAGTTACAAATAATTCTTGTAAACAGCTAGTTACAAATAATTCTTGTAAAGTGCTTTTGGTTCATGAGGAGGAGCAAATTATCTTGAGGGTGAACTGCTGCTTAGCTTATTTTATCATCATACAAAATACTTTAGACTTGCTGAAAATGCTCAGGAGATAAAATCCATGTCCTTTTCTCCAAAATCCTTGCTGAAAAGTATCAAAGAGCTATCATTTCTTATATAGAAATAATGACGCTTGCTAGAAAATGTCTTTTTTATTATTTCTATGGTAAATATTAAACACCATAATGGGGAGAAGGATCTGAGGAGTCTGGACCATTTGCAAAAATGCAGGAGGATGGATATGGCTGTATCTGAAAACATTTACAGTTTGTGTCCCAGTCGTGTACCTTCATCCATAATCTGGATATTGACACGGGGCATCCTCAATAACTTCAAACATGAGGCTTAATTAAGGGGAATGGCTTCCCCAACAAAGGGCAGAGTTTCAGTTCAGACAGACATTGATAAGCTTGGGGATTGCGCAAACATAAATCTTCGGAGTCTTAACAAGGAGCACTGCAAGGCTCTGTGCTCGGGGCAAAACATCCCTGTGAAGTAGTATAAATGGGGAAAAGGAATTGACTGAGGAGCTGCGTTTCTGAAGAGGACGTGGGAGTTAGACGGAATGCCAAGTTGACTATGAGCCAGCAGCGTGCTCTGGTAAATAAGGCAAACAGCATAATGGGTGACATTAGTAGCAGCATGGCCAGCAGACTGAGGAAAATTATTGTCCTCTTCAGGTAATGGTGAAAGCTGTGCCCCGGTTTGGGCTCCCCAGTTCAAGAAAGCCATGAAGAAACTGGAGAGGGCCTAGTAAAGGTCTTGACAGATAGTTATGGGACTATCAGTTGTGACTTCTGAGTTCATGTGGCAAAGGTTGTAAATTGTGGCTTGGGAACTCCAGCTTGGACATGGGGAAAAAAAAATTACTGGGAGGATAGCGCAGCATTGGTGCAGGTCATCTAGGGAGGTGATGGAATATACATCCTTTGAGGTTTTCAAGACTTGGCTAGGAAGAGCCGCAGCTGACCTGCTCTAGAGTTGGCAGTAGTCTTGCTTTTTGAGCAGGTGGTTGAATAAAGTGATTGGCAGAGCCCTTTCCAACTGTTTCAGTGGCTCTGCAGTAAATAATTTTGTCAGTAAAAAATTAATTGTTCATAGTTTAGTCTGGGAAAGACTGGAATTTACACAAATGCAAGAGCATATGTGCGCACATATACCTCGGGAATACATAATTCTTTTTACTTCTAGGTATCAGCTTGAATTAAAAGAAGAATACATAGCCAGAACCAATAAGGTTACTGAAGATGAGAAAAAAAATAAAGGTAACCATCTCTCGGAGATTAATTAAGTAGCTGTTTATCTCTAGAGCTTTTACTAACAGGTGTCAAAACTGTTGTTACTAAACAGTCACAGTGTTTAGTAACAGTGGCATAAGTGTCAGAAAAGCCATCAAAATAGATTGTGAAGACATGTAGCAGGATCCAGTGACAGGTCAGCCACTCCTAGCTGTTCAGAATGCAGTGGGAACCACGAGCTGGTGCTTTGCACAGAGGCTACAAAGCATCCTGCTTTTTCGGTTTCCCATCTCCTGAAGTACTACTAGCTCATTCATTCTCTAACTGAACTCTGGTGCAGTCTGGTACCATCCCCTTGAATGGTTGCCAGTTCCTACATTTATTGTGCACAAGGTGTTTAATTGGAGTTTGAGGAAGAGCTGGGACAGATAATGTAGTTAGACTTTTAAGTTAGGGACACATGGAAGAAATGGGCATATGAATTTGATTTACTTAATTCTAAAGGAGTATATGTATGCAAATGTGTGTGTATGTATATGTATATTTTGAAGGAGTGTGTACAATGTTCAGTCATTTTTATGTCTTGAATTAAACTGAATGTTGTATTTAGCAGCTTAAACTGTTTTTTGCTGATAGTTTTTTACTGTAATACTCTACTTATTTCAATTCAGTATTTTTAATCCTCCCTGCAGAGAAAGCTATGCTTTTGCATGAAGAATCCATTGCTGTTCATTCAAAAAAGGAGGAGCTCAAGCAAGCTATATCACACACGAAAGAGCTTGAGGTAATTGTAAACATGAATTTAAGGAAGCTGTATTCTAATTAGTGCATTTGATGTATATTTTAAAAAAAAGTGAAATAAAAATAATTAAGTAGTACAGCAGTTCATAAGCTCCTAAACTGTTCTTTATTTGCAGCTGGATTTGGAGTCAGTGAAGGCCCAGGTTCTGTTGGTAAATAAACAGAATCAGTTGTTAACAGAAAAACTGAAAGAAGTATCAGACTATCCTTTGCTAAAGGAGGAGAAATTGGAGCTCCAAGTGCAGAATAAACTACTTAGGCAACAGCTGGATGAGACTCGCATTGAGAACCAGCATCTGCGAGACAGTAAGTGTGAATGATTTAATAACTTTCTTGTTCATGTTTCCCTACAAGTACTTATATACAAATAAATTTTAATTAAATAGATTCTTTGTATTATGTTTACTAGTAGTTCACATTAAACCCCAACTAATGTTTGTGTAAAATGAAAGTCTTTGACATTGTATTTTCTTTAATATGTCTGTATAGTAGCAATCCTGAATGAAGTGGTACCTATAATAATACGAGGAGTATCCCTTTCACCCTTTGAAAAAAGCAGTGCAATATTTCTAACCATAGCATTAGTGTGGTTAATAATGATAAAAGAACATTGCATTATTATGTTAAAATGATTTTTAAATTAACCTGATTATAGTTATTAAATGTCAATTATTTTTAATGTGCGTTTGAGATTACGGGAAAGTAATAAAAAAAAAAGATATGTATACTCAGTTACATAAAATAAGGATGTGTAATATTCTTCCAGAATGGGACTGTCTGGGTCTAGTTCTTAAATGACTATGCCAATGAAAATTTTGGTCCTTTGTAAAAGGAAGAAAAAAAAAAATCCTTAAGTACTTCATTCAAACAAGGTCTTGTTATGTTCCTGAAAACAAATCAGCTTTAAATTTTGAAGTGGTATCATATAGAAAAGCGCACACTTGTTATTCTGCAGCTGAGTATCTAGTATTTCTGTTTCTGGGTAGAGCTGTCCCAGCCCTCAGCAGAGCACCTGGCCTGCCAAGTGGAGCTGAGGAGAGTGGAACATTCTAGGAAGCTGGCACTGGATGAATTTGAAAATCATAGGCAGATTTTGGAAAAGCAGCTACAAAGTGAGGTAAATTATTCTTTCTAAATAATTTGAATCCTTTATGCTTCCTGTCATCTTGTTCATATATCTATGTACCTGTGTAGGCAGTTTAGCATAGAGTTACAGGATTGTTTGTACTCTGCTTATTTTTATGTAAACAACTCTAAAGAAAACAAAACAACACCTAAAAACAACCAAAAAATCCCAACCAACTCAACATAACCAAAGTGAATCTTTCCAAGCCATGGAGTTGTCAGCACTGACTTTCAGTAGGGTACTATGTGTTTATGGTTTCATTGGACCTAAAATGTTCAGAAACAACTATTCAGCCAGTTGGGATTTGAATTATGAGGGGTTTGGGTTTTTTTTCTCTGTCTCCTATAGACTGAGCATTGTGCCCAGTTGAAGACCCAACTGTTGGACTCTGAAGCTACTGTCAGGAAGCTAAACATGCAAGTTGAAGAACTGAAACTGCAAGTGAAACAAACACAGGCAGGTTTGTATCTTATCTGAGCAGTCCTTTATGAAGTTCACTTAGCTACACAGTGTAAGAATTTCCAAAAGTTTAAAAAAAGCTGTGGTTGCATAGATCTAATATACCAGCAGTGAGTAGATTTCAAGTATAAAATAAAAACCTATTTAAAAGCTCAGTTTAAAAAGCAGACTCATTAGAACTTCCCTGCCTTTCAGAAAACAAACATAGAGGAGGAAAACATTCCTCCTTGAATACTTGCATGTTTTTATTGTCTCTTTTTCCTCAGTTTGAAGAAGTTTGTTTGGTGGTAACGTAATCATGGTTTTTGAGGGGGTGAGTTATGTTTTAATGCATTTTGATTCATGACTGTTCACGATTAGAATAATCGATTTGAAATTGTATTCCGTACCTCACAAATCTAAATACAGCTTTCAAACAGTTGTTGTCAAGGCTGTTAACTTACGCACCTTGTGTGGGCATTAGAAAGAGAGAGGCACTCGCATGAAGGAATTCAGTGTGCTGAAGAAATGTAATTCTAAAGATGCTTATCTGTCAGATTGCTAATACTAAGTATGATAAATGAAAGGTTTGGAATGTATATTTAAACTAAAAATATGGAATTTAATTCTGCAATGGTTATACATTACATACAGCACGTGTTTCACCATAGTTGTGTGTATGCAATGCTTTATATTATTCACTAGACCAGTACGTACATTTTCATATATGGTACAGGTATCGGTACCATTTGGAATTGAAAATTTGTTAGTGTCAAAGTAGCAAATACATATTTTAGTTAAATGATTGAAATTACTGCAGAGGCTTTTATTTTGCATCACGGTTAAGGATGTCATTGAAGAACTATTTATGTAGAAGAAAATGAAGGTTTCCATTTTGCTGAGAAAGACACAGCCCTATAGATTGGTCTTTTGGCCTTGCTGAAGCATACACGTACAAGCCAGGAAGCAGACAGCCCTGAAACATTGAATTTAACTGGCAATTTTGGAGAATTTTTTTCTGAAGAGCAACATTGTCTATGTGCTATGTTGTATTTCTCCAGATTTCTTTTTTTGATCTAAATAGGAAATTGTTAAGATTTGTGGCTTGCCATACGTCCTTCACCCTTTGACAGCATGATTAAATATAATGTGTCCAAAGTGGTGATGTTTTCATTTTTATTTATATTTATTTAAACATAATTTAAGAAATAACATTGTACAGTGCATATTTCAGGGAGTTTTACATGGAAGGATTATATATTTAAAAAAAATAGTATCAGTGATAATTTGCAGCTATGCAGCTACATTAAAAATATATTTAAATCAACCCTTTAAATTGTGGTGAACGTTTAAGCCAGTTCCATGTTCAGATAATTTTGACCAAATTGGAATTTACGTGCCACAGTTTACTGTTTCTGTTTTGTTATGTGTTTCCCTCTCTCACTCTTTGCTGTCACTCACGGTCTCTTGCTGTCTTTTAGCTCTGGAAAATGAAGTGTATCGGAATCCAAAGCCTTCACTTGTTGATCGGTCTGTCCTTGACTTCACTGGTGACAGAGTTGTGCCTCATGACATTTATGTGGATAGCGCATTCCTGAAGAACCAGGTTATGACCGATGTGATGAAGTTAAATGCGGTGCCAAGAGTTGGCTATCGTCAGCAGTTACATCCACGCAGTACTTCTCCGGATTCTGACCTGGAGTTTATGGCGCAAACCCGGGCAAGAATAAAAGAACTAGAAAAAGAGGCAGAGTATTTGGAAGAAGCCTACAGGAACTACCAACATAGAGTCATGCAGGACGCGGCTGCAAGCAGAACACCAAACAAGATGCAGTCTCCTTTACTTGTGCAGTGTGCTAGTATTAGACCCCCCTTGGCTACCCAGCATGAACTTCTGGAGGATAATCGCAGTCCCCAGCATTCCCCCCTCAGCAGTCCAAGAGGTGAAAAATACATCAAAAAAACTGGGCAGGTTGATGTTTTTAAAAATCCCCTAACACCACCACACAGAGGAGCGTCTTCTTCAAGACGGCTTTCTTCTACTCCTGTTTCCAAATTGGAAAGAGAGCTCAGTAACAAGATTTCAGATGGTAAGTCAATGATTATTAAGTGGTGGAATATTGGGATACTGTTCCTCTTGCAGTATGGGAGGAGAAAGATTTGGCAGTGCTGGTCTTTTCCTGTTTGTTGTTTGCGAAGAGGCAGGAGAAGTTAGAGACAAATGCGTTAGCTGCTTGGACTGTTGCTTCTTTGTGGAAGCAAGTACTGGAAAAGTGCATTGAGGGAGGCTAAACATACAGCACTTTGTTGAGGTGGCTTTAAAGAGAACACCACGCCACATAGCTCACTACAGGTGTAACCTTATGATATGCAGAGTTTCATTCAAAAGTTTCTATCAAGTATAACTACTTTGCAGCATTAATTGTAATTTCCTAGTTTTAATAACCCTCCCTCTATATTCCTGTCCTTTCATTTAGCAATTGTAGTTAACGTGTGCAGCAGACGACTGCTACGTCTGGCTTCTCCTAAATTGAGTTTTCTAATCTGAAAGGTCCAGATTTGCTTTTGTTTGTTCTTTTTGTTGTAACATCTTTATCAAATATTCCTGAGTAATTGTGAGGGGGAAGGGATTAGTATTTGGTCATGATTGGAAAAGTGGAATTTGCTATTAATTCCACAGGGTCTAATAGTTACTTAGCCTTTTTATTTTTTTAAAGGGGCAGTACTTAGAAAAGCAAGCAAAATAGAAAAGAAAAATTTAAAAAATTGTGGTTTCAAATCTGCAGCATGATTTCGTAGGGTGAAGACTTTGAGATAGTAATGAAAAAAGATCATGATCAGCTTCTGAGTGAAGGAAAGTTAAATAGAAGAAGGGCAGCTTAGTTTGGAAGAGAGTTAGCTGAGATGGGTTGTGAGAAATCTGGAAAGCAATGAGTGATACGGAAAATGTGAAAAGGGATCAATTAATCTCTCCTTCACAGACCACAGCATCCTGTGAAATCGAAAGGAAAGAGAAGGAAGTACTTTTTCATACCATGAGTAACTTGTGGATTTATTGCTTCTGTGGCGACAAGTATAGATGCAGGATGGAACCCAGGATGCAGGATATAGATGTCAGGGGACCCAAAATAGTATTCATTGGGGAAAGTTTGGGTTGGGTGTTAGCAGAAGTAAGATATAAGTATTTTCCTTCTAGTTTAGTTTTGTTTAGTAATGGGCACTGTTAGAAACAGGTTACGACCAGTCTGTTCTGTTGTGGCTGTCCCTGTGTTTCTGCACATAGAATATCATGCTCTGTCACTGAAAACATATTTGAAAACTTGAACTTCCAAAGCTTTTACATTTTAAGTTTTCTCTGTTACCTTCTCTAGAAAGTATTTACAGACTATTTGTTTAATACTGCACACACACAAAGTCTTTCATAAAGGTAGGGTTTTGTTGTAAATTAGGAACATAAAAGTTAAAGTTGTGTGCATGACCTTCACAACCCCTCCCATCTTTGTACCTGTCAGAGGCTGGTTATATGATACCTGATCTCTTTTTTTTTTCCTTTAGATCTGTTCTTTGCTTAATGCTAAGACCAGCTTGCTCTGGAGAGGGATGAGAGCTGAATAACAAAAGAGGGCATTACCTGACTTAAGCATTACAAAAAATTTTGCGTAGGGGAGCGGGTTGCAGCTAGATGATTTGTTCTGGTGAACTGATACAATACATGCCCCAGTAAGCACAGTAGCTTCAGCGCAGTGCCGTGAAGTGATTTGTCTGCTTCCAGTTAGATTGCTTCCCCACTGATCTGTCACCTCTGTTTCAAGAGTCATCAGAGAGAGAGTGCTTTTATACTGGTATATATGTTATCCTTTGTACTAGAGATGGATGAAGCACCAGATGTGTTTTTGCTAGAAACCGTAAGTCATTCTGGAAGGTTTCATGGAGCTTTTGAGTGGTGTTGAAGATGCCAGTCTGAACAGCTCAGAATAAATGTTAAGAGGTAAAAGATGTCATGCACGTGAGTCTGAGGTTTGTTTTTCCTTTAAGTGAGATATACCTCAGTGACAACTGTAGCTCAGTTGTCAGCACCTGTCTTCGAAGGATGAAAGGAAGAAGTGTGTCCTCCTGTAAAGTACTTGCAGTTGGCAGATCTAGCAGCAGTTTTACTACATAATTGACCAGTGGAAGTGTATGTGGTTTTCTGTCTTCCTTTAAATTATGTATGTATTTGACTGTTTCCCTTCCCAAGTCCATTCATATTGGACATCTTTCAGGCTTTGACCTTCTACTGGGAAGGAGTAAGCCCATTTCTTTAAGAACAACTAAAAGTAGGACAGGTTCCATTTCTGTTTTCCTCTGCTTACTGTCTCTAATCTCTGGGCAGTAACATGGATTAAGAAATAGTTACTGAGAAAAATTGAATTGCCATCTGACCCATGCTTCCTACTACATTACCAGTACTTTTTACCTTGATCATTACTTGACAAAACTTCGTCCCTTGTGATGAGAAAGAGCAAAGTTGGTGAGTCTTGCAGAGAGCGTACCGTGAGCCAAAGACCTCAGCAATTTGTCTTTTAGTAGGAAGTTGTTAAATTTCTAATATAGATAATTTCTAAATAGTAATAGGTTGTGGTAAATTACTGTATGAGATGACTAGTGTGCCACCTGTATCCTAACATGCAATATGTGTTAACACCGAGGAGGTGAGTGCAGGAAATACTGCCTGCTCTTCTTGTCTGTTTATTCTGCACGTGAAAATTTGACAAGTTATTTTATAAAAGATTGGGTGGTGGTGGGCTGAGCGTTCCGGCCATGAACAGGTCATGCTGATACATGTGTATGACATAACTGCTGGGTCCTGTTCTGTTAGTGCTCAGCTTCCCCAGAGGGTGTTCATCCGTATTGCATGGGCACAGGGGCTGTCTGGAGATAAAAAGCCATTGGCAACCCTTAGTCTGAAGCATCCTGACTTCTGCAGTGTGGTGTGCGCCGTAACAGGGTGTACTTCTGTGTGACCACCTGAAAAAACTTTAGGTATGGGCGTGTTAATAATGGCTTTTTGTCTATCTTTTGAGCCCAGTTAGCACTGACAACAGTAAAACTTATTTGATCAATGGAGAGAAGAAAAACGGCAGTACCAGCTTACTATATGAATACCGTATCTTGTGGGAAAACTAATAATTCATAGTCTAGTAATGAAAGACCTGTGCAGCTGCACAGGAAAGGAAAATTAAGATTGCAAAGCAAAATTTAATCAAAGCACTAGAGTTTGCAAGTTTGATTAAAAGCCTTTTTATTGGAGGGGTTTTGTTTTTTACCTTGTTTTTTTTAGGAAACTCAAGACTTCTCTACTCCTATTGTCTTGTTTCCTTCCCTGATAACTTTACAGCTGTTGATAAGAGGATAAAATCTTCAAAGATTTTTCTTCTTTGCTTCATCACTCACTTTTACAAATCTGTAGAAAATGAAACCTCCAGGTTAAATTTCTTAATGAAGAATGGCCTTTGGGAGACCTCAGACATTATCTTTCACTGACTAGTAAGCATATCGCTAGCTTGAAAACCAGGTCTGTAACTGCTTCCTCTAATACTCATTATGGGAGAAACTACTTGATGCTTGGCAGAGGGGCTACAGTTTGTGGGGAGCATGTATTTATTATATGGTGATAATCATAGGCTTTATGAGAAGTTTACGATGGTGAAGGCTTGTAGAGGAAAATGCGCGTACTGGAGAGGTAAGAAAAAGAAATAAATAACCAGTACAACAAAGTTCATATTTTAAGGTCCAGGTATTAGTTGCCCTGTAGTGGTGGTGCCTGCAGAGTCTAGTTATGCATGTTGTAAAAACCAGCCTTGTCTGAGAAATGGTAAGGGCAAATAACTAATGCAAATTGTGGGATTTTCATTCTGCAGACAACATTGGCTCATACCTTGCCTCTTCACAGCAGAGTGTTGACCAAGTGCTTTCTCCTATTTCAAAGCCATATCTACTTTCATCTTCAGAGTCTGTTTCTTCCTCATCCAGTCGTGGCCAGAAAATCAGGTAACTTTGTTTACAAAGCAACATTTTTAACCTGCTTTTAAAAGAAACGTTTATCTAATTGTTCATGGTGATAGCTGCTTTTGCAATTCAAGCAAGCCATTAATTTTGCAAGTGAGAACTTTTCTGAAGATGGATAAGCATTTCCATTCTTGCACCTGGAGAGCAACTTAGTTATAAAAAAAAGAAACATCCCTCTTCTCCCAAATCCAAATAACTTTGGCAAATACGATTTGGCATTTTCAGCGCTGTTAGATTTGTGCTTCCTTCCAGTGCAGAGTTATATGCAGTGAAATACTTAAAACCTCGTGTGCACTAAAAACTTCAGATGAATGCAATGTTTAAAAAAAACCCAACAACAAAAAAGTCTTGTCCTATGACAAAGTAAAACCTGACTGATTTACAAAGTGTTCTGCAAAGTCATTTCACTGTTGTAGTTGAGCAAGGAAGGTTATTCCAAAGATTCCCTCTGTTGGGGCAAATGTGAATAATAGCACTAGCTCCAAAGCCTAAAAAAGTCCACTGCCATGGACAAGTGTTATGCAGAGGACTAAAAAGCCTAGAGGGTGAGTGTAAGGCATCCTAAGTGCTTGCTGGTTTAGTGCAGATGTAGCAAATGGATAAATACCCATCAGTGAAACTTAGCTCAAATTCTGCTCTTTAAGGATACTAATTAATGCTTAGAACTGTGCGTCTTGGCACTTCCAGTTTGTGCTACCGC
Organism: Falco punctatus; assembly: GCF_963210335.1. Classification (NCBI taxonomy): domain Eukaryota; kingdom Metazoa; phylum Chordata; class Aves; order Falconiformes; family Falconidae; genus Falco; species Falco punctatus. The sequence goes on along the minus strand of NC_137581.1, from coordinate 94,342,584 downwards.
AACCAATACAAGTATTGATTTGTTACTGTGTGTGGCTTCAAAGATCGAGGGTGGTTCATTTGGTGTGTGCTGTCAGCACAAAGGCACACCCAACAGATACAAGTCATACAAAGTTTGTATGTTCCTGGGCTATAGGTCAGGCTGATTTACTTTGTTGGGTTTCCCACTGCTGTAGAGATCTCTGTAGATACAGCTCTAGATTTAAAAATGAACTTTGCTTTTGCCCCTCTTTGTTATTTTACTTTTCATGCGTCAGTGTTTTGACAAACTTTTCAAAGCAAGGTATGGTGTGAATTCACCTATTTCAAGACAGCTGCAAGTTCTGCAGCACTTGAAATCTGTTGTATTGGTGTAGACTTTCTGTTTTATTGTTATTTCCTTACACAGTAGACCACTTTTAGACAGCAGAGTGAAAGTTTCATTGTTAATAAAAACATATTCTGTTAATCACTAATTTCAGAAAATGTGTTTTCTAAAAGTTTCCTAAAAATGTCAAATCTGTTCCTAAAAGTAAATCTGAGTTAAACAGCCCCTGACTTGCATGCCCTATATATAATATCTATGAAAAAATCTTATTTTTTAAAAGTGTGAGGAAGGTATGCGTATGTCCAAGATATATCTGACTTTCCCTGCTGTCCCACACCTTTAGACCATATTGGTAACTTAAAAATTTAGACTGTATACTTTTTTGGGTAAGAATAATGTCCGTACTCTGTTGTAAACAGGAATGTGAAGGCACAGCAGTGGCCCATTAACTATTACTTAGCACATTTTATTTATAACAATCCTATCAGACGTCTTACCCTCATATGAATTACCTGAATGTATTTTTAGCAGTTTGTTGTGGTGAGCTCTTCTGGGATTTGACAGTTTTGATTCCTTAAGTAGGCTTCTGTGCCATCCATATAAAGGTGATCCTGAGAAGGCTAACAGGAGCTCTTGGTGACGTAGACTAATTTGAGAACCAACTTCATTTCAGAAGACAAAGTTGGGACTTTAGGGGAGTAAACTTCATTTTTCAATTACTTGAAATTATTTTTCAAGAAAAAGGTAAAGCTACAGGCTCATCACGAATTCTTGTCCAACGTGGTGACAATCTCTCATCTTTCCCATATCAGAACAGGCCTTTTACGTACACTTGGTGTTCAAAAGCCATTGAGGTTATACCTGATGCACACAGAACCCTTAATAAAGATATGTGTCTTTAATTGTGTCTGTATTTTTCACATCTGTGACCTGACTGATGAGCTTTGTCGATTGAAGCTCGGTAGTTTCTGCTGCCTTTTTGAGATTTAAGTCAAGGCAGTTCTCCATTCTCACTTCATTCATTAACAAGCTGTAATGTTAACTTCTTTTTTTTTCCTCTGAAGAGCTTGTTCATGTGTCTGTGTAACTGTTTTCAGAATAGGAATCTCCAGTCTGCTTTGCGTGTGGGAATGAGATGGGTACCAGAACTTTTTTGGTTTGTTTTTTAAAGATCTCTTTGAAGTAAATGAATAACTTTGCAAAATTAAGCAGCATAAAACAGACTTCTTTTTCCATCCTGTAGCTCCTGTTTCCATGTATGAAATTCTTCTGTTCTTAACAGTCTCTGGTGCCTACGACTCTCCAATAGTGAGAATCCTCAGTAAGGTCTTCAGAAAAAGCTCAAGGATTTAATGTTTCTTTCCTAAGAAGAGGCACTTGAATTGGCCTTAACCTGCTAGCCTTCATTCTAGATTTGATGGCTGAAGAAAAGCAGCTTGACCTGGGGCAGCTCTAGCAGGCATTTCTAGGGCTTCTCTATTTTGTTGTTATCAAGTCCTCAATATACATTTACCGTAGAGAGGGTCTCTTTGGTGTTTAGAATTTGGGAAGAGCCTTTATGTTCTTGGACTTGAAAAGAAGCTGTTGGGTTTTCTAGGGACTGTGAAGTTAGTCCCTTTGAGTGTCTGTCTCTTCTTGCCCTGCTCATCTACATTTTCTACAGTGTCTCTCAGATTTCCTATATTCCTCTGACAGACCTTACAAAGTGAAGGCTGAATGTTAAGGTGATATGGGAAAATAATACTGCTTGAGGGACTGTACTTTGAGGGATGTTGTAAAGTCCACACTGCCTGAAGAGTGAACAGTATGAGCGAGTTCTGTTGCAGAGAACAGGCCAAGGTCTGGGCAGGCAGCTAGGGGTTGTAGTTCATTTCTTGGGTTCCTTGTGCCAAAACAAGGGTATGAGGTCCAAATAATTTTCTTGAACTTGCTGCTTTCCCAAGATTTTCTTAAAGGGGAAACATTCTTTTGTTGAGTATTTTTTAATTTCTTGTGCCTTGGACTGTTTTCTGTTACATAAAATATTTGAGAAATGTATGCGTGGGCTTTTCCAGTTATTTACTCTCATTATTAAGCAAATGCCACATCATTGATGTGTATTGTGGGATTACTTTATGACCTGTAGATCTGAAGTGGCAATGGGAACTTCTCTGAAAAGAAGGATGAAGAAAATACTGTGTTGTAACACCAGTAATCATTACAAGTTAGACCTCTGTCAGTGGGGAAGAACAGTTGCTTCTGTGACTACAAGAGCTCCTTGTTTATTTGTGTTTCAAGATACGGTGGTATGAAGGAAGCCAATAAACAAAAGACAGGAAGTCAGTCTACAGTTATAAGGCAGATTATTATCTAAACCATTCCTTTTGTTTTTTTGTTTAGGGCTGAAGAAACCAATTGTGAGGGTTGTTACCAGTACTAGGCTAAAAAAATAACTGGACATTAACAAAATAGGTTAGATAGTGGTGGTTGTTTTTTGTTTAAGCTTTAATTTTAAGCGTAACTCATGTGGTTCAATCATTTGGTGTTGACTGGCACACCAGTACTGTTTTATGGAATATTGACATGAGGTGTACAGTCCAGGGTTTGGTTGCTAAACTTGTATAATGGGATGAATTTTGAAAAATGCTTGGAAATACATGTTTACTCTTATTCATGAGGCAGACCTCTCTAGTTTGCTGAATCTGAGGCAGTGTATTAACTGTCTTTCTAGCAATGTTGCAGGACGCAGTAATGAAGAAAGTGGCATACATGTCCTTGAATCTTGCATCCGTAAGAATTATATAACACTGAACATTTCTGTGAAGGCAAGACTAAAAATGTGAAATAGACTTCCCAAAACTTGAAGTTTCATTTACTCTCTCGTACTTAATTTACAGGGTATTTTCCCCCACTGACATTACTGAACTGCCCTTCTGACAATGCAGATCTATTTGTTCGTCCCCAGATTTCTTTATTCAACATGTCTCCTTGTGGGGGTATGCTTTGTTTGTTCTTCGCTTTTGCCCCATATAAGACCTGAATCCCTTCGAAATTGTAAGCACAAACATATTTATACCCTGGTGAAGAGCACCAGCTGGTGTAAAGTAAGCTCTTTTATGAAGAGCTGCTGCTGAATTTGCTTAGTGACCTGCACTCCTTTTGCTACCCTGCTTCTGGTCAGAGTTTGGTAGCAGGGTCACGTGGAAGATACTGTTCTTTTACATTATCTTTCTGAAGAGATAAATGGGGATTTAGAATGAGGGCACTAATCCCATTTTTCATAGCACCCAGATTTTTACCCCTGTATATCATACATGTTTTGCCAGACATCTAATCCTAATACATTTCAAACGCATCTGTTAAGATGGCATCAAAGTGGGAATTAGACTACAACACAGAGCCTAAAAGGGCAAATTTCTTTATTTCATTGTCACGATTCATTGTCTTTCTCCCCTTTTTTTTTTTTTTTCTTCCTTCTTCCTTTTTATGCCTTTTGAGATTGTATTTTGTTTTAGTGTAATGCTTTTAGGTCCTATATAGGCCTTGGGGAAAGGCTGCAGGGAGATGGCTATGAGAGATTGAGCTGACTTCTGGTGGAAGTCAGAGAACTGTATTTGAATGCCTTAACTTTTGAATCAGAAAGTTACAGCTTTTTGGTTGCATGGTTTTTACATTTGGTTTAGTTTGTTGCTAAGCATGTGATTAGTCCTTGTATTTAAATCTCAGATCACAGAATCACAGCGTGGTTGGAAGGAACCCTTGGAGATCTTCTAGTCCAAATCCCCCTGCTAAAGCAGGTTCATAGATCGCTATTTGCTCAGAAGTTCGGCATTTATATTTGTTATTCCTTCTTCTTTCAGACTTAATAATCAACAAATGGATAAAAAAGATTTCAGTGATATCCCCAAACCAGAGAAACTAATGTATGAGGACCTTGAAGAACACATTTCTTCTCCTGAATGTAAGTTTTCATGCATTTTAGGCAGTTTGTTTAAAACCCTAGGGCTTAATATTTGTAAGACAGTTGTCTTGATAATTTAAGACTGTAGTTGGAGAGAAAAAATTCTGACTGATGTTGGAAATAAGAAAATCAAACTGACATGATGAAGTATTCATTTTCTTCATATTTGCATCTTTAGAGGAGAATGATCTGTAGTAATAAGTTGACACTGAAATCAAGCTGGTTCTGAAATTTGGGAACATACTTTTTATTCAGAAATCTTGCATAACGTTGTTCTCATTAATGCATGTAGGTCTGACAGTTGTTTCAGAATGTTTTAGAATTGTGTAGGATTTTTTAAAAAATCAGCCAAGTATACTATATGAACTACTTTGAGGATCTATTGTATTTGCTGAATGAAGTAAAACTCCAAGGACTATTGGTCATGGACCAATTATCAGAGCACTATTACCAAGCTGTAATTCTGAAGAGAAGTTTCTGCAGCCATTACATATACTCTTGCTGATTTTTCGTCCTGTAACTGAGGCTTAAATAGTATTATGAATTAGAAGTTACTTTAGAACTGTGTGTAAATGTGTGAAGAACACTTGAAATTATACTGTCGTTAATCAGCATGTCTGAGTAGTTCTGGAACATGGTTCAGTTACTGAAGCGTGAATTTTATCTTAATTTTTTTTCTTTTGAGGTCAGCATTTTATTTATTTACATTTCTGCTCTCTGTTGATTGCAGGAAGAACTTGGTCATTTAGGTGGTGTTTTGCATTGTGTGCTATAAAATGCTTCCTTCTCTTTTTATGCTGCAGTCAAGCCTGCAGGGTTAGTTTTCAAAAACTTTTGATGTAACTAAGGTACTATAGAAAGAGGAGGATAATAGAAGTTAATTCACTGTATAGCCACTTGTATGTGGAGAGAGAAATAGAAGCACAGCTACTGGCTTGATTTCCTAGTTTTTCAGCATCTCGGTGACATTTTTATGTTGGACCTGAGCATTATCTCCCATGAAACTGTGGGTTTAAAGTAAGTGAAGTTGTCAATGAGAAAGGTATGAACCTTTCCCATTTCTAAATTTTGTTAGGTCTGTAAATTCTTTAGACAGGTGGAGTTTCATCATTGGGTATGAATTAAATTCATAGCTAGTGAAGAGATTATAATTATTGTATGGGAGAGTTAGAATCACTGATTTATAAGAAAATATTCTTAACTAGTGTGTGTTTTCCTGGGTCCGAGACTGGCTGATTTTGTTTGTGGCTAAGTTGTATGGAAGATGGAGTGATGCTGTTGCTCACTGTCTTGAACCTGCGAGAATATGGTTTTCAGTATTTTAAAAACCAACCAACTAAACAATCAAAAAAGGCAGTGTTTAAACAGCAAATGTGCTGTTCGTATTTAATGGTAACTAGCAGAAGGTAATGACTCATCTATTTTTGATTTTGAAATTTACTCAGTACACTTGTTGGTATTTTTAAATTTATCTCATTTAGTTTTCTTTTTGTAAGCTTTAAATGCATTATTTGCATGTGAACTGAGCCTGTAGCCACTAATGGTTTCTACTCATCTCGTATTTTAATTAGATTTCGATTTATTTGTTTAATTTTGTATTAGAGACTTTTGGGAATACATTACATATTTCACTTTTATTTTATCACATAAAAGAATAGACTGGCATTTTCTTGGCAATTGGACCTGAGTAGATGCTGTGCCCAAGTAAGTTACCACTGTATCATTTGGTCATGTGTGGCAGTCAAAAGAACAATTTCAAGAGTTTGCATATGACTTCTCAATCAACAATACTTTTGTTGGGTCAGACTGCATCAAAAAGACAGTCTCAGTATGTTGAAGGAAATCAGAATTGCTAAAAAGGGGAGAAGATAACCCAGGAGGAATTGGGGGGGGAGGAGGGCAGGGAGAATAAGAACATAAAATCTAGAAAGTAAATGTAGAGTAAGATAGAATGAAGGAAGAAGTTGCTAAGAGTAGGAAAAAACCCAGTGGCGTGAAGGAGATACCATAAACTGTGGAAGCCTTTTAATCCCGCTGTGAGTGAGGTCTGGCATGACAGGATTGAAATTTCTGTTGGCAGTAATTGCTTTTGGTTGATGTGCTTGTCTTAGAGAAATAATGCATCTCTTGTTGTCCACCCTTGCATCAAAGAATGAATGTGTAAAAAGTGTGTTACCTTTCTTTTCTTTCAGAATGGTTAATGTAAAGGTGGTTTTTACTATACTGTTTTGGGTGGGGTTTTTTTGGTTGGGTTGTGTGGTTAGCAGACCTTTAGAATTAGATACAGTATTTAACAGGAACCTATTTGTGAAAGGGATTTTTTGACTATTTAAATATTACATATGCTGAAACATACTGATGCCTCATATAATGTTGTTGTTGATAACCTTATAATTTATACCTAAAGTTAAAGAGAGAGCAAAAAACCAGAATAGGTTTTCTTTTGAGTGTACTAACTCATTATTTTGGTCTATGTGAAATATAGATACAGAATTTCCTTCAGCTTTCCTGGTTGAAGCTGGTAGGACTTCCTATTGCTGCTGTAAGAAACTGAGACCATTCTTGTAACTTAGCCAAGACAGATAGTTTGGCAGAAATTTTCTGTGATGCTTTCACCTGTAATTCCTTTACAAGAATTTTAATTCAAAGAGATTCAGACCATTCTGAGAGAGAGACTAATCAGTTTGGGTGTCTTGTTTTTTCTTCATGCAAAATATTTCAGTTTTATTATGAAGTGGAAAAGAAAAATGCTTGAAACCTTGATAATATCGGAAGGATGGGAAATTGAAATTTTCTAAACCTTTACTCAAAACTTAAGGAAATATAAAAATTATCTGTACTATGTTACACTACGTGCTTGGAAAAATTATCCTATATATTGCAGGTTGGCTACCTAGAGATAATGGCTACATCTGACTTTTTATGTCTTCTTGCTTTCTCTCATAGAATTGAGATAATAGCAGTCTGCATGGTTTGCAAATAAATAATTAAGAAGCCGTTGCATATCGTAGCAATGACCACAGAAGTACAGTCATTGTGTTTTTGTAGATTCAGAGCCCCATTGTGCAGGGAGAAGAAAATATAGTATAGAATATTAGCAGTATCCATCCGCTGTACTGAAGGCAAGGATCCTAATAAAGAAATAGTACATGATCAAATAATTAAAGGCTGTTTTATGTGCATGGAAAGGATGAGCTAAGCTTGGACATGTAATGTTTTCTGTGACCTGTTATCTTGATTATGTAAAGAAATGATAACATTTTGGTTTTCTGGTGTATATTTATTCATGAATCTGTTTTGGCTTTGTAAACTGATACTTAATTTCAAAACTAACAATTCTGTAATTAAAGAAGCAAGTACAGCCTGTGATAATTCTTAATCCCGAGGGAAACGGTCAAGTTGAAGGGAAAGTGCTCAATTAGTGCTGATACTTGCATTCTTATTCAGCCATTCCCAGACTTTGTGTCCATTGCTCAGCTCTGCTATTGTAATTACAAAATAATGAAGCCATTGTTCAAATTTCTTCTCTAGATCAGGGGGACATTCCAGAGCAGTGTGAAAGTGATGCCTTGCATCCATCCGGGGACATCATCAATGGAAACCATGTCACAGCCACTTCACTGCAGGACTTAAGTGAGTTTTCAGCTCAGAAACAAAAGTGAATACCCTTTTTAAATGTCAAATGTGTAACATAAAAAAGCCAAATGTTTAACATCCTGTAGGTACGTATGCTGGCATGATTGAACATTTTTTTCCAAAAGTGCTAATAATGTAATAAAGAGGAAGGTATGTTTTATTTTGCTTTACTGTATGAGGAAGACTTTTTCATCCTGTTTTTGATTAATTTTTTTTTTTTTTTAGTTTAAACTTCTGCCACCCAACTTACTACCCATCCCACCCCCCTGACTGGCTTCTGGAGAGATGATTTTGGTTTTTTTCTTTTCTCTTCAGGATAGTTATAAAATATTATTTCTGCTCTTGATAGAACTAAGACTTGAAAGGTTTTGGTTTGGTTTTCTAAAAAATATTTTATGTCCTGCTTGTCTGGATTTTTTTCATTTTTCTTGACTCAGTTCACAAACTGTATTATCACAATGCTGTACAATGCTGTTTTAATTCTTTGGGTAGGTGAGGATGATTTCAGTGCAGCATATGCCACTTTTCTAATTGTTCTAGATGGAAGCATTATGATATTTTTATTTAGAGAAGAGCTTTCTAGCTTTGTAACAATTCCCAGTATTTAGTTTCCCATCTAATGACTATCTGAATGCTGTTCTACTTACACAGCTTGTTTAAATATACTGGTCACATAGGCAGTGTGTCCTGCAATAATTTTTAAAGGTCTTTTAAGTACTTTCTTTATAAATATAACCATATTGCAGAGAGGGAAAGAATGTAGCAACATGAACTTTAGGATAACAGATTTAATGAGAAGGTCCGTGATAGGAATGAGAAACGCATAGAGAGATTTGTCAGCTCTCTGGCCTCTACTTTGGCTTTACTGTTTAACTTGTAGTGAATTATGTATCAGACTAAAAATGTTGAGAGGTGGGAAGAAACAACATCAGATACTGAAGAATGATTTTGGTATATGTATAAGCAATATATCCAGTTGTTTTTCATTTACTGGTAGTTATACAGGAACCTGATACTTGTTTGTATACTACTGTAGTAATTACTGAACTATATAAATCAAATTACAGATGTTGAAATAACTTTTCACAGCAGTGCTGGATCAAAGGCAGATTGAAGAACAGAATAGAGAAGTTGAGGAAAACATAGAGGAAAGGAAAAAAAGAGAAGAAAGGAGAGAGCGAGAACAACAGGAAGCTTTGGAAGGAGAGCAAAAAGAAGTGGAAAAGCTTAACAAAGAGGTGGTGATTCAGTATTTTAGTTTCTGACAGTAATATAGCTTTGTAGTGCCATGTAGGATTGTTCTGTGTGCGTTACTTTGTTAAAAATAGATTTTATTCAAGTGAAAGTAGTAGAGGCTGATTTTTTACATACTTGTGTGATTAACTGAAGAGTCTCGCTAGAATTTCTCCTTATGCCTAGTACCTTTTTCACTGGAAACCAATGCCTTTTCTTCCAGGCTTCATGTAACTGAAAGCTACAGTTTTATGGCTAGAATTCAGAAGGCAGCTGTCACCATGCTATTGGAACAAGCTATACAATTGCTGTCTTCCTGGTCTGGACTGCTGCTGGTGGAACACACCAGAACATGTTAATGTCCATCTGTTCATAACCCTGCATTAGGGTATCTAGGGTGCTTTCTTGGAAGTAGAAGTTGTAAGGAGACCTTAAGGAGTTTGCCTAAGTCCCTTTTAGGTGACGTAGCACCTGTTGAATTAGAGTTCTGGACTTCTAAGACCTGTATAAAACTTGATTTTTTGCGCCCTCCCATTTAATCTTCCTCTTCCCACCCTTAAACCTTGGCTAATTTGATTCAGTGCAGTGGTACCGGTCAGACATGCTCGTGCTACCCTTCACAGCAGCAGGCTAGGCCCTTCAAGAAACTTTCATACCTGTGTCAGCTCTTCTTCTTCAATTCACACGGAGCTGTCAGACATAGAAGCCTCAGGCCTCACAGCATCTCAGACATCCAGACAGGCTGAGTGGGATTTCTTGATGTCACTTTGAATTGAAGCAGTACCTTAACATTTCATCTTGAACTGTATGTAACAAGTTAATGCTGTTCAGACTGGCATGTTTTACCAAGGTTAACATAAAATCTCATGTGTAGTGCAGGTATAAAGGTATTTTTCTTGAGCTGATCGGTATGTAATTTTGTGTCTTAAAGCCGATCCAAGACTCAGTGAAAACAGAGGAAGAAAAAGAAGATAAGGAGGGGGTAAAATCTGCGAACAGTAATTCTGGTGCTGAAGATAAAGTTAAGGATCCTACTCCAAATCCATTAGAAAAATACATGAGAATAATTCAGCAGAGCAGAGCGCAGGAACGGACAAACAAGGTGATTATTCTCAAAACTGGGTCTCAAAAATGTTACTGACTGAATTTGTCTCGCTAAGCACACTTACAATGAAAACAATTCTCTCTGCCCCGCCCCCCTTTCGGGCCTATGTAACAATCTACAGAGATGAGTGTTTGGATTTGTACTGCAGAAATGTGTTGATTCAGAAGAAAAATAATGTAGACTTTCTTCTATAAGGGGTTTTGTTCTGGTGTCCTGTGGGGAGGGGGTTTGTTGGTTTCTTTGGTTTTTAGATACTAGGACAGTATTTAAATGTAAATGTCCTGAATTTTTAGTTTGAACTATGTTTAAGTACAGCCTGAATCTACACAGGTCAGTTGGTGTTCCACTAACACAACTGGTATGATAGAATTTATTCTGGCAAAATGGAAGATTTGACCTTAAAGAACATGGTAAACATTACTTTGATGAAGGCGTGCAGGATACTTTTGTTCAGACATTATCCAACCTGAATTTCCAAAGCATCATTGTTCTAGATGCAGTGCAGCAGCTGTAGAAACAGGGCAGCTCCTCCAGATTTTTGTTTTCCATTAGGTGCCTTAAAATACAGATACTGTTTATTAGAGTCACTTAAAACCTTGACTTAAGAACCAGTTACAGGAAGTGTATTTTCTTCTTGGTTGTCAGGATTCAAAAAAAGAAGAAACAGGAGAAGTATCACTTACAGAGGGACTTGTATCTAGTGAAAAGGATGACAGGTAAGGCATATATATTACTATTAATCACTTCTATTACTCCATATTAATAAATAGTTATTTATTAATTATGGTTAAGAGACATCTGCCTCCTTAAAAAGCAAAATAATCTAGTAATCAAAAGCAAATATACTGGAAGAATTGGGAATCCTTCATGTACAGGTAAGTTATGCACAGTATGGAATTCAGATCTGGGAACTATGTTCAATGATCTGTTTCAGTAGCTGTGGCAATTAGAACTCTTTATCTGCAAACGAGCAGCATCTCTGTTCCTGCCCAATGAGCTGAAGTGTGAGGGGTTCTTCTTGGGTAATGATTCTGAAGGTTTGTCTGCACGGCTCTTTGCAGATGGTTTGTTACTACCATAAAATCTAGGCCTTGATTTATCAGTAGCATCATGGACTTTTAACAAACTAATACACGCTATTTTTTTTTCTGACATTTTGGCTGCCTGCACCGAGTTACCATAGCTAAAGCATCTCCTTTGGCTCTCTAGACAGTGATAGATAAGGATATATATATAGTTTTCAGTTGCTTGAGAGGAAAAAAAATAATCCAACAACCCTCTATCAGATCTTTCAGTTTATCTGAAAATGCAGAATTAAAAATTATATATAAGCAAAGACTAGGGAACAGTTAAAAAAATAAATTAAATGCTCACCATAACTGTAGCAATGATTCAGCATTATCTGTGCCTTTTAAGTGCTGTTTTACATATCAGACCCTACCCTGGTGCTACCGAATTGGAATCTGTGTGGTGTTCTTTTCACTGGGTAAGCATTGCCGAATAGTGGATGTATAGTACTGAGATGGCATTCTCTTAATGAAGCCCCAAATCCTTACCCTAAAGGCTTGCTTATTTCCTTCAGGTCACTGAAATAGCAAGATAATTATGGCAGAGGCAGTCTCTTTGTTTTTAAAACAAGTATTTCTATTTATGATTTAGGATAAGAAACTACTCTGGACTCATACCACTTTCCTTCCCTCCCTCCTATCCTTAATACAGCACTGGAGACATTTCTCATGGAGACGTGGATGAAAACTTCTGGTGAACAACAGCACTTATTTATTACCATTACAATAAAAATGTTTTTACAGACAGAAAGCTGCTTTATAAAGTTGTCATAACTGTTAGGCACCGAGACTGCATAATTATGAATTTGAAAAAAAAAATAAATTATGATTTTGAGCTGCATCATCACTCTAATCATTCACTTCAAAGAGCAAGTCAGTCATATTGTTAATCTAGAAGGAGTTCCTTGATTGGGTGAGAGAAGGGAGAAAGCAGTGTCAAGCAATTAATCAGTATGTTCAAGTAGACTGACTTTGGCACTGCATTCCTGTAAACTTTCAACAGCTTTTCCAGTGGTGCCCCATCCCGTGCCCGCTCCCTTCCCCTTCAGCTGTTACAAAGTGTAGACCAGAGTCACGGTGTAGAGGTAACGAAACATTCAGTCGTCATCGTCTTTTTTAAAGGTTGGCTGGCACAGTCTCAGCGAGCGGAGTGTAACAAACCTGAACTCACCTGCCCCTTTTACTACTAACGGCAGGGGAAGCAAACGCTGCTAAAAGCAGCCCTATCTCGTGTGTCACCCTGTTGGTATGAACCAGCCCAGAACGGAGAGATTCAAATAAAAATGCTATTTAACTCATCTTTATTTAAGCTTTGTATTTTGTAGGTAGATTATAGGCAAAAATCAAACTTTATTTACAGTACAAAATACAGTATTTTTTAATCAATGAAATAATTTTGGGCAGCAGCATATATTACAACTTGCACTGTATTTGAGGCTGCTCATCTTGACCTAACTGCAAGAACATGAAGCCAAGTTTGACAGAATTTAGGGGCAAAAAGCCAAAGCTCTGTCTTGAATTCACTGGATGTTGATACACGATGTATCAAAAACATGACAGAAATAAACTTTTGCTCTTAGAAATTCAGCTAAAATGTGTTTTGGGGGCTAGTCTAATTTTACATGCTGCTTGGTTTGCTGTTGCAGCAATGCTCACATTTACAAAATTTCTGAGAGAATCCTTCCGTTTGATGTCTGGAATGGGAGGGATCGTGCTTGTTGCATTATGCTGGCCTGGAACAGCTACCCATGCTCCACTCTAGAAACACCCGCTGATTTACCATGCTGGAGTGTACGCCTACAGGGCATCCCTTCCCCCAACAGCGGCAAACGGACACTAAAGAATAAAACTCGTTTAACTTCAGATAAGAGACACAAAGCCTAGAGATGTACTAGTATGGAGTAGCTGTAGGTCTGTTTTCAAATAAGCATACACAAGTGTTGTCTATTATCTACAAATATTTATTTTAACACTTGGATGTAACTACAGGAAGCCCTTGGCACTGATAGAAAATATTGATTCACTGTTAGGTTACAAAAATTTATACATAGCAAAATTTAATGCTCTTTACATAAAAATATTAGACTACTTAAACAAAACTTCAAAAACTCCCAGTAATAGCTACACTGAATTAGAAAAGAATTAGGCTTTAAGACACTGCCTCCATTATTACCCTTATGCAAACACTGGGCTAGAACATCACCTGCATTGCTGTAGAAATGTCTCCTTCATGCAACAGGTAAGAACATACACTAGGCTATTTTGTCATATTTGCTCTACATTGACCAACTCTGCCCCTTTTTTGAAACTGTCAAATTAGACTTCAATATTTAACCAAAAAAAAAAAGTATTTGACATTAATGCCCCCCAAAATGCCTTCTCTCTTTAATACTGACTTGAAGTAATTGGCAATTCCTTTGATTTATATTCAGCAAACAGTCAAAACCATCAAACCACAGGTCAGCTTAACATGGGTATGACTTGAATATTTAATTTTTTCAGATGACTGATGTATTATACTCCCCCCCCACATTTATATATATATATATATATCATATAGAACAAACACCAAATATACCATCACTAATACTCAAGATATCACTGAATGCTTCTGAAAAAAACATTAATTAGAAGGCAGACTTCTACGGGAAATGACTTCAAAATGGCACCGGTTCGTTTGTTTTGTTTTCTGAACACCACGTTTTCTCAATGTGCTAATTAATTTGTAAAAAGGAAAACACATAAGCACTGACTATAAATTTGCTAAGCACCAAGATAGAGAAAGGTGGACATCCTGTATTCTGTTGTATGGCTGTAATTTTTGTTGCGTAAAACTCTGCATACTTTCTCATCCGCTCATTTGGAATAGTCAGATCAGTGTCATTTTAATAAGGTAACACTTTTCACTTACTAAAAATGTAGGATAATGGTCTCCTGCTGCTATATAAATGCTAAGACATTTATAGAAAATAAATATTAAGGCAAAGCTGACATTTATTTTCAAAGAAGGGGATCATTATCCAGATCCAGGGATCTACATTCCATTAAATAGTTAATAAAAAGATTAAAACTTGGGACATCTGCTCAACACTCACGTAAGCACAGGAGCGTGACTGCATCATCGTGACAGTGTGGCACAAAAGCAGAGTGCTGTTCCCATGGCCCATGGAAAGAGTGTTCAAAGACAGCCCTGTTGCAACTGAGGAAATGCTGCAACCGTGCCGTCACGTAAGCATGAGCCGTCAGAAATCCTAGCCAGCCAGTTTCATAGTTGGTATATAAATCGAGATACTAAATCACACGTGGTACATGTGCCTTTGCCCTAATAAGGTCTGTACAGAGATTACTGCCTGCTGGTTTGAAGTACCTGCCACAGTTTTGCGCAGGACATCATGCTGTCAAACGTGTCAAATACTAAATACCGAAAGTCTCGAAGAAGAATAATTTGGTCGCTTATTGTGAAGTGTTGCCTTTTAAAATGCCTGGAGTAAAACCTCCATGCTCTGTATGAAGGGATGGAAGATTACCCACAGGAAGATTTCCCTATGAAAGCGTTCCAGGAGCTGGAACGTGAAGCTTTTGCACTTCTCTCTAATTTTGTTTGGTAGACACACATCTGTGCTGCAGAGCAGCTATTTCTTGATTTGTCAGAGCTACAGAATTCTTCTGTGGAATTACTGTGGCAAACATTTATGTGTAAGAATTGAGTTGCTCTTTTGACCGAGACTGGATATCCTGAAGCTCCTGCTCTTCTTTTGCTTTGATATCTTGGTAGGCCTGCATTTTGCTTGCATCCTTTAAGTAGGCCCAGTTAGAAGACAGTATCATGAGGAAGTGGATCTGGAAGAGAAGGGTGAGCATGATGGCTAGTGAGCATGTCAAGAGGCAAAGCAAGCTGCTAGTTAGATTAATAGACGCTCTTTAAAATAACAACCAAAATATAAGTTATTCTACGTTAATAAGCATTCTGTTATTAAAACAGGCACAGAGGCTATTTTCAAAGATCTCTAGAATTTGGCATGCTAATATTTCAGATGGTTATTCACAATTTAGAGAATGTTAGTATAACAGTAATAAAATGAGCTACAGAGTTGAACGATTCAATTAAAATGCAGAATGGGGGGAAGCAGGAAAAAAGTTTTGTACGTGGCAATATATATAGTCTGTAAACTACGAGACGCTCAGAAGAACCGTATTCTAAGGTGGTGGTGTTTATGCATATCCGAGCCCAGATCCTGGTAAGTCTTTTCCCCAACAACAAGCAGATGAGAATTCTACCCTCCCCCTGGAAAAAGCCTGAAACTGTAAACAGTTTTATTTACGTGAACAAGGCTACATTAACATATTGAAAAATTAAACAACAAAACATGAGTCCAAAACTAAGCAAAAGCATGCAATCTCTGGGTTAAGAAGTCTTAATCATATATAGCTACGTTTTAAACTTCCATTGTCCAACCTCAGGTGATGAGTTTTCTATAATATATAGCAACTGGGGTTTTTTTGTTTGGTTTTTTTTTTTTTTTAATTATTGTGTGGACTTTTTTCTAGTTTGTGCATTCGTCTCTTCCCAACTTCTTTTCACCATACTTCATGCAAAAAAATCTACATCTGAAAACACCGATTCACTTTTTTTTTTTTCCCCCAACAGTGTAAAAAGGTCTCTATGATCTATGCATGGTTTTGCTTCCTGTGCAGTCATACTTACAGTTTTGAGATCTGGCTACTGAGAAATCAGTTACTAAAGTGCAAGTTACACAAGAATAGAAACTATTTATATGCAGTTTCTTACTAGTTCAGGGTCCAAAAGAATGTGATTGTTTTACGCAGATCTAATACAAGGATATATTTCCTTCCAGACAGAACATGATTTGGCAATTACTTAAAAATGAAGTAAGAGAAAATAATTAACTTCATCATCCATAGAATCACTGGACATACAAGCCAATTAATGCATAACACCTGGGCTTCTCATTTCTGCCAAAAGAGACTGGCACTACTTTCTTTTCCATCATATTATTTTGCATGCTCAGGGGGTGGGGGTTGTATTTCGTATTCAGGATGAAGAATAAATTGGTAATTCTGACCCTGAACTGTTCCAGTATTTGTTTGAGAGATGACAGATAGAAAGCAAGTGGAGACTTGAAATGAAAACATTGCATCTTCAGAAGGATGCCTTTGTAAACACCCCTGCAGTAACTGAATCCTCTCAACATGAAAAAATAGCCAGATCTCACCCACATCATAGTTCGTATACAAGAAGTCATTTTATTAATCTGATGAGCTAAATGATGTTTACTGAAGCTATTTACAATTACTGTAACAGAATTCAGAAAGCTAGACTTTTAGCCTAGAGTGTCAGTGGTATTTCAAGCTACACAATGCAGCTCTTTACTGGGCTTATACAATTTAGAATTTAGTGCAGCAATCTTCCCGACTCTTAAACTTCAAAACAGCATAGTTATATGTAGTAGCCATCATGTAGATCAGCTGGTGGAAGAGAACAAAATACAGGAGAGTAAGATACAACAAGGTGACAGCTCAAGCCCGCTTGGGCAACTGTCAATACTTTTACAACAGACGTTATTCTGAGCTTCTTCCAGGGTGAAGATGCAAGGTAACTTGCCACTTAGCTGGAGAGGATAACCTACATATAGGCGGCCCAAGGCTGTTTCGTCAACAAACGGTATTACATCTGGGTTTGGCCAGCATGAGGTTAGAAGCTGGCAGCTACAGGAAGATGAAGGAGGTCATCTCGCTAACGGCCCTTTTTCCAACTACCACCTGTAATTGGCACTGCAGAGTTGGACTAGTCAAACTGCCTGGGTCCAGCCAAGAAAACCAAGAGGTTCCAACTGATTCATCAAATAAACTACAAAATTGCAAAGAAGTAGTGGACATAAAACAGAAACAGTGGGTAAAAGTAGGATCTTCAAAGAACATGCAAATAATTTTTTGCCAAGGATGGGGAAGGTGGATTAAGATGACTTCTTAAAGCAAAAGTTTGGGACCTGGTGACTTGTAATGATTAAACCATAGCAGTAAATAATGGTGATTACAGCTCACCCTCCTTAATGTCTAGTATTGCTATTTTCAAGATAGACAAAATTTAATTTTAAAGCATCTTAAGCCTGAAAGGAACATGTTACACAATAAAACAACAAAAAAATACTACCCACCAATGCTATGACAGTGGCACCAGCTCCAGCACAAGCCACAATGAACAGGTGATAAGACATGTAGAACTAGAGAAAAAACGTTAAAAACATTGAAGTAATTGAGTATTGTATAGAATGCATTTCAACTGTTTTAGAGAATAAGGATAATAAAATCATCTTCATAGCAAGGTATTCAAAGCTTTAGAAAATAAAAATGTTCTGAAATACTTTTAATTTTTTGGATGACCTAATAGAAAAATTTCAGTGTTGTGTTGAAATCAATCTCTTTATACTATTTAGTATTAATTTTCTCCAAAACCTTTTATCGAATTATTTATTACACAGTGCTCAAGTGACCTGTAGGCAAAAGCTGCACACAGGTTACATTTCTGTACCTCATTCGTGTTGCAGATGTTCTCTAAAATCGGGCCACAGGCTTTGCCAGGTACCGCATTCCAAGGGATAATACCTGAAATACCACAGCAAAAGAAACAACTAATTTTGGCAATCAACACACACTTTCTGTTCCTCTGTCATCTTTTCCGCCCACTTGCCAGTTGTGTTCCCTTTCTGGGCATCCGCGTGTTGACCGGTGCAGCTCTGAGTTGGCAGGAGAAATTAAAACAACTCACTCAAGTTGCGCTTTCTCCTTATATATTGAGGCTCGCTGCCAAGGCATGTTCTCAGATGTGGTTTTCCCATATGGCAGCCAAATGGTTGGTTGGGTGTTTGCACTTCAGGGCCAGTCACATACTGCCTGCTCCCCCACTCAGCACTGAAAGGGATAATCTGCATCTCAGAGGTACTTGGCCCCTTGCAGGATGGCACGCACTTCCTGGATTAACTTCTACTTCAACAAGTAACTACTGTAGAAGAGTGTGACTATGGAGCTAGAGGGAAGAATTACAGGATTTTTTGTTTTAGTTCCAATAGGTAAAAAGCATTACGTGAGTACTGGTACAAGAAAGTTCAGTCTGCCACACCTCATGTGTGCCCAGTTACTTTTCTTACACAACTGAAAATCTGAAAAGTCAACAGGATCTAGTAGATTTCAAACAGCCTGAACTTCTAGGCCTGTAACAGACGTAAAGCTTAAGCAAAAGCCATTTGAAACAGGAGAAAACCACTTTGTCTCCCCACCGCAACTTACATTTCAAACTCAGCTGGTTGGAATAAGCAACTCTGTAAGGGGCAGGTCACTGAAATTAGCTCAGCATGGCTTTCGAAAAGATTTTATCGGGTTTACTTTAAAACCAACTTCTTCTCTGGAACTGCGATATACAGTTGAAGCCTTTTAGCTACCACTTCCACCCAAAAATGTGAAGTCAGTTAAGCAACACAAGTTGCCTGTTAATGAGTTGCTCTCTCCCAGTCACTTACTGAAACCCAAATGATTTTACTGCCAGAGGAACAGCACAGCCCTACACAGTGCTCATACAGCTGCAAACCACCAGGAGAAGCAGAAAGGTGGAGGAGCACATCCTTGCATTCCGAAGGCTTTGCTGCTGAAGAAAATTTCTTCCCAGCCTCTTGTTGTCAGTTGCTAAAAGAGGATGCAAATATTTAACTGATTTGAGACTTCTCACTTTTAAAATTAGTGCATCTTATCTTCTCCTACTGGACTTGCATCCCAGATAGGAAAGCAAAACCGAGTTTTCTCACTTTCTCACAGCAGAATCCATTTTCTGTTTCCAATGACTTAGTCCAAAGAAAGAAACATTCCTAAAAACCGCCAGCTAAAATGAAGCCAAAAGTAATGGTGGCAAAAGCTCTTCCGCACAAGGGAACGTGAAAGGATTAACTCTAGGGAAAATTCACCTTACGGAATGAATTACTTGAAAAACCTAACCTATTTTAAGCTACTGTCCCACTCCTCTGCTACCTGCACCCTCCTTGGATTTCTGTCATCAGAAAGCAGTATTAATTCATTGTTAAGGCAGACTTTTGATTGCAGGGTTTTGGTCTTTTAACTGAAAGTAATTGTTAGAGGAAAGTTCAGGTATTATTCATATTTAAATGTAAAAAACAGCTTTTTGACAGGAAAGAATATATGTATATGTTTCAAAACCCAGAATCCAGTTATCTATTTCTCAGCACTGTTTCTAAGCAGTTTATTTTGAGGCTGATCTATTTTTAAACCTAGTACTACAGTATTGGAAACCGCTACAAAATAATTTTAGATAAATGACTTGCCAGTTCAGTTAAATTGATTGCATCTGGAAAGAGATCAGTGTAATCTGAATTAATTAGAAAAGTAATAGCACATTCAGAGATGCAAGATGCTTTTGCATTTGGTTCATTTGATAAGGCTAAGACAAAATTACTGAAGACAGACCAAGGAGAAACAATAAAGCATTTAATCAGGATTAAAATGAGTACCGTATTGCCTGATATCCACGCAGATCTGGTCCCCTGGAACCGTCACGTTTGTCTGAAGAGATTTGATGACTTCGCAAGTTGACCATATGTTATAGAACATAAAGACAGGCACAGCAGAGAAGCCAAAGACCCCAAGCCAGGCCACTCCAAGGACATAGGTGAGGAAAACAAACTGGGCAGAGGAAACACAAGCACTTCATATTTATTCTTTGAAAAGAGTACTGGAATTTTCCTTAAGAATGTTTCAAAATAATCTTTAAGCGTACTTTCAGAAATCAGTTAATAAAATATTTGATTTCCAAGCATAAATAAAATCAGTATTCTCATTGCTTACAAATACTTTGGCAGTTTAAGCGCTACTGATAAAGTAATTCAGACGTTCCCTTTTTCAGCAGCCTGCTTGAGTAAACAGCTTGCCCTCCTGAAAGAGCAGTCCACTCATTTCTCAAGATTCTCTGCTAAGCAAGGATGCTGGTTGTAGGCTAAAACCAATAAAATTCCAACAAAATTAAAAAACCTCATTAAATTGATTTAACTGTAACATATTAGCATTTCTAGACAACTTGCAAATCAAAACAATAGAGTGAATCAGTGTTCACAGAGCTCTCCCATACTCCCTGATTGAGATAATTTTAAATGTAACATTTGAATTACCTATTTTTAAAAACATACCATGACCATTATAGCAGATCAGAAAGATTCAGTTGATGCAATACACATTGCCAAGATGAAAATCAGTTACTTCACCTTAGTGAATCACGGATTTTCCATTGAAATTTGCTGATTTGGGTTTACTCTTTTTTAAAAAAAATATTATGTGCATTTTCTTTGGTGAGATTATAAGGTATGGCACTTACTGCTTTGGAAACCTCCAGCTTCCCCCTCCCACCGAACCTCTTCCTTCTTCTAAGGTTTATAGTGAAACAGCAGCTCTGGCATCAGTTCCTAGCTGCCTCCTCCTGGTGAGGCTAGGATTTGACTCCTACTTGGAGAGCATGGGAATGCTGCTACATCTTCAATGTTCCCTTTTCGCTGTTATTTAACTGTAGGTGGACTGGAAAGGCTTTACTTTCAGTAAAGCAGTGATACTGTACTGTCTTAACTTGAAACCTGTGTGCCAGAGAACAGCAGCAAAGATGGGAAAGGCTCTGAGGGGGCAGGGGGGCAGGTTGTCTCAGCCTGACCCAGAACTGACAGACTGAACTTCCACAGTGGCGGAAGGTCGCATCCTCACAGGTTTTTGTCCAGATGCACTAGATGACGCCGCAAATGTTACAGCAAAGGCTGAGCAACTGGTTAGGTTTTACAGTCAACAAAGGTGGTGTGTATGGAGAGGCAGAAGTGCTTGCAAAACTAACACCCATAAAAAACCCAGCTAACCTTTAATTTATACACAGTTGAACTGAAATATACTGTTTCTATTAGACAGTGACATACACCAAACCTGTATGTTTTACATGAGAATTGAGAATTCTCTTTTTGGATTTTGGTAAGGACCAAGTGGACCAGTTTAAAGGATTTCTGTAGACACACTACAAATAAAAAGTGTGAGCTTGCATATGTGAATGTGGAAGTGTGCACAAGAGGAAGAGCACAAAGCCTTTAACTCCTAAAATAGCCAGTGAAAAACCCCACTCACTCTCATACTTAATGCAGTAACTGTGGGAAACGGCTATTCTGCATTACCCACAGCCAACACAAATAACTTCGGGAAGTCTGAAGTTTGTCTTCTGTAATAACCTTATTCAGGATGGCTGGGATTGCCTTTCAGGACCTCACCTGGCAGTCTAATGGAGGAAGAAGTAGAGAAGGTCTTGCTCAAAAAGGAAAAAAAAAAAACCAGCAACATCACTGTATGTCCAAAAGCTTGTTGTCCCTACCCAGCTGCAGCCACTAGTCTGTTAGATATTGTATTTGCTTGCAAACCTTGTTCTAACCCTGGTGTTTTAAGCAGCTCTACCACTATGAAGCAGCATACAGGGATTTTTATGCCATGACTGTTACCACAAAACACCGAAGTGTCTTACCAGAGCTCCAAATATTACTTGGCTGCCAAGTTCTCTCCTTCATTGTGTGAACAAATACGGGCAAACATGAAAACACATTTTTCTATCCTATTTCCACGTATCACACTGGTATTTGTATAAGCAGCTGACAATCATGTGCCTGCAACTACTCAACTGCACAAGCAACTGTCTACACTAATGAGATGCACATACAGCTATGTTTCTACTGTTTTCTGGATCTTTGGAAAACAATGCTTTATATCTAATTTTGCTCCTCAGTGAAGATCATACTTGCTAGAAAAAAAGCAAGTGAATAGCTGCCTAACTGGAAAATGACTGGCATATAAAAAATGCCGTATTTTTATTAGCTCTTGAAAAATTCAGTAAGTATCCAACAGCACAGTGGAAAATTGTTAACTCTCTTGAAAATAAACATGCATCTCTTTTGTATTTAACTAGCTGAAAGTACGTGTTTTTTTCAGTCCAGGATACAGATCGTATATTAAAATGCAACAATCACATCAAAAAGCCTCTTCTCTCTTCACCCACACTTTCCCGTGGGCAATCTGTCATACTGCTTAGCTTCCTCCATAACTATGAGCTTTGAATTCAGATTTTCAGAAATAGCTTTGAAATCCTGTCTCAGAAACATAGTTATGTTTCTGTTCTTGCAGAGTGCGCCCTAGGGGGCAATGTGGGTGAGAATCTGAAGTTTTATTTTTAGTTAAGCTTTGTTTAAAATTTTGTTCTGATACAGAAGTATACTGGAGGGAAGACAATTTGTAACTTTAAGGCCCTAAGCGCTTCAGCTTTGTGAAAAAGACTCACTATTCTATCTGTATGCTTTTTGCCATCTGCAAAAGCAAGACAGCAATACTTGATTCAAGTGCAAAGATGCTGCGAAGCTTCATTCATTAGTATTTGTCTGAAGGATGCAGACATCCTCAAGCTGAACTGACTATGGAAGTCAGAGGCATCACAGTTTGTTATTTAAATAGCTCTGCAAACCACAGCCATTTTAAAGTCTGCCTTTAAGCATCACTACTGTGCTCCATGTTTAAAAGCACAAATTTAATTTTGTCTCATATTGAATGTTTTGAAATTACCAGTCTCCACCAACTTAGTTTAGACCAGTGGGTTCAGCTTTATGACAGGGGAGGCCACAGCAGCACCCCAACAGTCCATCTGCAGAATTTGCATTTGACCAAGCATCCTCAAAGATCAAAGAACCAGCAAAGGGATTGACTCTGACCACCCATAAGGATTTAAACAAGCAAGGCAGCAATATACTGTTGTTCAAAAACACAGGAGTCAAACCGAGCCCAACAGGTTTTAGCAAGTGAAGACTACTGTTGCCATTTCTGATGCTACTCACCATTCCACTGATGCAGCGGCCACAGGCTGTCGTTTTGAACTCTCCATGCAGCTCCTTCACAGCACTTGTTGTATAAAAACCTTCTGCCAAAAGGATTATTCCATATAAGAAGAAAAACGATGCAATGCCATAAATTACATACTGCATTAGCTGTATTCTAAAATGGAAAAAGAGAAAAAGATATAATTAGATTTCAGTCCTATGAAAACAAAGTCAGTCTTCCCAAGTCATAATATGTATGAGATAAGTCGCCCTCTAGAAATACAGTTCAAGGCTCCTTAATGCATTTTAAGCAAGCAGGCTGCAGGACAGCACCGATACAACCATCCTGCTTTTACAGGTAAGCAATACTGTGCATTAGTCTCGCATCTGCTTGAGCATCCCCTGTTTGTGCTGCTTCTTACAGTGATTGGTATTAGGCACCAGCTTGAAGTCGCAATTTCATGCCTCCACTATGGAGACATTTTTTTTTCATGTTATTGATACTGACACCTAACTCAGGGAATATCTGACAGGGAAAACATGGGTCTTTGAAATAGCAGAGGCTGGAGCTGAAGTACTGGGTGAACTACCAGGCTCCGTGGTAGCCCCTCTGGCTTAGGAAAAGGAAGCAGTCCCTGAAATTCACCACTTCCACCTGTAAAATTAAGTTAATGTATGTTTGCCAAAATTCGTAAATTCAGTGATACTTGCCTGATACAAAATTCAGCAAAAGTGCAGTGACTTCTGATGAGGAATGGTTTGCTCTACACCCTAGGATACTTCCAAGTAAGAAGATAGTTTCCATCATGGCAGTGCTGGGCTCCCCAAAGTGTAATTAAATCTTTTTTAAATGAAATATTTAGGAAATGCTTCCATTTGAGGTACTCTGGAACCACCCAGAGGATGAAGTTCTCCAGGCACATGGTATAAGCTCTGCCCTTGGATATTACTTGAGAAAGTTCTCAATGCCTTAAAAATCTACCATCTGCAATGACACTCTTACGGTATTTTTACTCTAGCTAGAATAGGTAAATGGGAACAATAATTTCTAAATATTATCAATCAGATTCAGTATCTGAAGTTAATTCTTTTAGAAGACCAGAATGCCAGGTCTTCCATACAGCACCTCTTCTGGTCTCCCAAAGTCATACTTTATGATTAGCACAACTTCTCCAGAACTTATCCCTTCTTAAAAGTAATTTGATTGTTGAGATGGTGTTGGATGAAGCTATTCACAGAACAAAGAGGTTAATTTTATACATCCATATTGCCAGTTTTCTAAAGATAAATACATTGGGTTTTTTTCAGTTCTTACCACTCTCCACCAAGTAGCTGCTAGCATAGATCTCCAAGGAGCATCTGCATGTTTTACCTTACTTTAAAGAGAATTGATGACTACCATTTATATAGTTAAATGTTATCCAGGCAGATAGCACATCCTTTGTATCAAAATAGGATATTGCTCATTTAAAATTGTATGTGGAAAGTGTTATGTTTGGTTTTCCAAACTGATTAAAAATAACAGGATACATCTGTTGCACCTGTGCTGTAAAGCATGAAAAAATTAAGCTAGGATTTGAGAGACTATAGCAGAATTTATTGCACTATCAATAATCATCTAGGAGAGACTCAATGCATGTTACCAGAAATTAGTAATATGAAACCCAGTTAAAAAAGAAATAATCTATTCCAAAGAGTGCTTTATTAGCATATTTTTAATTTATTTTAAGTTTCTGTTGCCTGAAATCATTTGCCCCTTTCCAGCACCTCTTCTCCCTTGCCCTCGTTAGGCCTCCACACAGTCCCAGACCCCAGCTGCTTTGGTAGGAATTAGGCATTTCCCCAGCTGCTGATGCTGACTTGACAGGAAACATTGTCAACAATTCTCCAAAACTTAAAACTTGCTGCCTGTTAGGGCTGCTTTTGCAATTTCTTCTATTTCGCTCAAATGAAAACTGATATAAGAACAGGGTGTTTTGATACTCAGTAGCTAAAGAACAGCTGCTTACAGTTTCTCGCTAAATTTTGTGGCTAACTGCAGGGTCCTCATCACTGGAGCCGGGGAGGCAGCACCCAGCCACAGCTGGGGTGTAAGGATGGGTGGTGGGGGACCCTGGTGGGGTACAGTTCCCCAGCCATGTGGCAAGTCTGGGCACAGAGGGCCCTGCAAAGCGGGGAAGCCCTAAAACAGTGCTGTGGGACTGATGCCAGTGATCCCAGGGGATGGGAAGGGGTCAGTCGTGCATGCAAACTGGCAGATCTATGTCTGCAAGCACATAAAGGGAGTCAGTGATGAAAGAAAAGATGAAAAAAAGGAGAATTAAGTATGTCAGGTTGGACCTTGATAACAAAGTCTTCAAATAATGTCCTAAAAGCTGGGTCTTGGGGGCAGGTAGAGCAAAACATGCACGTCTTGTTTGTTGCCAGCACACCTGTGTGTGCAATGCCCGCAAGACTGCACTGCATGGGCCTCCTCGTCAGATGCACGCAGCCTGCACAGGGACCCCTCCCAGAGCCCTTGGGTGGCTTTCAGAAGGTTTTGGCTGCCCTTCCTCACGTCACCCCCATCCCAGGACAAAGATGTTTCCAGGGACCAGCCACGCACTGTGCCAGGGCCAGTGCTGGCCCGTGGTAAGCAGCAGCAAGAGGCCGAACCCAGACCCAGCCAGCATCCTGACGGTGGTGCGCAGTGGTCGTGAATCACAGCTGATGCAAAACTCTTCACTGCTGCAGGACAAAAGGCCTTTTCAAAGCCCTGAAGTGCAGCTGGAGGGGCCACATAAGGCCCAGCATATTCAGACCACCAGCCCAGAGCCTGGTCCCTCACTGTCAAGGGAAAGGAGAGGGTCCCACTGGTGGGGCTGAGCACTGAGTGCAGGCCCTGAGGCAGGCCTCCAGGCCTTCCTCTGGTTTCACGGAGAAGCCTCAGGAACACAAAGGCCTGAATATTTAACCAGTATTTTTTTTCAAAGGCTATGGTTGCAGACACAAACATTTAAGCTCTTCCCAGACTTTCCTCTTTTTTCTCATTTGTAAAATATTAGTCCACCTTCTTCTGAGGGGGGATGGACCAGAACACTTCCCTATTACTCCTGTCAGCCCTTCAAACTTTGTGTCAACAACAAACACTAAATCTACCCTCTTTCAGATTAAAATCATTACCCTTTTTTTTGTCACTACTAGCCCTGGTGAGAAGTTTCTCCATCTTTCTTACAAGCCCCCTTTAAGTACTGAAAGGCTGTAATATCTGCCTGGAGCCTTCTCTTCTCCAGGCTGAACAACCCCAGCTCTCTCAGCCTGTCTTCATAGGAGAGGTGCTCCAGCCCTCTGATCACCGTTGTGGCCTCCTCTGGACTCACTCCAACAGGCCCATGTCCTTCTTATGTTGGGGGTCCCATAACTAGACACAGTGCTCCAGGTGGGCTCTCACCAGAGTGGAGCAGAGAAACAGAACCACCTCTCTCAATCTGCTGGCCATGCTTTTTGTGATGCAGCCCAGAATACTATTGGCTTTCTGGGCTGTAAAGTGCATGTTGTCAGCTCACGTCCAATTTCTCATCCATCAGTATGCCCAAGTCCTCTGCAGGGCGGCTCTCAATCCCTTCATCCCCCAGTTTGTATTGATACTGGGCATTGCCCTGACCCGTGCGCAGGACCTTGCACTTGGCCTTGAACCTCATGAGGTTCGCAGGAGCCTACTCCTCAAGGCCATCAAGGTCCCTCTGGATGACATCCCTTCCCTCGAGTGAACTAACTGCACTACTCAGCTTGGTGTCATCTGCAACCTGCTGAGGGTACACTCAGTCCCACTGTCTATGGCACTGATGAAGCTATTAAATAGTATTGGTCCCACTATAGATAGGTGAAACAGGATACATACTCTGGTTCTTCAGGCATGAACACCAAAAAACCCACCAAGTGCTGTTGGACGAACAAGCAACCTAATACTCATGGATAGAGACTGAGGTTTGAATCCATCTCTACTCATTTAGCATGACAGTGTTATGAGAAATAATGGAAATGGGAGGCATACTTACACTTCACTCAGCAAAGCATGGTCACTGGCAGTCGTGGAGAAGTGCTGTTCGAGGATAGACACAGTTCCTGTGAGTGCCACATGGCCACAGCCGCAAAACAACGCTACCCCCGAGAAGCAGAGAATGGTTGCCACAAGCGAAGCATATGGCACTCCTCCTAGGCACTTAATGCAACATTCAAAGCAACCTAAGCAGAAGACAAAGCAAAAGAAATGTTATGAGCAAAAAGCAAATTATGAGGAAAAGAGTATCTGTCCTCCACATGGTAAAAGCCACTGGAACTAAAAGGCCCAGGCATTGACATGCTAAGCAAAAATCTATAGGTGGTGCAAGACAGCATCACCCTCTAAAGCAGTGACCTACAGATCTGTTGGTATGGACGCAAAGCTCAGAAAGTGGGCTGAGTGCTCCCATCTTTACAGGATATCAAGGGGAGATCGATGAGACAGCCTATGAAATGGAAAAAGAAAAATAATCACTTGTCTAAAGTGATCCATTGCGATTCAGCTCCTCATACAGAGCTCACCACATTTCAGCATTACTAACAGCAGGAGCACCAGCTATGGTGGCACCATTCAGGAAGCCAGAGAACCAAGTACTCAAGACAATGAAGCCTGTTGGAAAAGTAAGAGATACTGTGCGCTTTCATTGGATGAGGAACACATTTAGGTCTGTAAAACTTAACTACTCTACACTTCCCTGAGTGTATTTTTGTATAAATCTGTATGAAGTTATAAGTATACAGGTATTTTAACAACAGAAAAATGGAATGTGGACCAAAGAATTGCAACTATTATTGAGAGCAGTGAGACAAAGCTGTACAAGACATTTCCAGCTTTAGAGGATACACTGGATTTACAGTGATCTCTGAATACAGTCTGCAGTAGCATAATCATAGTTTTAATGAAATTTATCATTTAAGCAGTCTAAGTTAACTTAGCCCCCCCCCTCCCCAACTGCTGTTTTATAAACATTGTAATAAGGAGGTTGCAGCTGAATTTTCAGGTTCCTCCCAACCCATGTGGCCTGAAAACCCATCTGCTTGAAGAGCTGGGAAATGTAAATAGGAAACGAACACGGCTTTTAACTGCACTATAATGGTAATGGCAATCCATACCAATTTATTACTTCAGGGTGATGGTATTAAGCTGTCTCCATTAATGTGCATTTCATACAACTGCGCAAAACACAAGCCATTAAGACAACACTTAATGGAGCAACCAGTGTTGCACGTTGCAGGAACAGCCCGCTGCTGCTATGGGAAGGTGCTAAATGGACAAAGCTTTGAAGGCAGGGAGGCAGCTGGCAAACGTGTACATCACATCACATCTTCCTGCCCTAAAAATTCCTCACAAAGATCAGCAAGTCTCCATCCGCCACATGAGGCAAGTTTATTTTTATCCCCCTCCCCTTCCCACTAATGAATGAGTTGCAGAGCAGGCACTTCCATGAAGCACTGGGGAATAATATGCATCCGATAATTGAAAGCTTTCCCATTTCGTAAGTGGGAAACTCTTCTTTTAGAGAGTCACTAGCAAGTGTCCCAGTCAGGCTTAAGGAGCTATTACGACTGAAATTACTTACGAAACGCCACTTCGCTAACTACAGACAAGATTTAATTG
The DNA here is from genome assembly GCF_963210335.1 of Falco punctatus. NCBI lineage: Eukaryota > Metazoa > Chordata > Aves > Falconiformes > Falconidae > Falco > Falco punctatus. The sequence goes on along the minus strand of NC_137581.1, from coordinate 94,313,741 downwards.
TATAGAAACAAGCCTGGGAAGCTTTTATAGTCAAGCCCACAGCTGGAGTCCACTCAGTAGGAATGATTTTCATGACAAAAATACTGCCAAATGAACAAACACTGCAGCTCAGCAGTGACAGGGCAAACAAAATCCAAATTCACACTACCTGAGTGCAGCTCACAAGCCACATGCAACAGCAGCCATACACGAGGCTGGCTCACCTCCACAGCACCTGCTCCTAGGTCAGGTCCAAACCTCCAAGAGTTAATCCAAGAAACAGTTGCACCTGGCGCAGGATTACCAGTGAAGAATTATTCAAGAGTAACCATGATCCAATCCAGCAGGTAATGCTCAATACACACGTGGCTACAGCCCAGCAGGAAACAAACTGCCTTTTGGGCTGCACTCCTAAAGGAGAATGTGACTAAACACTAAATCATGTCTTGGTGTGGAGGAGGTTGATCACCTAATCATGCTGATCCACAGACTGCTTTCACAGAAGGATCCCACCAAAGATAGGAAATAAGCTGGAAGCAAAGCCAAGGGACTGACAAGGTCCAAAAGATAAGCTGCTCGTTTCGGAGCATGAGAACAGCCTGCCTGACAAAACTAAAAACTGGTGTAGACCCAGGATTGATGACTACCACCCCCTAACTAGGTACTTGTCCTCCCAGTACCCCATACCACACAGCTGGCTTTCCAGGCCACTGGCAGAATACTCGCCCTGGAGAGTTTGTCAGATCCCTTACCCAAAGACATGGTAATATTTGCCACTAATCCACAGACCCACAAACACAAGCCGACAATGGCAAACCCCCTCTCACCTCGCAGCGATTGCCAGCTACACATAGCATCTTTGTGGCCATACTCTTTATGTCTTCCTCTACAGCCCAATTAAAAAGGCATCACGATATTTGGACGGCCTTCATTTTATCAGTGCAGACCACGGCCAAGGGATGCCCTAAGAGATGTCTAAAGCAACCACACTATTTTGAGCAAGGCAGAGAAAACTGCCCAAACGTGGAACTGCAGGAACTGCTCACCTTTGCACCAAGACTAAAGCAGGAAGCAGAGAGACTTCAGTTCACAGGGAAATAGCACGCGGCCAGCTTGCAAGTGCAGGAAGCATCACAAACCAGCATGTTTCCAAAAGACTACATCCATCCATCCACCCATAGTCATTCTGCACCCAAATTGGCAGCAGGAGTTGCGCAGCCTCCTGCCAGAGGGTAACTAACTGCGGGACACCACCTCATCACAGTGCTGGGGCTGCCAGACCCCCCGCAGATCCCACCGTTGCTTTATGAGCAGCTTAAATCCGTGCCTAGCCTGAGCAACACAGCTGGGTTTATGATTCTGTTTTAAAGCAAGCCTAAAACAGTGCTGTCCAGAGCAGCTTTCAAAACCAGCTAAAATCTGAAGCTCATCAAGCACTGAGATATGCTTACCAAGCTTCCCAAACAAGCACTGAAGAAAATCAGAGGATTTCTGAAAAAAAATGAAAGCTTTCCAGGAAACCTGCTTTATGATCTCTCTCTGTAACCCCAAGTCAGTGCTATCTTCGTACAGTAGAACTGAAAACCCATGACGTTTGCCTAGTTAATGCTCACAAAACTAACACACTAATGACAACTGCATACTGAAGGCCTGTGAACTCAAGCTGACAAAAATAAGTAGTATTAAAATAAGTTGCATTCCAATTATTTTCTGCTAGTTTTTACCTTCCATATGGCCAACATGCTGAACTTTTCAGCTGTATATCCACTTCCAACACAACAGCGTAAAATGATTTAAATATGAAACTGTACAGCACAAACACACGTCACTGCATCTCCCGTTTCAATGGCCATTTTGTGCAAAGCATCACTAGAACCTTTTGTGCAACTCAGCAGCATAAAAACATTTTTTGTCCTCAGGCTAGCAAGCAGCAGTTGCCATGGAGGCAGGTTAATAACAGCCCAATGATTTGCCCAGAGCTGCCTGTGATCTTGGCTACAGATTTAACACACTCTCAGAAGGAGGCCAGCTAAAACAAGGACTGAGATTATTCTCTAGGGAATGAATGCTATTAAACACACACACACACAAATATTCTTGCTAAAGGACAAAAATAGAGAGAAGAGAAAAAACCAGGAACCAGCTATTCTTTTAATCTCCTGGAAACTATCAGTCACAGGAAATTGGTAAAGGATAAACCTACATATGTACACAAATCGGCAATTGGTTGTTTAACGTATGAAGAACTGTTATACATTCTACCCAACAGTGTACAGGCTATTGCATATATGCAGGCGCTTAACCCATTCAATTTCCCATGTCAAATGGCAATTGTGTGGCTAAACCTTCTTTGGTGCTTTAAGTACAGCTTAAAGATTTAAACTCAGAAAAGCAAGGTAATGCAGAATAAATGGAAAGCAGTCTTAAAAAAAAAAAAAAAAAGCAGCAAGCACAATTCTCTGATTCTAACTCATCCTACTAAGGTCAAAGGAAATGACAAAGACAATGGGATGAGGTAGCTGTCTTGAGTATTCCCAGGGCTTGATCTAATAAGTTCACACATAGCTTTTGAAGCCCAGACTTGAAAAACTGAGACAGACACATGTTCACAAAGCCATCCCTTAGAGTGAAGCACGGAAAACGTGATGTAAGAGTGTCCACACCTCCTGGATAGAAAACCAGCCTGTCCTCTAATGTTCCAAGCTCCTCCTAGGTTGAATTAGTGCCTCAGTGTGTATCAGGTATGAACCACTGATCCCACAGTCAAGGTCATCACGGAAGAAAAAAAACGAAGAGCAAAGAAAACCTGAAAAGAGGTTTGAAAAGCTCTCCATTTTAAGGAGTTAAACCTCCAGGCTCCTGTGGCCATTTTCTCAGTCCTCACTCTTTTCCTTAGAAGTTTCATTTCTTCCCCTCCTGTAAGTCTGTCTTGCTGTTCTGGGAGATGAAGTAACAGGCACCATTTTTTTCTTATCACTTACTTCCCATAATAGTGTAATGCATTTTTAGAAATCCTGGCATATTGGACACCTGTCCAGTTAACACATGGTAAAAATTACACAGCATGTTCCACCACAGAACCACAATGTCTGTTGGCTTCAGTACCACAACTCAGGAAGCAAGTATGGAGGAATTCTTTCAATAAAAAGAAGGTTGCAAAGAACCCAACGGAAAGAAAAAGCACTTAGTGATGTGTCACTTTTTCACTTAGTGAAAAAGCACGTGATGACTGCATTTAACATCTTAAATGCAGGCATCACATGTAAATCAGGTTTATTTTCACACATCCACGAGAGCCTGGTTTTGGGAGTTTTACTCCCAATTCACAAATAAAAGTAAGAGGAGAACTAAGTATTTTACATTCACCCGTTTCCCCAGTGCTGAAGATTACCCAATACTAAGTGTGAATAATACCATCAGAGTCCTAAACCACCAGGGATCTTTGTCAGAAAATGAACTTTATGTCAATGAAAGCAAACGCCAATTTTACTTTCTGCGACCTACTGTATTTTTTAAAATCTCCATTCTGAATGGCTTATGCATGCTAGGATGTACCATTTCACACCTTACAGCATGATTGACAGCTACGAGGGAAGCAGTGAGGGATGCAGGAATATACTAATACCTCAAAAGCAAAACAGAATTTACCTCCTTCTTCCCTGTGTGAGAACAAGCCAGTACATGGCAGTAAGATAACTTTACTTCTCACATCTATCACCCACACCAGCAGCCAAGGGTCACTGGCAACAGTACAATAAGATAAAATATTTAATCTTACACGGGTAAGTTTAAAGCATGTGACAAATTTCTCTCCACACTTTAATAGGGGCACTAAAATAAAAAATGTTAAATCATTTGGAAGTCTTTGATGAAGCTCTATCCTTACCTATTCCTGTTGTTATTAAATTTTGCTGATTTACAAAACATGAGACAGAGCTAAAACCTCTGTTTTTAATTACAGTAAATGCTCACTCACCACACTTTTGGATTAAGTACATTAAAGATACTACATAAGTGATGAGCTCAAATAGAGAAAATCCTTTATTTTCCTCCCCAAACCCTCTTAAAGCTCTCCCAAAGAAAACTTCAACATCTCCTAATTTTGCCTTTTTGTCCTCCCCAAATCAGAAGCTGTGAAATTAACTTATACTGAAAATGAACTATTCATGAGAGCCAGAAAACTTAATGCAAGTGTACTTCAGTCTAGCCAGATTGACAATCGCTCCCCTGCATTCACATCCCCCTCTTCCAGAGTTGTTAATCAATAAATACTTCTTCCTAGCCAGCATAGTATCTGATGGAGTGATGGAGAAGATGTGACCTTTGGAGCCTGCAGCCACCAGGGCTACCACAAAAGATCAGTCCTGAAATCCAGCAAGACCACCGCTCTCATCCTTCACAGTGGCTAGCACAAGATGCTTCATTCAAGTGAAACGCAGTGAAATCAGGAGTAGTCTGATCCATCCAATAAATCTCATCCCAATCTCTACTATTTAAGAGCTACTTATAGAACAAGTAGCTCCTTTCTGAAGGTCATCAGCATTAACTGCAACTTGTCCAGATATTCTTGATAGCTATATGAGTTACTTGGTTTCAGCACTGTCATACAGTTAGTTTCCTCACTTTTGAAAAGGTATTTATTCTGTTACCAGTTTGAAGCCTGCCATCTTTAAACTTCATTAGACACTTACATTCTTGTGTAGCAGAGAACTAGAAACCATTGCTTATGCCTCCTGTGCCAGAACTGGCACAGAGAAAAAGAGAACTGGTGCACACTAAGAACAAGAATCTCACAGCCTGGAAGGACCATTAGCACATGCCTTTTTAAATCCACAAAGCATAAAGGATCTCTGTGGTACTGTGTGAATAATGATAATCAGCTGCACCTGAATACTCCAAAAAATAGAGTAAGCGTAGGTTTAAAATCAAGCACATTTTTTTTCTAACATGATTAACAGAAAAACCCCAAAACCTCAAAATGCAAACACCCTTGCAGAGGTTATCAATGTTCACCAACAGCAAAAGCAAATATTTTTTTTTTTCCTTTCAACCAAAGAAAACATGATATTTGAACTGGAGAAAAGGCTGTTTTACCAAGGCAAGATTCATCTCTTCAGGATGCTATTAAGTGACACAGAGAAGACTAAGAACAGACAGCAGTAAACATAACCCCCTTTTTTTCTTCTAATTTCAGGCCCAAACCAGCACTTATTATAGAAAAAAAAAAATCTGCATTCCCACTGCAGGAATCAAAGCTGTTTCATGCAAGGACAGATGATCTGAATGGTCTTTTACAGGCCTTATCCAATATATCTTCTTCAAATTTATTCAAATACACACACTCCCTATCGATATCATTCCCAGCCACTGCAAAACTCATTAAGCTCACAGGTGCACTGAAGGCATCTTTTCCAGACAGTGCAGTCCATGAAATATGAATCACTACATCCATGCTTATTGCAAATGCCCATCCCAGGTGTTTGCTGTGTGGGAGCAAGCAGTCAGACCTGCACAGGAAGAATGCTGCTGCCTCATGAGATAGTGAGGTGAGAGAATTGCTCTTGTCCAGCTTTACTGCTCTTTGACAAAGGTCAGGCAGAACTTTACTTGAATTAAAGTCTTCTCTGTTTTACCTTTGGCCTATGAAACAGTGGAAGCCACAAAGGAAGAAAAATACCTAATTTACACTTCGGAGAAGGCCTTACTTCAAACATCCTTGAGGATGGGTATTTTCTAGCTGTAAGCTAATTCTGCAGAAAAAATATTAAGTTGGTGATTTCAAAAAAGGACTTCTCACATATGAGACAGCTCCAGCAGTGCTGATACAAGCTTTGGCATTATTCTTCCTGGAGACTCGTTCTGGTGGTTTACGTACCCCAAAACAACCCCTGGGACTTCTGCACAGTCTGAGTACGTGGAAGGGCTCATTGGCACGCAGAGCTCAAAGTTCAAACACACTGCACCAGCAAGGGCAGCTGCTGCGCCAAACTGTGGCTGTAACTCTCAGCTGACATACCAACAAGTTACTGCTCAACGTGCCTGAAGAAATTCTTCCTTTCTGCCCTCACCTGACCTCCCTCCCCTTGCTTCACCTTTTTTTTTTTTTTTTTTTTGCCTTCTGGGAGAAACACTCACTCAGTAGGGTCAACAGGCAAGGACTGCTGCTTCAGTAGGTGCCAGCCCAGGTGGTAATTTTGGACAAACTCAAGCCAAAGAGGTAAGACAGATGAAGTGATGGGCAGACTGCCAGAGGTAATCAAAATGCCCGAAGGTCTAGACAAGCTTCCTGGGGGAAGTACAAAAGCACCTAAGCATTTCAGTCCCATGGGCTACTTTATCAGTTTTGTGAAATCTTCTGTAAGGACATTTGGGTTTCCTTGATTCAGCCATCCTCCAGATCCACTTGCACTTGACTGACATGATTTTTAAAGCTGACTTTAATCAAAGGTATCTTACCTGGAACACTGGAGTTGAGACTCTTAGTTCCACCTTTCTGGCAGCTGTAACTCACCTCACCCTCCATCAGCCTTCAGCACTCAGCAGGAGAGCAAGACTTCTGCCACACTGGATTTCAGCCACTGCTACCGACTGCTTCCCCAGTTGACTCCTCCCTAGCTATAAGGAAGCAAACAGAAACACAACCTCTCTCTCCCTAGAACTAAGGGGCCAAAAACTGTGTGTGTGGTGATTTCAGCCTGGCATATCTAAAATTTGGAAGGTAAATTCACCATTTCAGAGATAACTGAAGATACAGAGATCTTCCCAGATGTTTACCTAGCTATGGGTTTACTCAACTATGGAACTAGAGAAGCAGTAAGAAACCTGAACCACAACTGCAGAAGCCCTTTGCCCTGCAACAGCTTTCACACAGATGTTTTCCCCATTTGAGTGCTCACCACACCATTTGCAAAATTTAAGCTTGCTTCAGTAAGAGAGCAGGCTGTTTCAGCAAGATACTCCACATTTGCAGGCCCTTATGCGCTCACAAAGCAGCTGAAGCACCTCCCAGCATCTGGGGGAGGCAAGTTATGGGAAAAAAAAATAATAAAAAAAAGATACTCATAAAGCAAACAACGCCCACCCATCCTGGAAGAATGCCTACAGCTAAGCTTCTTGTTAAACAACCATTGCTAAGTTTCTCTTAGTAAAGAAAAAGATGGTACTCTGCTTCCTGGGAAAAAATTGTTGTAGGCGTTTTGAAAGGCTCATTAAACTTGCAGGTGTTCTGAGGATGTCTTGGCTCCAGCACCACAGTGAATATCCCACACTCTGGTCTTGTTGCTCAAGTGCCAGATTAAAGCTTAAAATGGGGAGGGGAGATCACATTGTATGTGGAGACCCTGGGAGAAGAGGTGGATACCACAAGAACTGCCATAGAGGTGCTCCCCTAGTGATGCCCTTTTTGGACACTGACAGAGGAGGCAAAGTAGAAATATCCGTACTATAAAGGCACCCAAGAAATAACATGTGTTGTCAAAGAAATGGAGAGTTTATCTCAGCACAGTAGCCAATGCCACCCAGGAGCAGCAGCAAACTGTGTGCCAGTACTGAAGGGAGGCATGTTACAGCTGTGACTTGTGACTAAAGTGACGTTTTCCCTCCAATCTAACGGAAAGTAGCAAAGACCAGTATTTTCACTGTGGCTAATCCATCACTGGCAGACTTGACTTACTAAAGACCTGTTCAGATCAGTTTCATTGCTGCCTAAAACCCTTTTAATTTCTTTTAAGTGCAGCCATTTATAGCACCTTCCCTTGAATTGGCATTTCTGGGCTTTGTTGATGGGGCATTTTTTACCACCATCAGCAAGAACTCTTTCATCTTCAACTCCTCCATGACAGACACCACATTTATCTGCATGTTATTTCAGGAAGATTCCCAAGGCAGCCTGAATAGGGTTCAGTTGCCTAAACAAGGGTTTCTAGCACCGTTTTAGGTGCCAGACTCCCAGATGCTACAACAGAAGGCTGTGTGTCTCCTCTGTGTCCTGGCTCATCTGTGAAAGCACATACGGACATGTCTCATCACCAGGGACAGCTGAAGGGGCACAAGACCCTGATAACCAGGCACCTGGCCTCCTCCCTCTGTCCTGCACAGCCCAGGAGGGCAGCATTCATAATCTATTGCTCCTTTCTGAAGCATTTCTTCCATTTACAAAATATCCCACATGCACTGATCTGAAGTTTGGGAATGTCTTCTGGCAGCCCCGAGTCTGTCACCCAGGTAATCTTTCATAAAGTATGGCCAAAATGAATATTGATACTGAAGATGGAGCCCATGATTTGCAACCTAAGTATTTGGAATAAAAAACAACCAGCAAACAAGCAAATTATTTTGAAATACATAAACATTTGAATCCTAAAGAACAAATATGTGTGAAAATATAATGGATAGTGGAAGGATGAGGCAGCAAGCTTTAGTGAATATTTCCCTGCAACTGCTGTTAAAAGTCTCTGATGTGGAGGCAGGCATCTCCAGCAAACAAGCTGTCAAGCAGGCTTCAGTCAAGCTGCTCCATAGAGAGAAGAGGACTGCTAGATAGAGCTAGCTGCAAATGCTATCTCTGAGCATTTATACCCTTTGCTGCACTAACCCTCAGTCAGACTGGAATTTTCCAATGCAATCAATCATGTGCTTGATTTCAGGTGCCTTTCTGAGATGCTTCACAACTATATTCTCCCAAAACTCTTGAAATAAATCTTCAGGAAAACAAAATAGGATCTTTTTGAGGTCTCAAGCCAGACATTGAAAGGACAGGAATGTGGAATCACTGAACCATTTTTAAAGCTTCAACTGAAATCCTCCTTTAGACTTGTGACATATGCACTTACTGCTTCTAACAAGGGGAAAAGGCAAACAAAACCACGGAATATTGTCTAGAAAGCATATTGTAGGAGACCGGTAAGTCAGATTTGCTGTCACTGCTTTAGTGCCAATTACTGCCTTTGTGGCTGATGAGTCTGATAAATTAATCTGCAAACAAACCCCATACCATGTTGTCTTATCTGTAAACAGTTTTGAAGCAATCGGACAGCACCGTTAAAAGCAAGGTGTACCTTACCACACATTAGTGTCTTTCAAGCATTAAAAAACAAATTTAAATTTACGTCAAGTATTCAATACAAAAGAACTAGACTCCTTAACAGCCTTAAATCAAAACAACAGAAGAACATTTATCTTACATTGTTAGGACTAGTGCAAAGCATTAGGTTTATGCTACTACCATTTCTGAACTCTCCATTTCCCTTTCACCCAGCCCTTTATTTACCTTGAATCCCCAAAGGACTAATATTGCCTCTCAATGCTGGCACATGATGGTACCGGTGTGGCCTTGAACTCCTGTACATCCAGTGGTACCTGCCAATTTCCATTTCTGGTCTGGTGATCACTGCCAATTTTAGGTGGTAAAAAGTCAGTGTCACCAGCAAGTTTCAGTTCAGTACTTTCAGTCATTTAACTTTAAAAATAAGAGCCCAGAAAAACACACTGTAGTTTCAGAACTGAAATAACATAACCTTACAAACCAAGGGAGAGGTCTGGAGGGACGATCGACAGGGAAATGCTCACACAGGTGTTAAGAAAGGTTGAATAGCTAAAACTCCATCTAGGATTTGAATTAAACACGTAAGGAAGGACTTTCTACTTCTTCCCCCACCCATTCTCATGTCTCCTTCTCTTTGTCCATGGCAAAGAGCTCTGCTCCAGAAGTAAAGAAAGACAAAGTCACGGTAAAGCACATTACCTTTTTCCTTTTTTTTTTTTTTTTTTTTTAAAAAAAGAGGACTCTAAATCTGTCAAAGAAGATGGTTATTGTCACATGTTAAGGTAGGACAAACACATGAGTTGGCTCCGTTACTCTATTAAAAAAAAAAAAAAGTCATGGGCTTTATTTCACATAAGCTTTGGTCATTTCCAAAAATCTGAACAGAGTATGATAAAACAGACTTATTCCAGGTTTACAATGGAGGCAGCAGTTATCCCTCTCCATCTTTTCAACGTACTGATGAAGCTCAGCAACAAGAGCCCACACGCATTAACACACCCAATGCACTTGCACACCCGCTGGCACAGGGCTTCTGAGCCCCCTGAAAGAGGCCACTAGCAAAACAACATCAAATCACTTTTCAACTTACATGTTCTCCCAGCACCACTATGGCTTTGTCAAGGCTGTCAGGGTGAGACAGACAGACCTTTATCTAAAACACACCACAGTCCCACTCTGTGGTGGCTAAATGAGAAAGTAACCATCATCTCCGGTCAAAATAAAACTGATTCAGTAGTGTTTGGGCAGTGAAGGTTATGGTGCTGAAAACCCATCTACTGTAGACTAACGAGATCAGAGACAAATTTCGGGGGGCAGGGAGAGTAGGGATGCCATAAATTACTGGCCTGTGAGGGGCTAGGAAGGTCCTGGACCCGGTCCCTCTTTCATGTGGTTTTGCTGCTGGTACAATCAAGAGTTTGGCACAGCTACATCTGCACACGTCAAGAAGAAAAAAAATAAATCTCGGCCTTGAATCCAGATGCTGGATCTAGAGATTTGAAACAAGAATTTGTTCGTCTCCTACACTGGCAAATGAACTCGAAACCTAAAACGGTCTTTTGGGTTTGGGATGCAAACTTATTATCAATGGCTCTCTCTAACAGGTACTTTGTGGCTTGGTATTTCTCCCCTCTCTGCGACTCACACGCAAACCAGCAAGCAGGCATCAGGTAGTATATTTTTCTTGAAAGTCATCATAATGTTTTGCATGGCTTACCCTTCCCTTCAGGAAAGGCAAATTCCCCATCTTATGAGCATAACCAAATTCAACATGTGTTGAAAGTACTGTTCCAAAATGACTGTGCACTGCTCAGGATGATATAATCTCCTTCTGCTTACGCAGGAACAATCCTGTTCGTAAGATCACAAGGAACACATAATAACTTTCCATTTTGTATCCAATTCAATAACAGATACTGCATACCATACCATACAATAAAGGTACTGCGTACCATTGTCTCCCCTCTCCCTCTCAACTGTCTGCTCCCTGCTTTTTTGAAGCTACTTACTGGACATGGATAGCAGATATAGGTTTGAAGATAAATTAAAAATTAGCAGCTGCAAGGACTTCCGGGAAGAAAAAAATTCTTCATTTGCACTGCAGCAGCACCTAAACCAAACCTCTGGCACCAAAAGGATTTTATCCTACCAGGCCTGAACTCACAATTCAAGACTTCTGTAGCAGCTATAAAAAAACACTTGCTCAGAGCAGGCAGCTGCCTTTCTCCCTTAGCCTGGGGACACACTAGTGAAGTCACCACCGTCTGCTGTGGGACAAACATCAAATCCTGAAATGCCACAACAGCACCTAAACTTTGTAGCATCATTTCTGTAAGTGAAAATATTCTGTGAGGTTGGGGTTTTTTTAATTAGCAATTTCTGGCTTTGTAATAACAGGGCTCCTTTCATTAGGGACCAGTTCAAACTGCATAAGGAATCTCATGTTTTCTACTGCTCTGCAAAGAGCCACTTAGCAATGGCTGTTTGGTAGCCCCTACTGCGTGCCTGGAACAACCTACCGAGAGTATCTTTTGGTGACTTTGCTGGGACCCACCCAGGCCCACTCGTGCAAAATCACCACCAGGTCAGAAGCCCCACAGGCTTCAGTGGCATAATTAACTACTGCACACAGTACATACGAGTTAAGAGTTTAACTCTTAATTAGTCAGGAAAGGAAATAGGCTTAAATGGCTTTTTTACCTTTTGCTTTTTGAGGAACTAACTACACTAATTGCATTCCCAGCTCTAGGTTACAATACCCTTCACGCACAGCCAAGCTCATGCAGCTCGAGGCCTCCTGTCAGAACCAGGTTGTACTTGATCCTGCACAGAGGCAGCAGCTACAGAACTGACAGTGTTTTCATGTCACACCACGCAGGCACACCAATGGTAACCATGGTGTTCAATATTCATTGGGATGAATCATCTTGCACGGCTGTAATAAAATTCCCAGTGTCCAACATCCTCACACTTGCTGCCTTTAGCATACCATTTTAGAGGAAACAAACAGTTACGACATTCATCTGTCGCAGCTGACAAAGCAGTCCACAGGAGCAAAATGAGGGTTGTTGTTTATGACCTGGCAGTCTGGTGATGAATACTACGCTAGGACCAAGGCTGGCCAGAAAATGGGGAAGGGTCAGAGTAACTGAAGGGGGCACTCCCCACCCCTCTTCACTCCCCTCTTTAGCCCATTTGCTCCCACTGCGGAGTCCATTGTGCACGCACCGTGCCATCTGGGTTTTTTCTGCCCCCGTTACCATATCCCGTGGCACATATGTCTGGGTTTTCTGTGTTCATGAGGTCATTCAGACCAGTATGAGTACGTTCGAGTGCTTTCCAACCCCCTCCTATTTAGAAACCAAATCCTATTCATTAAAACCTAAATCACTAAGCCTGCCAAATTATTATCCCCAGAATATCGTGTGTCCCAGATTCTCCCTGGGCTGGACCTCTCTTCCTACAGCCATATTCTTCAGGGACTTAAAGCAGTTATTGTTTTCAGGGGATGTGAAACATCAATAAACTGCTTGAAACAGGAAAAATTATGCAGCATACTAAAAATCTTTCAATGGCTCAACAGCTGTGATATTGCTGTGTGAGCCTAACATTAAAGAGGTATGTTTGAAAATTTTGGTTAATAACCATAACAAGTATATGAAAGAAAAAGACAATTTTTTCAATCTGCTGTAATGAAAAATACATCTATCTGTGATGCATCAAAACGTAAGCTTGCTGAGTAAAAAGAACTTCACTAAGTGAAATAAATTGCACCTTAATTCACTCCTTTCTCATGTCACATATCAGCAGCATCATTTACACTATCGCACACAGTTGTACAGTTGTGCTTAAGAGAAGTAATTCCTTTCTCTTTTTGACTAGCATATACTCGTCTATTTAGAATCTAAAAGCAGGAAGATTGCTTCATATGTGATGAAAATAATAAAGCTCAGAGCCATTCCTGAGCACGAGGTCTTCTTTCATTGAGAGCACATTAGCAGGGAAGAGCCAATTAAAAGGAACCTTTGGTACAACTGCTCGAGCTGGTTTTCATTATTCCTCAGCAGAGCATATGCAATTTGAACATTGTATGTATTCATATAAGGAAACCAGATCCTAGTGTAATGGCTTTCTTCCATCCTCCCATGTGTAACTGGTGAATTCACCATGGTCATCCACAGTTGGGTTTTTGTTTAGGTTTTGGGGGGTTTTTTGATTGTTTGTTTGGTTGGTTTTTAATTTTGCAACTTGGTAGTATTTCTCATAGTTACATGAAAAGGGAAACTTCTTGTCTCTGTTAATGTGTATCAGGATCTATATCCTTCACTGCTGATGCAAAACGGCATTTCATTTTTCTTACTTATTCCACCTCAGTAAATCTGGCTGCCCAGTCCTCACGTTTTGATTAAATTTAATGCCTGCAAGATAAACCCTGTCATTTGTAATAATTTGTAAACCTTCATCTTTAAAATGCATCCAATCTGTCCCCCAGCCCTGTAAAGTATCTGTTAAACATTTTGCTTCAGCTCGCTCATGGTGTTCTCCTCTGATAAGGGCTGCTGATACGCAGCATAAAGCTGCCTTATTTCTTATCTCCATCAACATGGGTGTTGTTCCATTTCCAATTAAAAAAAACTGGGGCAGCAGCCACTCATCTGAGTACAGAGAAACAAATGTCTGATAAACACTGAATCCATCAGCTGGGTAGTATCACTGCCTGAATCAGACAGAGAATTCATGAAAATAATCATTAAAATATAAAACTGGAATTCATACACAATATAGCAAACTTTAAAAATCTACAATCGATCATTTTCATTCATTAATCAGTCATTATTCATAAAGCGTATTAGCATGTGTAAATTGTCTCAGCTACACTGCAGTCCAAAATAGCTGGCCATCCACCTTTGCCACAGGGATGGGAAACACAAACTAGTACCTACGTGACACCACATTCAGATCTGACTGTATTAGGTCTTCGAACTGAAAATAGATCTCACTGCTCATCCCAAGCGCTTGGGCAGTATAGCTCTCCAGTGTTCTGAGTATGGGGAGCCCTGTATATAGACATCACATAGTCCTAGCCCAACTTCCTCCAAGTATTTTTTCTATACAATTACAGTATATCATTGAGGAGGTTCTTGCATTAAAAAACACAACCTGGAAACCTGTAGTTTAAAATTCTGGTAAAAGGAAAAAAAACCTCTTAGCTTAAAAGTACAATTCGCTATTAGTTAAATGCAGATCCTTTCCCTAGAACCAGGCAGTGCAAAGCATACTGTGTGTGAGCCTGAATAACCAAAGTGAAATGATTAGGATCTTCTCTTGCTCAGTCTTGGCAATAGCGACATCCCCCAAACCCCTTCAAATGCTGGTTTATCTCCTTGTACTCTGCAATTAATTTCTGGAAGGAAGAGTTAAAAGACTTTGTGATAGCACTTCAATTGCTTCAAGCTGTGGCAGTTGCCTTGCTATCACTGGATCTAGGGCATCTCATAAAAGACAGCCTTTACACTACATCCAGGTGGGATCTTCAAGGAAGAAGCAAATGTTGCAAGCCTGGCAAGCGTGTAAGGCCTGGCAAGCCGGAGATCCAGCCCAAACAGTAAATGGACACATTTTTGAAGGGGTCAGCTTCTGTTTTATACCCCAAAATGAAGCAGCAGTGTTTTCCAGGAAGTTTCTTCACACAGAGAAAAAGCTCATTTTTCTCCATGGGAGCGGCTGGTGAAAGAGCCCTTTTGAAAAATCATGCCATCTCAGAGGTACCCAGCGCCTCCTGAGCCCATCTAAAATCCTGAATGGGCTCAACAGTCTTACCACTTTGGAAAATCTGCCCCCCAAAACAGAATACACTTCCTTCATCACCGCTTCATGGCAGTAACTTCACAGAAGGATCTGGGCTATTTATTTTGCTATTGAAACTAGGAGTAGGGCTGTTTCAGCTTCCTGCTTTTTAATTCACTGTAAAACATACTAGGAATTTAAATGAATAGAAATAAAGACCATAACATGAGAGATCATATGTTACTTTCAGAAATTAGGAAACTGGCAAGAACAAAGCCTTGACATGTTATATACACATACCTACGTAACAGATCCAAAGTATGAAATTATCACAGAAAAACTAGGAAATGGTGGTAAAATTAAGATAGGAATTTCCCCTGCCTGTGTCCTACAAATGCAACGTATCAACCACCGTGACTTCGTAACTGATTTACTGTTCTACATGTGCTTTCATTCTCGCCAAAATAAAAGGCAAACCATAAACTCATCATAAACAAACTCAGCAACACATTTTGTTTTGCACAGTTGCTAAAGCGTACGGGTAACTTTTGTTGGTGTTTATTGCACATGAGTTCTATCAGTTTAAGAGAAACTCATCAATCAGAAGAAAAAATAGCTGTAATTTTTGAAGAAACCTCCATAAGTTCAAGGTGGTTTTGTAGTCAAGGTATTTAGGACATTTTGTACATTAATTACTCAAAATCTGCACTGAGGTGGGTTATTGTCCACAAACACTAATAGCTTTCAGAGTTTAATCTCTCATCAGTGGACCTCCTTTTGTGAAATCCCTAAGGGATTATGTAGTACTATGTCTAATCACTTGACAAATTTCATTTACTTGAAACTGAAGCTAGCTTTGAATTATACAAAGTGTGTAGGTAGAAGCAGAATCAAAGTAGGAAAACAAAATCTGGTACTGGACAGTACTGGGATTTATCATTATGTTAATATCTGAACTGTTTAACAATAAAGGAAGCAATTCAACTTGGGGAAATGTATTAGTCGTGTATCAGCTGCTTATGCCTATGAAATAACGCTTATAAATGACACAACA
Source organism: Falco punctatus (assembly GCF_963210335.1). Lineage (NCBI taxonomy): Eukaryota > Metazoa > Chordata > Aves > Falconiformes > Falconidae > Falco > Falco punctatus. Next base: position 94,297,878 of record NC_137581.1, on the reverse strand, counting down.
GCTTCAAAAGTATAGCATAAGTCACGTAAAAAGGAAGTGGAAATTGTAATAATTTTGTTACTGCTATATTTATAAAAAAAAAATATTGCTATGATTTGTACAGTGGTCTGCTACACTGAAGAGGGATGTTTATTTGGCATAAATTGTATGACGCAGAAACAAAACATCCTTTACTAGTTGGATTTACCTTCTCAAGTTCAGCACTCCAGATCAAATAAATCACCTGTAACGCTGGGATGGATGAAACGCCTCTCATTCTGTGCTGCCATCTCCCTACTGCAGAACCACTACACCATAGAATTGTTCTCTCCATTAAGCAGCAATTCTAGTGATTAACACATCGTGAAATCTAACGTGAAACTCACTGCATTATTCCCCATTATCATAGTGCAGGCAGATCTCTACAAAAGCAAAATTTGCCACATGACACCACAGAAAAGGAAAAGGAATTTAAAAATAAGAGTAGCATTTGGCATCAAGCTAACTACAGGAAGATTGTGTGATGTTATAATTATTGTATGTTATTATAACCTAGGTCTCCCACACGGCATTGCAAAGCCTCAGTACATGGCTAGCCTCCATGAAATCACCACATTACAGCTCTGAAAACGACATGCAAACATACAGGCACATGCTACCTCTGCAAACCAAATTTACCAGAATCCACCAAAGACGCAGCAATAACAAGACTTCTGCAAACATCATTTTGGGTAGGGTTAGGACAGATTCAGAGCAAATACAGATGCAGACAAGAAAGATTGCTGCTCTATTAATTTGTTGTCAAGCCATGCAGGAAAGGAAGGCTGAAAGCCCAAAGATGCCGTAATGATTGTTTAAGGGTTATTTGAAAAAGTGACAAAACTGGCCTAAACCTCTTTAAGCCCCCTGAATGAAAAGATTTAAACAGGCTATTGTTAGACCCCTGGGTACCTTTTTTCTCTTGGCTTTGTTCTGCATTTTCCTCCGCTGCAGTTTCCATGGCTGGCTTCATACCATCCACCAAAAATGCTGCCCCCCCCTCCCCCCCAAGCAAGCACTTTTTCTCTTCGCCTCCTTTCTCTCTCCCTTCCGTCTCCTATTTACAGCGGCGGTGATTGAGCGGCTCTGTTCTCCCCTACAGTAGATTACAGTCCTTTCCAAAACGCCAGAAAAGTCTTGTCAGCTTCAATTTCGCTCCGCTGACTGGTCCATGAGGAGCTGTGCCAGAAAGCGCTCAGCCATACGTCACCGCGGTCCCCAGCTATAAAACAGCCATCCTGCGCCCAACTGTGCCCCAGCTTGCCACATTGTGGGGACCAGCAGCACCAGCTTGCACCCCCTTCCCCTCACCCTCTGCTCTCCCCCTCTTTCCCCGTGTCCCAAGGCTCCCAACGAATGTTAATCAATTCTCTGGGCAGTGAATGGATTGGTGACATCGGGCGGGGAGATGCAGGCGAGAAAGAAAGGAGCCCCCCGGCTGCCGTCTCTAAGGGGAGTGCACGCCAGCACACAATCACAAGGCTCCCTTTCCCATGGGACCTCGTTATTATGCTTCACATTTTGATTTATTCCACATGCCCTCTGCTCTTTCAAGGGGTGGGGGGTGATGGGTCTGTTCTCTCCGTTTGCTTTCTTTGCCAAGTAAGTTCCGCTCACCCACGGCAAAAGACTGTGAGAGAAGCAGAAAAGCAAAAAAGTACATACATATGTACATGGAAAACCTAAATTCTTTCTCTGACGAGCAAGCATGATGTAAAGAAAACCACACAAAAATCCAAGCAAGCAGAAAGGAAACAAGTTCAAGCGACCTGAAATGCACGTGCAATACTTTATAAGAAAACACAGCTTGGGTTTTAAAAGGATGGCTGCCATTAGAGACCTAAAGCCGTGCTTAGAAGTGAGTGCAGAGCTGCTGTTAAGCACGTTTGATTTCTCCCTTAAATCCAGAGTGCAGCATGATCTAACAAACCGTACTGACCTGGTATGGTTTGTTGCACTGCGTGGGTGACTTCAGGTCACCCCAAGCCGCTCTGAGCAGCCCCATGCTGGGGAGCCACAGAGCTGGGCAACACCATGTAGGGGTATTATTCACCTTCCAAACGCCAAGGTAACTGACATATTTAAGGGCGTACTGTACTAAGGCTAATTAACCTTGCCTATCACTTTGCTTGTCTCATGGCCTCAGTGCGCTGCACTGCACAGGGCAGACGTGCCCAAAGGCATCCCTTTTTGTGCATAGGATGATGGAGCAACCATGGAGTAATGCCCTTTGTGGTATGGCAGGCTTTGGGGGTCCAGCTGCCGCAGCTGATTCTGCGGGCTGCAAAGATGCCTAGCAGATTCAGCAAATACTGGGGATGTTAAAACCTACACACTGCATGTTTCATGAAACAGATTCAACAAGAGGAGTGGGAAGAGGGAAGGAGTCCAAAGATCTGTAGCTGCAATTCAGCCTCTTCTGGTTTAAGGTTGCTACACCCACAATTTTGCTGTGCATTTTTATTTCTATAGGTGCCTAGTGAAAAGCACAAAACCCCTCAAACCCAACCTTTAGAGAAAATTCCCTTCTCTTGCAAGAAATCAGTCCACAAATGCCTCTTCTCTCACCGTGGCCTCCATAGTTGTTACTTTGCTTTGGACATTACTGCTCAGACATATGCTTCGGCCCAGCTGCCAAGAGGTCTTGGACCTATACTAAGGTTTTGTACCACAGCATCAAACCTTGATGTCAAGCATTTGCATAAAAAGGTTTCTTGGAGTCCAGGAAAAGTCTGCAGTTGAAGCTCCCATCTCAGCAGACCTTTTTATAAGCAGAATGAAGTTAAATTTGTAGAGGAGACGAAGTATCCTCAGGAACCAACATGAAACAATGGGTTGGGTTTCTGAAGGTAATCAAATCAGCAGCCCTAGTAGAGACCTCAAGTCAGGTGCAAGACCTGTTTTCCAACCTCCTTCTCCAATGCCCACATAGCAGTCCATGCACATATTCATATCCCTGACCAGCAAGACCACACACTGCAAACACGCTCCCTCAAGGAAGCAGCTGAAAGGTGAAACTGCAGGTGATGTGTTTGCTGTATTCTTTTAACTATTACTAAAAGTTAGGAAAGACAACTTATTCACATTTGGGATAATGATTATACAAAGAAAATGTTCTACAAAGAGTGGGTTTCCCCCCATTTAACATCAGTAAGATTGACAATCCATAGCAAACATGCCCTACTTGCTGAAAGTCAACAAAAATTTTAGTCATTGGTCAAAACAGTTGATTGCCTCTGACATTACAATTCTCTTCTTGGAACTTCTGATTGTTCAGTCAGTACTTCTGCTCGCGGCTGTCACAGTCTAGATCTCTGTTTCTTAATGTTCTCAGCTTACTTCAGAAGGTCTAAAAGTTTAAAAGGTTGAAACCCCTCTTCTGACCACTGCAAGTTACAAAAGGCCTGTTCAGAAATTAATCAAGTGGTATAATAGTAATGCACTTACTAGTATAAGTATACAAAAAATACAAACGTCACCAAGAAATTTCCTTTCTTTACACAGAAAATACGTTAAACAGAACCTTTGGTTACAGACTGTCCCCTGAGGAAACCTAATGAAGCCCTCCACTCTATGTCAGTTCCTTCAAACAGCTACGTACTTTCCTGCTGGCAAGCAGATTTTGTTAGGCAGGCTCAAGACTTCAGAGCAGATGTTTTACAAACACAAAACCAACAGGCTGGGAGACTATTTCACCTGCTTTCTTTGAAGATAACTCCTCCTCCAAAAGAGCAACGAAGAAATCACAGTAGAATCATAGAGTGGTGGTTTGGGTTGGAAGGGATCTTAAAGGATCATTTATTTCCAACCCACCTGCTACGGGCAGGGCCACCTTCCACTAGACCAGCATCAACTTCGCCAGAGCTTGAACTGAAGACTTCAGAAGCCATCAATCCCAACTATTCAAATGCATTAATTGTACCTACTAAATCATCCTCTAAAAGCTTCAAGTGATGCACAAGTGTAAAGTTCTCCCCCCTCCCTTCTTACTGCTTTCCAGATTGCTGTAATATATGATGGGTTTTAAGCACTTATCATCTTAAGTCATTTCTCAATCATCAAACCTCTGTCCCATCGTTGATAAACACAGTAGATAAAATAAACTATATGCTATTTCCTCCAATGCATGGGTGCTGAGCTTGCACTTCGAGCATTAATCTCAGCCAGCAAGATGTCTCATCCTGTGCTCCCTCCCTTAATCAGATACATCTTTTTCATAATATGTGGTGAGACTGGGAGACATCAAGTCTATGACTATGACAACACGACAAAAGACAGAGCCACAGAGGCAGAAATTACAAAAAAATTCTTTAAAGATCTATATTCAGCAAAAGCCTACTATGCAGATCAGGCTGATTTAGATAACCAGCAACCAGGGAAGGCGACTAGTCACATTTCAGGAGTTCTGCCCAGCATTTTATTTGCAGACCAAAATAAAAATGAGGACAAGGACTGAGCAGTAAGGGATTCTGCTGCTAAAGCTCTAAGCCTAGAGCCAAACCTCAGGAGGAATAGCAGTGGAGCAAAGTATGTAAAAGCACTGCAGACCAAGTCACATCCACTGCAAAACAGTAAAAAAAAAAAAAAAAAAAAAAAAAAAAAACACACCACCCAAAAAAAGACATTTTAACCTATTTTATCTAGGTTTAAAAAATAACATTTAATCATTTTGCTCAGTCAAGAAAAATACCACAATTGCACAAGTTAAAAAATGTATTAAACCCCCAATTCTGTTCACGTGCCAATTCCTTTTGAGTATCTATCTTGAATGTCACTGAATCTAGTTTACATTCCTGAAGGCTGAGGAGCTCTATCATAAGCTACAGCAAATTCTTCACAAGCTTTCAGGAGATGAATACACACTTGCCATTTTTACAAAGGCTTTGCAGAGCTGTAATAAAGAGTGTTCTCACATACTTCAAGAGCAATTTGGGATTAGCTTATGAGATCCGAGACTCAAAAGTTAAAATACAGAAACTGTCCCTCAAACAAGATTGACATGTATTCCAAACAACTAATTTTAAAGACAACTTGCAGAATACTTTTTTTTTTTTTAAAATTTGCAAAAATATTCAAAAGAAAGAACAAATACACATGCAGCCACTCGGCGTGTCTCTCAACATAATTGCTTATGTTCAGACTAGCTTTAGACCAGTTACCTAAGACTTGAGTGCAAAACCCGATCTGAATGCTTATGCAAAAGCAAACAAATTTTCCATATGGGTAAAATCAAAGCATGATAACAGGCTTTTAGTTATGCAGCAGCCATACACCTGGCAAGTACTTTAAAAAATAAAATAAAATTGGGGCCTGTTATTATTAGGAAAATGAAATCCAAATTTAAGAACAAACAACAATGGAAAAACCCTGCACTTTTAACACAGTATAAAATATAGATTACTAAAAAAAGATGAGCCTGTACTGCACTTAGGGATCCCGATCTCGGATTTCTGTAGAAAGGGCAAAACTAAAAGCTTAAGCATGGATAGTGGTTATCTTTGCAACCAAAGAAAATCACCGAGTTAACTGATGCAGGCAAGTCCAGGAGGGTGAGCAGAACTTAACAGTGTGAAGGCGCCAGTCCTGTGACCCCCTTATTAAAGTCACATGAAGGCAGCAATAACCACTGCCAAGCTAAGTGCCTGGCAGCAAGTAGGCAGGCAAAGTAGGTATCATTCAGTTGTTGGGTTTCGTAGATTTCTCTGGCTGGCCTGTTAGCTTCCAGCTGGACCACGGCTTTAGTCCACTGCAGTCAGAGCCACTGGTGAGAATCAAAGGCAATAAACAGCCTAAATCCAGAACATACATGGACGGCTAACCTTTATTTGGAACATACAGGGGGAAAAAAAATCCCTTAAAGAGTGAATAGATGGTTCTGTATGGCTTTTCCAGTAGCTAAGTCGCATCAAGTCCCAGTCTCAAAGATGATGGCAGAGACATGAAAGCTACCAAAGAAAAAAGGCTTAAGAGCTATAATCAGTCAAAATGAAAGCAAAAGTTGATCATGCAGCTGGGAGGTCCATTTCTGCTTATAAAAGGGAGTCAACAGCATGTAAGTAGTAAAAAAGAATTCTAGATATTACTTCTGTCCTAACTAATGGCTTTAGCAAGGTTTTCCTGGGTATAAGAAACTTGTATTTAAAACCCAGACCTGGGGAAAATAATTCAGAACTGTGACAGAGCACATGGGTATACGAACCGTGCCAGACTTTTGAGGAAAAGCAGTAAGAAGGAAAACAAAATAGGCTACATTTGAAACTGAGCTGGAAGCAACCTCACCTCCCGCAACCCTCTCCTCTATGAGGCTGCCTAGAGTAGCACCATGCTCTTGGCAAACCATAAAGAAATACGCTGACAAACTAGAGGCCATCTGTAATACAGCTGAAATAGCATGGAAATATAGGAAACAAAAGCAAAGATGTCCTAGCATCATCCCCAGAAGCAGCTTTTATTCAGCAAGCAATGTTCAGAGTGCCAGCTCTGATGGTCATCTTCAGTTTCTACTCCAGCTCAACAATTTTATGGCAATATGTATAGTTTCTTACAAGTGTAATGTATGGCAAGTTTCAAATGCTCTAAATTTAAAATTAGACAGCAAAACAAGGCTTTGAGTTACCCAATCTTATATACATTTTCTGTTCAGCAGTGGCAACAAACTCACATGACTAATATATGAAGCCCTTCAACAGTGCTTCAAACACTCCTCCATCATTTTATGGGCTAGGTTCTTGATTTTGGCACACATAACCACCTTTTTTTTTTTTGCACTTTCTGTCACCTTCACAACAGAAAGGAGATTCTCAGCTGTCATGCCTCTGCCTTGAGTCACGCATTTGGTAGCAGCAAGAATGCTGCAGTGCAGCAGCAAAATGGTATCTTCAGGTCTTTTCTCTTTATTCCCTTAATTCTGCACCTGGAAGACAATCCAACCTACTTAGCTTTTGCTATGAACTCTCTTCTCCAATACTGTTGCCAAAGCCTACTGCCGCCTCAGATGAATAACAAGAGTTCCTAAATACCTGGCCATACTGAAGTAACATCCTAGATATTTATGTCGCACTTGCTAGCAGTTATGTGCCTCTTGTACTTGTAGAAGAGCTATTTCTGCCAGAGTTTTAGAAGGCAGCAAAGGTATCATTATACTACACTCCTGCAAATACAGCTGCTTAATCTCAAATATGTGAGAGTTTGAGACAGGATTGGTATTAGGAGGGTAACTGTTGAATTTTTTTCTCTATCTAAAAATAAATCTAAACTTCGGAGTTCAACCTTGACACAAACTTATTCTTCTGCTCCACAAAGTCGGATTTAATCAGGCAATCCTGCGTTAACTTTACATCCAGTTCTGATTTTCAAAATTGCCCTCCCACTCTCCACATAGACTTCAGCATCCCACATACAATCTCTCATCTATTCAGTGCTCGTTTTGTTCTTCAGTCTTGGCCTCGGTCCAGTCTTTTCACAAAGTGTGGAAAAAAGCAGGGAAATATAAAGAAGTACAAAACTCTACAGCTCCCCAGAAAGAAACTAGGGGCACTCATAAAAAACACACTCCACACTGGAAGGGCATGGGGAGAGACAGGGACGAAGACTCCCCTTGAATTTAATGAGGGATTCCATGCATAAATCATAGATACAGATGTGTGTGTATGCAGAAAACGTGTGTGTGTATACACATGCACATGAAGAAAACATATGTCTATGATTACATACACATTTTTTATTGAGCAGAAAACCTTTTTAGCACTACTGGAACCACAATGAGGAATACAAACTAATTTATATAGTCATACAACAGCTATTAAGTTTGATAGCAAACAAACAACTAAGCATCATCCCAGTGCTACAGCCTCCTTCAGCTCAAGATTTCAGGGCTAAGAACCAAGGTACCCAGCATCAGACTGGAGTTTGTGGCACAGCTAAACCACACAGCAAGAGCACCATTTCTTATGCACCATTATCTGCTCACCTCAGTATCCCAGGTTGAAAAGCTGGCCCCATCAATGCTAGGTTCAGCCACACACCACTACAAGACCCGCTCATGGACTACTGGGCAGTTGTGTGTCAACATTTTGAAAAGCCCATCTAATGAGGCAGTCAAAATGTTGACATAAAAGCAAGCGTCAAAGTAATGATTAGTACAAGGTACCGAAATTAATTATTTAAAGTTTCAGCACCTTGTAAGTCACCATTTCTGTAGCTGTTTCCCTGATACTGAAAATCCCCTTTCCAGTGTAATTAAACTATATTTTGGGAAAGATCCTGGACTGGTTCTGTCGTGCAGCCCTGGACTGCTTGTTGAATTGCAAATATAGTTTCTGTTCACACACAAGCCACTAGTCATAAAATCTTCAGTTAAGACACTAACGAAAGGGTCCCCAATTAATCACTGTATTCTTCTCAAGAGCAGATATCCTCATTAGGAAAGCGGCAGGGCATTAACAAGTTCCACTTTGAGTGTGTCCAATTAACTCATCAACTAAATATGTGCCAGGCAACTTCGACTGGCCTAGCTTTTCCAATCCCCTCTTTCTAGCTGCATCAATTGGGATCCCAGTCGTGTATAAAGTAGCAGTTCTTTTTGTGCTTTACAAGGCTTTTGAGAATGCCGCCGGTGGACAACAAACAACGGCCACTGAAGTGTTTAACAGGTCTTTCACTTGTGCCCATAAAAAGTTAAGTATGCACTCGGGGAGTACGGCACAATTGAAAAAAAAAAACAACCAAAAAACAAAAACCAAAAAAACCCCACAACCGAAAAACACCCTCTACCTTATAAACAGGGAATGACTTAACCTGCCAACAACGAGCACGGTTGGAGCTCCGTCTGGATCATGTCACGCCTCAATTTTTGCTGAACCTCGGCAGTGGGTGATCCTGCATACAAAGCGAGCTCTGAGACAAAAGCACTATAGGGTGAGTTAAGGACAAAGTAGCAGTTTTCAGCCTGGATTCCCACATAGGCTGTCAAGTAAAATCCCTTGCCAGGGCAGGATTATTCCCTACAGTATACATTTCCAACACACCGTCTTGCCTAAAATTTTCAGCGTCTGTAGTCTAGAGCCTTTCAGTTGTTTTGCGGGAAGAGGCATTCTGCAGCCTGGCAGATTTTGAGGCTTGGCATAAAGCAGGGCTTGCGCAACGGCCAGGGCCCCACTGCAGTCAATGCATGCAGAACCAGCAGCTTCTTCAGGAGCAGGATCCCAGCCTCTGAAATGAGGCCATTTCAGTCCCGATGCCTGAAAACCACCCAGACTCTCTTTTGAGCAATCCCACCCTGACAATGCCTAGTTACATCCCCAGTTCTCTCTTTCCAAACATGACATTCAATTGTTTTAAATGGCTGAAAGATATAACTTCTGAACTTTGTCACAAGTCAGAGTGAAATTCATTTAGCATCTACTTTTCTTCATCTGTTCCTTATATCATTCCCATCAAATTTTATTTTTGCTCTCTGGGTTTCAGCAATTTGCAACCATCTCTCTTGTGCTCAGAGCTTCCCAAGTGCAGACACCAAGTATTATTATTATTATGTGTTTGCTCTGGAGACCCTTGCATTTGTTACTCAAAATGGCACCAGGCATTTTTGCTCTTAGTAGTACTACACACATCTCCTGCATCTATCGCCACTACTGATTCCTGAAGTACCATCATCTGTTCTGTACCACTTGGAGAGGAAAATAAAGGAGCTAAGGAACCAGGGAAAGGGAGAAGAGATAGATATATTGAGGGGGAAAAAATTAAAACAATGGAGACTAGCACAAGGTAGAAACAACATCTAAACCTCTGGCTAAGTTTCTTTCTTCGGTCTGTAGGGGAAATGTGTCTGTGCATCAAAAAACTGTACTACGTCAAGTGTGCACTCACCATCTTGGAGGTGACCGAAGGCATGTTGCTTACTCAACACAGGACAGAACTCCCCTCATTGCAGAGCAGAGGCTTGCCCACAGGTTGCAGAAAAAGATCACAGCTTCTCATGCCCAGCCAAAATCAACCAGCCCAATTTGCCTGTTCACAAGTTTATTAGTACAGGAAAGAAAGTGAAGAACAACCACAGCTTTAGAAGTATTTCTAAGCACTTAATTCCAGCTATGGTCCTCAGAAATATTCAAACTAATTGCCTGTTTGAGTGTAGCACATACTTCTATTGCAGACAGAACATTACCAGGCTGCAAATGCAATCAAAGGCCCATTTTCTTAGTTTAATTTGCCATTAGTACACTGCAGGTTTATAGAGCCAAACAAACAACTACAACTAAATTCTCACTGCCATTTCAAACTGTTTCCAAGAAAATATCATAGCAACATTATCAGAGCCTCGAGTTCATTTAATCCTAAATTTGCTACAATAAAACAACACTAGCACCTGTTAGAAAATAGAAAATGTAGTCCTCCCGGGCAAACTGAGCATCTACCCAGCTCCAGACCAACACGGTCAGACTCCTGAGACAAAATCTATCATTTAAAGATCTTTTCACAACTTTAAGAAAGAGCAGATAAACCCCATATCCTAGGGTTTTATAGATATCATGCAGTATTTAAAGAGTAGCACTTACAATTTTTTAATACATACCAAACAGTGATGAATGTATTTATTTCAACCTAAAACATAATCATATAAATGAGCAGTAACATTTAACAGATTCCTTCCCATTTCATAACTGTGAAAAAAAAAACACCCCAGCTGCAGCAGCACCCACTTCCTGCGTTGAAGATGCCTCTTTAACTGAGGGTGCTCATCACTGTGCAGCCTGTGCGCACCACTGCCCTGCAAACATCAGCAACTTGGAGAGAAAGCGATGGTGGCCTTGTCAGGAACAATCAGTTATTTCAGCATACACTGCGCTTAAAGTGAACTGAAAGTAGCTGCCTGCGTTACCCAGAAAGAAATACTGGGTTATAGGGCTGCAGGGTGGGTGACGGCAGCCCCTCCGCTCCTGTCCTGGCTGGCAGTGGGGTGGCTGACATGGGGAGCAGCCCCAAGAACCCCTGCCCTGGTGGCAGTGGTGGGGGGTCCTGGTGGGGCCAGGGGCAGCCAGCACCCATGGGAACCCACGCGGCCCCAGGGCCACGGGGCTTCACGGGTGACCGGGCTCGTCAGCCCTATTCAGCCCCGCTCCCCGCACACAATAACCAGCAGCCACACTCCCATAATACGGGCCTCCCCCTTCTCCCCGCTTTTATCATCCTTCATATCTCAATGATGACAGGACTGAAAGGGCTTCTGATGGGAAATGTGCTTCGAATTAGCATATTTCCCCCTGTGTACAATGGAGGCATTAAGCTGCTGCATTTTCAAAGTCCAAACAAAAGCAGCCCGGGCTGTTTTTAGCAGCGCTGTCTGAAGTTTTATTCTCCCTTTCTCCCTCTTGAGCTGCAAGCATATTTAACAAATTTTCACTCTTTCTGAAAAGAGGGAAACACGACTGAGAAAATCTTTTTAGTAAATTATATTATTCAGTATATTTCAGACTTTAAAAGAAAAAAAAAGGCCGCTCTTTTGATGTGGCAAAGAGCAACATGGTGTCCATGCAGCGTTTCCACTGAACTGCAGGCTTGGGGTCCACCACCCCAGAGACCTTGCCTGGCTGTCCCCAGGACTCGCGTGGACCCTGTGATCAAGGACTGTGGAACTCAAATACATTCACAGTAACCCAATACAAAGGGTCCTGTACCCACAGCTTGATTTTCTCCCTGTACCAGGGGCACACTGCTGAAAATACCAGTTTTGAATGAGAAACTAAAACCACTGTGCTGCCAGGAGAAACAAACCAGCTCCCCCCCACCCGGGATTATCCTCTGGTTTAACTTGAGAGGTGAATCTCAGAAGTACAACCTTTTTGAAATGGCTTCAAATTAGAAAGCTATTCACCAGGAAGAGGAGGGCAGGAGGAAGAAGATGAAAATAACACAAGCTCAATACAGAGAGAAGGAAAAAACATTCCCCTATCAAAACATCTTTGGGCACCAACTGATAGGAGAACAAATCTACCTCAGCTCAGTGTGTTGGTCTGTAATTGCTCATTAGCACAGCTGGACCATTAGGAAGCCAGTTTGTGGCTTTCTTGGTAAAGAGGCATGTCTGACTCCTCCTATGTTAAAGAGAATTTTCTCTGAGAGGAAGACATAAGATTACACGGTCAAAATGTTTCTCAGTGGAAGGGTTTTGTTGGTTTTGTGGGGTTTTTTTTCCTCCTTTTTCTTCCCCCTTCCAAGATTTCCAAGGTATTTATGTAATCTTCTATATGCGGCACAGCTAAGAACAAAAATCACGCTCCTTAACAATGTAAGATTACAGCAGAAAAGCAGAATGCCAATGAGATCCCAGGCAGGCTGCCTGCAAGTAAGGTGGATATAAAAACTGCTCAGAAAAAAAGCCTGGGATGCAGCCTGCCAAAGGAGTCTTGTAGGATAAATGTCTGCTTTGTTCAGACTCTTCTGTTCTGTTTCAGAACACTTTCCTGAGGAGCAGGATCCATCTCCACTCCTTGATTTTTTTAGCAGCAATGCTCAACATACTCTAACAGCCTCTGCTGTGCATGAGCACTTTGCCCTCAGTTTTACCCTGCCACGTGCCAAGCAGCCCACGCAGCACCATGCTCCCTCCCGTACAGTGCCAGCCCAGTGGTATCCTGGCAGGAGAGGCATTCTGCTTACTGATTTCCACCAGAACTGAAGAGCTCCTGGTAACACTGTGGTATGGTGTCCATATGGCAATTGCACAGCAGTGACTGAGGTCTAACCATAGACACATTCCTCTCTGTGGCAGATGTTCTCAGATCCTTCTCACCAAAATGCCCTTTGCAGCATCAAGCCCCTACAGCCCAAGGGTTCATCTGCTAATGACTCACACTCTCCTCTGATGCAACAGCTCTGCCAGTAGCAAGCCAACACTCCCCCCAGGAAAACTTTTCCGTAGTCTCCAATGGCCACACATTCACTTTAACAATGTCTTTGCTGTACTTGGGACCACACGTGACTGGATGGTGACTTTCTGACCACGCGAGCTTATGAAATCTGGCTGGAGAGTACTATGCGGTATCTGGCAGTATTTCTCTACCACCACCTGTAAACTGCCTTTAAAGGCTGGACACGCATTTTCCCATGCTCTGAGGCACTTCACAACTTGGTACCAAAATAGTGGACGAGACCTCCACATGTTACCACAGAAAGGTCTCATGTCAAAGCTGAAGGAGGAAGGACGTCATTTCAGAGGCCTTCATTCGGTCATTAACAGACGGATGACAGTAATAAAGCAGTCTAGGCAGGAGACTGAGGAATTAAAGACCAAAATGGAGATCGGTTTTCTCACTCATACTAGGACGAGCAGAACTTCACTTTGTAAGCATTCTTTCTGAGATGAGTCCTTTGAAAGCATTGTTCAATCAACTGCCATGACAGCTCAGCACAGAAAGTGAAATAAAACAGATGTCAGCTCAAACTACAAATCGATGTACTTGAACCGCTGCAGTTCTAAGTCACAAAAAGGTAATGTATTGGGTTTGTGTGGCAAAGTTTTGGTATCAGGGTGGGCTACAGGGGTGGCTTCTGTCAAAAGCTGCTAGAACCTTCCCCCACATCCAACAGATCCAATGCCAGCTGGCTCCATGACAGACCTGCCACTGACCAAGGCCGAGCCCATCAGCAACAGTGGTAGCGCCTCTGAGATCGTGTATTTAACGAGGGGAAAAACTGCACACGACAGCAACTCCAGCCAGAGAGGAGAGTTAGTCTATGTGAGAGCAACAATCCTGCAGACACCCAGGCCAGTGCAGAAGGCGGCAGGAGGGGCTCCAGGCACTGGAGCAGAGATTCCCCTGCAGCCCGTGGTATACCATAGTGAGTCAGGCTGTGCCCCTCAGCTCATGGAGGTCCATGGTGGAGCAGATAGCCACCCACAGCCCATGGAGGACTCCACGCTGGAGCAGGGGAATGCCCAAAGGAGGCAGTCACCCCATGGGCAGCCCGCACTGGAGCAGGCTCCTGGCAGGACCTGTGGCCCCATGGAGAGAGGAGCCCATGCTGGGGCAGGTTTGCTGGCAGGACTTGTGACCCCATGGGGGACCCACGCTGGAGCAGCCTGCTCCTGAGGGGCTGCACCCCATGGAAGGGACACACACTGGAGCAGTTCATGAAGAACTGCAGCCCGTGGGAACGACTCACGTTGGAGCAGTTTGTGGAGGACTGTCTCCCATGGGAGGGACCCCAGGCCAGAGCAGGGGCAGTGTAAGCAGCCCTCCCCTGAGGAGGAGGGAGTGACAGAGACAGCACGTGATGAACTGACCATTCCCCGTTCCCTTGCACAGCTGGGCAGGAGGAGGTAGCAAATTCAGATGTAAAATTAAGCCCGGAAACAAGTAAGGGATGGGCCGGGGGTGGGGAGCAGGTGTTGCTAAGATTTGGGTTTATTTCTCATTATCCTACTGTGATGTGACTGGTAATAAATTATCTTTTTCCCCCAAGTCGAGTCTGTTTTGCCTGTGACAGTAACTGCTGAGTGATCTTCCTGTCCTTATCTCAACCCCCGAGCTTTTAATTGTATCTTCTCTCCCCTATCTAACTTAGGAGGGGGAGTGATAGAGAGGCTTTGATGTCCACTAAAAACACCCAGTAAACTCAGCAATGAGATTTTAGGCTTCTTGGGGATGGGATCTATTAATAGAAACTTCAGGTAAGATAGTCTCATAACTTCAAATTTAGACGAAGAAAAGAAGCCCTCCACTGATTAGGAGATACTACATCTCACCTGCGGAATTTCTCTTCAGGATGGCTGGGGCGTGAAGAAAGGAAGTGAATGAAGTCAGAGCAGGGTAAAGCAGCGCCTTTCATGTTGCCAACGCCCCAGAAGGGATGTGACCACAGCACTTTACCAATCCAGGAAATAATCTCAAATTCAAGTTTTTCTTCAGATTCACAGGATTCAGACCAACGATGAATACAGAGCACATGCTGCCATCCGCTGTGGTGTTCTGGCACAGGGCAGCACCCTACCAACAATGGCACCACTCTTCCTTTCAAAAAGCCCCAGAAAGACCGCTCTGTATACTCAAGTGATGTCGGGCTCTAACAACTCAGATCACTAGAGGGTACTGACCCTGACAGCATTCCCACCAAAGGTTCACTTGCTTTTTCTTAGACCTCAGCAGGTACGTACAATATCTAAGCTAAAATAAACAATCCTCATTACATTCCTTTCGGCATGATGAGTCACTATCTTGCTGAAACAAAACTACCTTCTCACCTCCACACTGAGTAAGTGCTGTTAACCTTTCCAGTATCCCACCTACTGTTATTTTCTTCTGTGCAAGTGAACAACATAGAAGTATCTTCATGCTTCAGCTTTCAGTAAGAAGAGAAAGCCACACAAATTGTTCAGGACATACTATGCCTGCTCCCACAGGCAGAAGTAGTTTCTGGCCTTCTGTATTAATTGAAAAAACAAACCCCCAAACTACTGGCACTCAAGCAGAAATTGATTTACTATGAAGTGGGACAAGTCCCTCGTGTCTCCTTTCCTGTACTTTTAACTCAGTCTAGCAAAATCAGCTTCCTGGATCATTACTATTTTTACTACTTTCTAAACAGTGCCATGACTTGGGGAATCTGGCTGAAGGTATCAAGGCAGAGACTTTTGGTCTTCTCAGAATACGGTAGAAACTTGCTAGTCTAACACTTCTGCTCTAAATGCAAGAGCCCCAGCACTAATTTAGACATACACACAGATGTTAAAGAAAAAAAGCATCCTGGGCTCTCAAGGCTGCCCTGGGACAGAGGAACAGGGTCCTGCAAAGTAGGAGACTCCTTTCAAGTCAAGGTTGGGGAGAGCTGGGAATACCAAATATTGGACCTGGGCTGCCGGGCACACCATGGCCAAGATCAGGACAGCAATGCAAGTAGGCACAGAGCAGGGTGAGAGGAGAAGGAAATGCTTCCCCACATTTCATCCTGCTCCATATCCTAGTTGGAACACGGTGCCTGGATGGAGCCCATCATTCACAGCACTGAGGTCTCCCACAGAGATCCTCGACGGTCCCAGGCACGCTGCATGAGCTGATCCCAAACTGGGGATGAATATCCTGTGTCCTGCTACAGAGAGGCTTCCTCATAGAGATGTACTTCTGAAGTGCAACAACTCCAGAAACATCTAAATGCCTGCATGCTTGAAAACATACAAACCCTTCTCTCCCCAAAAGCCATACTCCTCCTTCCTTTGTCTCTGTGCTATACCTGCAATATAAAATCACCATGGATGTTGACAAAATTTCCTCTCTCTTCTAAATATTTCAAAGACAAAGGGTTCAGAGCTTCATACAAAATAAATCCCAATTAATCCACAAAGTAGCAATCAAACACATAAGATACCCTACAGAAGTCAAATGCAGTTCTCCCACAATTTTTAATCATCTTGACAAGGGCGTGTAGTGACAGGACAAGGGGGAATGGCTTTAAAATAAAAGATGGTCGATTTAGATCGGTTATTAGGAAGAAATTCTTTACTGTGAGGGTGGTCAGGCAGTGGAAAAGGTTGCCCAGAGAAGTTGTAGATGCCCCATCCCTGGAAGTGCTCAAGGTCAGGCTGGATGGGGCTTTGAGCAGCCTGGTCTAGTGGAAGGTGTCCCTGTCCATGGCAGAGGGGTTGGAACTAGATGGTGTTTAAGGTCCTTTCCAACCCAAATCATTCTATGATTCTACGATCTGATGTAGTATTAGACATGTTGGTCCATCCTGATAACTACTGTTGGAGATTTTTTTACCCAGGACACAAAATACTAACAACACAGAGAGGGTCCCACTTTCCACCCCCTACAAGTTGAAGCACTGTTATGAATACACTGTGCAAATAAGCCCTGTGCAATCCCACGGAAAAAAGAAATTTCACACCTAAAGCTGAGCAAATAGATATTCAGAACTGCAACAGAGAGGGAAGACATAAACCCAGCTATTTCCATCTTTAAATATTTGTAATTTCTACTACACAACTTGTCATTTTCTTTTCAAAAAGCTTTTGCTTCACAATGCTGGTGCAAACCCTAAATTTAGCGATATGGGGAAAGAATCTCTATTTCTCTACAGTAAGCATTTTAGAAGGAGTTTCTGCCTCCACCTCTCCTGTGGACCACATTTCAGCCTGCATGTAGCCTTTCTTCGCTATACAGAATAGCTGATGTGCATGTAAGTGAATGAAATTAGAGGGGAAAGTATGTTTTTCCTTGGAAACATGCTATTACAACACAGTGTTGGAAAACAAAGTACATAACCAAATAGACTTGTCTTTTTGTGTTTGCTGAGATACTTCACAAATGTAGGACAGGTGTATTATCCTTCTTTAATGCATAAACTAGGCCAGAAAATTTGCTTTTGCAAACACTAAAATCACTTTATTGATCTTCCACAGTATGCACCTAGATTTCCAGATGGACTCTAAACTACAGGGGTCAATTATATACAACAGATATCTTTAAACACACCAAATTATCTGAACAGAAAACGTTAAGAAATGAAATAGGTTACCATTCATCTGTACTACATTTTTCAGGAGCAGGAAAGCTACTTTCAAGTTATCCCTAAGGAACATTTCTGTAATACTCCTCTGAATTTTTAGCTAAGCTATTTCTTTCTTCAATGTATTATTTTTGAAACTTTGCAAGAGTCTCCTAAATTCTTCATGCTAATTAGATTCTAATCCAATTCATCAGATGTGGGCCTCATCAGTACTCTTTGCATTAAGGACTTGCGACTCAAAAAGCATCCAAGTTGCTTCAGTTCCTCCTTGGCAAGGGCGCGCTCTTCAGCATTTTGCTCTAACGAAAGCTGTCAACCAGAGACTGAAGTGAGCAGCACAGGTTACATATCTATCTTCTAGCAAGCTTCTCCTCTCAATAGCTTTCGTATCATTTACTATTTATGTTTGTGCTGAAGTGCAACATCAGAAGCATGAACTATTTTCACCTGCACCAGCAGTATTTTATCTTACCAATTTATTCAACAATGCTCCTTTTTAGAAAGGATTTTACAGAATCAGATGCAAAAGGAAATGCAGTTTTAATAGTGAGATGGTTAAAACTCATACTGCAGTTAGGAAATGCAGCAGGAACAATAACTAGCAACTACGACATTACAATTAAACACTGGTACCCAATACTTACTCATTAGTGTCCTTCTGGAATTCCGCTCCTTTTAAGTTTCATTCTTTTGACTTCAAAATAGCTATGATCTGCTAATATATGATATGCCTAACCCCCCCTCTGACAAGCTCTACTGACACAGTCATATTTTTCCCACTTGCATTTTCACATCGTCTGAATGCATGCATTGTCAGCCTCCTCTGCCTCCACCTCCCCTTTCCTACATTATGTGCAGTACTCATTTGTTTCAGATCATAAAAAGCACTAGTGGATTCTGCAGCCACTAAAAAGAAGTAGCCAGCATATGGGATCTGTGGGAAATTTGATCCAGTAAGTGAAATGAGACTCAACTTTAGAAGTAATTGATAAATAGGAGAGAAGTTTCAAATACTATTACAGGTTAGGTTGCATTTTCCTTTTGAAGTTATACAGAAGAACTGTGGCCATTGCCCTTGCGGGAAACTGCAAGAAACCTGTGGGGTTTCTTTAGGAACGAGGCAGATGGCCCTGGTTTCAAATATAGAAGACCTTCCTACACAAAACAAGAGGTGCTGGCACATGATACGTGGGTAGAAGTATGTTTCTGGGTACTTTCCTGGAAATGTGTGCACCCATGAGGTGAAACAGCAGGGTAAGAGAGAGAAGAGAGAGGGGAAAAAAAGAAATGAAGCTGAGAAGGAAGAGGGAAGCAGGGTAAGCAGCAGGCTCAGAAGGTACGGTGACAGAGGAAAACGCAAAAAGCATCGCTTTCTGAGCAGACGGGGAGTGTACATGGGAATTCAGATCACCACATTGATCACTATTTCTGAATGACTAAAGAGTACTTGAGATGGTGAGCAAAGAAATTACTTCAGTTCAGATGCAGGAGGTGGCAGAGCTCTGTTAGACTGCATCCACCTCCCACACGAGTAGGAAAGCAGCACTTCAAGTCCTGCAGGAGGACAGGACATGCCAAACCCACAGCGGGTTTCACCCCACCACTAGACTACTTCAGATACCCAAACTGGAGACTTCCCATCCAAGCAGCAACTACCGGCAGTTGCTTTCTCACTCATGGTCTTCCTCCCCTGTTGCCTGTCAAACCGTGGGCTCGCTTTCTTTGTCTCCCTCCTGAATAACCCCCCTCCTGCTTTCAGCCCGTACTTAATCCTCCAGGAAACCTCACTCCCCCCAAGAAGAAGAGTGCTTCTGTACATAATCTCCAGACAGCAGCTGTGACCCCGGTACCCAGAAAGGGGATCATTGTGCAGAACTGTGGTATCAGGGATGAACTTCCCCTCTCCCCGCTGCCATTTATTTAAGGGCTGCTGGAAGTGTGCTGTTAGTTTATGCACACACACTGCCAAGAAGTGATTTTTGCTGGCAGCTGTGGGGTGCTTGTCCCTTCGCCTTTGTTGCAGGCTACACTCATAATCTCCACAACCATCTATTTTATTATTTCTTATTTTGCATTTTAAGAGATTGACCTTCCCACCTGCCAACAGAAAGAATACTTGGGTTTTTGCATTCGGTTCTTGAGGCTGTGGCAGTATTACAGAAAAGTCACTTTGTCCATTTTTAATATCCAGAACTACAGAACAGCTGTGCTTTCTTGTAGTCTTTTTTGTATAAGAGTGTCTCAGTGACAATACTAAATTCAAGGCTGCCGAGACTCAGACCTGAACTGCCTGAACAAAACAACCCTACTCCCCCCCCCCCTTTTTTTTTCTTTTTCTTTTTTATACACTTCATACCAGTTTTCAAGACATACTATCCTACCAGCACCAGTTGGTAAAACAACAGGTGTTATTTTAAGGCAGAAGTATCTGAACTGCCTAATTCTTCAGGGCAGGCTTATCAGCCTTTTAGCATACTCAGCTTTTATTATTCTGACATGAGATAAACTTACGTAACAGCACTGAACGTACTAATTTATGGGATAACAATATGGATGTAAAGTTTGGAACACTGCACTTTTGTTTCAGACTGTGGCTATTTCCCATACTCCTAAGAAAGGCATATGCTGTGCAAACACTTTTAAAAGCATCCGAGTGGAATTCAATATATTGAAAGAAGCTAAAGTACTCTGGAGTGATTAACGCGCTTCAGCAGAATGACACAAAAGGATAATTAAGGGCTAAACGCACAGAGATACTGAGACAACCAAAACCTCTCCAATTTCTTCTGCAATTGATCAGAAAATCCCACTTGCCCATTGATGGAGTTCAGGTGGATGTAAAAGTGGTTCCAGATCACTGCAAGTTACTACAAACTTTCCCATCTTTTAATGTAAATCCCCACTTTTCAACGATTTAAGTGTTCCTGTTTGGAGACAGTGAGGATACACGTGACCACAAAGCTGAACAATGCCCCTTCTCTGCCTCCTTCCTTGGCTAACTTTTCTTCCTCATGTGTAGAAGAGTGCTGGAAGCCATCCACCCAGAATTTTGACTGTAGCAGAATAAGAGTCAGAGCAAAAATGGTATTAGAAAGACGGAACTATGTGAAATAGCAAAAATGCCAGGGGAGCAAAAACACCGGGACTTGTAGTTTTCCGAAATTAGCCCATTTGACCTATCCTTCATTCCAGAGGACAAATACGAAACACCTCAAGGATGGAGACATGCCTTCTTCCCTCTAACTCAAAAAAAGTTTTCCAGACTCTGCCTAAGCAATCCAAGGCCTCATCTCTCCACTGAAACCATGCGTAAATCATCACAATTCATTTTTCTGAAATGGATCACAGCAAAACTATTTTCTTTGTTTTGGTCCTTCCCAAAGTCTCCCAGCTGCTCCCTGAACTACTGTTGATACCAAAGTCCTCAAGCAGAAAACAAAAACAACCGAAAAGCACTCTCAGTACTTTCTCAAAGGCTGAGACAGATTTCCAGAAGGGATTTCATACTGAGCTACTCTTTGCCCACCTTTAAAACACACCTTCCCTTCCCTCCTTAAAAGAGGTACACACACATACACATTCCTGCTAGCTCTGGGCACACATCTTCAGGGTTTGTGGACCTGATGATGAAAGACACTTTGCTAACATGGGCTGGAGAAAAGCTCCAAGCTGTAACTCCACATAGGTGAGGTCCTTTTCACTCACACCCGCTTCCTTTCTCTCTTTAAAGAGAAAACCCTGCTTGTACACTGTCTGCCACGCTAGTGCTGCATACACAGGCTGCTCTGAGTATCCAAGCACTCATACAGCAATCCAGCCCTTTTACAGATGAGATGCCTCCAACCTGTCAACAGGCTGAGGACCCCCTCTCATAGTGACAAAATGCTGTGGGCAGTAATGGGCCATGTATATTC
This sequence comes from Falco punctatus, assembly GCF_963210335.1. NCBI lineage: Eukaryota > Metazoa > Chordata > Aves > Falconiformes > Falconidae > Falco > Falco punctatus. The sequence continues at coordinate 94,276,444 of NC_137581.1, read as the reverse complement.
ACACATTGCTATATCTGTTCACGTATCAGTGAGTGTTGGTGCTACTTCAGGTGGCTGGCACCAACACTGCCTTCTTCATCAAGTGCTTTGTGGTGAGTAAGCAGCTCTGAGGCAGATCCTGTAATCACTGCAGATGCTGTTTGCCTGTCCTCACCGTGTCTATACAAGTGAACATATGGCCTTCTAGCACAAGGCCAGCTTATACAGTCATTAATTAGATATAATTTCAGCCTGTTCATGTATCCGACACAAAAATCTGTCCTCTGGCAGGAATGCCTGTGTGTTGTAGAAACTTCCTCTCTTTGTGAACTGCCTCATCTGATGAGGAAGAGTTAATTCCTTTGCCTGTGACTGGAAAAATTTTTCTTTTTTAAAAATGCAGGTATAGAAGCGTAAACACACTTGAACTCGCTAGTGGGTTTCTTCCCATTTTCTCTAGATCTCACTACAAGCAGAAGACGGGCGCTCCCCTCTCTCCCTCCAGCATGTGACACCTAAGATACTCTCCATCACAGCCCAGCAAGGCATTATGATGCCACCAATTCACTCATGCTGCCAGGCTCACACAGCTAGTCACCAAACTCAAGGAAAGCCTATGGAAGTAATCATACCATACGTAGACAAACCTCATCCCTCTATATACCAAAGTGGACGTGGTGAATTGTTGAAGTTTACTTGTTTTCAAGTGAATAATCAGAAGAAGGATTAATCAAGGCTGAAGCCTCAGAAAAGTTGGTATGCAAAATAAGTTTTTGGTAAAAGGTGGTAAAAGTTTGCTATTTTGTTTCACTGTTTCTTTTTCTCACACAGCAGCACTAAACAGCATAATGCACATACAGCCCCAGACTGGGCTGCTACTCAGAAGTAACCAAAGCACATGAGAACCTCAATGAGGTTTCCCGACTGACCCACATGTGAAGGAGGACTTTAAGTTGCACTCTCTTCCTTCATCCCTCCTAGCGCCATGTGAAAGTTTGCAATATAGCACCATTCACAGAAAAGCACAGCAAATTCGGAGAATTTCTTAAGATAATGAGGTGCAAACTGCCAGTTTGTAAGGAGAAAGACGTGGCCTACAGGCACAGCCTGGAATTAGTGGGGGAGAGGACCTTCCATGTGAAATGTGGGGAGTTTTCAGCAAAGCAAAGCAGATATTTTACAGAAAGGAGTGAGAATTCAACAGCAACAACAAAAAAAGGCATTTATTTGAGGGATAGCATCCAAATCAATTACTCTTCTTTGATAGTACTGAACTATTCCTGAGTATCTATTTTTAAACTTCTCTTAGTACCTCTTAATTAGACGTCAGCTACAGAACAAAAAGATCCCAACTATAATGGCACTTCAAAACACAGTGATGGCTAAAGGTGCTTTTCTGGGGAAACAGATGGGCAGTAAGATCTTTCCCTTAGAAGCTAGCTGGTTCACTGGTTTTCCCTTGAACCCTGTAATGTTTGCATATGCTTATTTTTAGCTCAGCAAATAAACTTACTTGAAAGTGCATTGAACCCCTCTTTCATGTGAACTCTGTCAGCTTTACTGAATTGTTTTGCTAGAGGTGCAAGTCTTTCACAGAACCAAAGTAGTCATGAATTACATACAACTACATGATTACCACGAGATGAAACTAATTCTAACTTATTTGTTGTGTTTCATTGCAATGGATTATTTTTAAAGACTGACTTTCAGCAGATTCTCAGTGCTAGCAGAAAAGTTACATTTTAAACGTCTATGGACATGACTAATGCTGTGCTTATGTAGTATATTCATCCTTTCTCAATTGCTGATTTCCAATTGATGAGGAATTACTTGGCTATTTTAATATAATTCTTCACTATCAGCTTCTGAAGTTGGGAATCACTACCATCCAATTCTCTCTCCAGGTGAGGTACCTTCAAGCAGCAATAAGGCAGCACTGAGTGGTTTACACACAATCTAGGATTCCTTATTATTGTTTATTTTTATGTCCACAGACTGTATCAAGATGTCTACAAACTGAGTGATGACAACAAGCTGGTAATGAAGAATCACTGAACATGGCTGATACTCACGTTGGAGGTTCTAGAGAAAGATTTGGCACCTGGAGATCTCAAGTCTGCCCTAATAAGCTGGAGGCAAATCACTGAACCGTCCCAACACCTGGCAATAAAGTGCTCTAGTAGGTCAGGGTGTCACAAGGCAGGGTGTCAAGACTGGCTGCAATTTCAGAAGATAACTTTCTTATTGACATTTAATTGCAGCCAATACGTACCACATAAGAGATTTGCTAAGCTAGACAAGAGTCTGGTACTCCCAAAACAAACAGGACATATGCTTAAATAGTACTGCAGAATAGCGAAGAAAATTAAAGATTAGGATTTCAGTTCTCTTCTCAACATCTACGTGGTCTACATGTTGCATCTCAAACCACGTGCGCCTGCCAAGAGAGGAGCAGAGCGCCTAGGAGGTTGGGTTTGCAAAAAGGGGACAACTAAATCAGCAAGAGGTCAGCATCCATTGGGTTGTAAAGGACTATGACATTCAGCTCCGACAGCTGTGAAAGGGCATTAGCCCCAAACTGGCACAGTCTAGGCAAAGAAAAAAAAGGCTTGGGCCAACAGGAACATAAAAGTGGACGAATCTCCCATCTCTAACCTTGATGAGTCCAGCAGAAGCTACTCTCAAGCAGCAATGCATACAGCTTCAAACAAGTCAGAACTGTCAACAGAAAATATTACATGATTTATTAAGTTACTTCTAGAAGTCTCCTAAAGAGTGGAACTTCACTGCATGTTGAAGCCTCCTAGGCCTACTCTTGCCCTTTCTTCTCCACAGGGCACTGATGTGGATTTTTGTTCTGTATTCTTTCGTTTCCTCTGATGCCCAAACAAATGCTCTGCTAAAACAGATTATAATGTGCATCATCCATTCCTGTGGTGAAAAGACTATGAAGCAAGCCCATACTTCCTTCCACTGCCAAAATCACTTAGACATTTTGGCAACGTAGGACACATTCTTTATGTTAACTGGCAGCTACTGTCTGACAGCTGTTCAGCAGCTATCTGAAAAAAACCTGATGGCCTCACTCCAGTTCCTGACAGACTTATTCCAGATTATTATAGCCCACAAGACTTTATCCAGTGAGTCTTCCGTCATCTCATGGTCTTCTACCTTTGCTACAAAGCTATATCATTTCTTCCGGAGAAAGACAGCTAATCTGTTTTCTTTAAAGACTTGGCCAGATGGGGAACCTACCAGATTTATGGCTTAGTTCTTTCATGAATGAATCATCAGCACAATAAAGAGTATTACTTATTAGTAGCATGCATTTTGCATTCCAACTTACAGGCATCAAATCTTGTTATGCCACTGCCTTATGAATCAAATCTCTCTCCACTAGCAGAAGTACTCTCCCACATAGAGACTGACCTGGCAACATCTCAACCTTCTCTTGGATTAAGTAAAAGCTCACTCTCACAGCTTTTCTAGACTTACTGTTCTCCTTGCCACTATTGTGGATCAAACTCTTTCATGCAGCACTAAATTTTCATCACTCCTGTAACCAGGGATCAGCTGTGTTTCTTTGCCGAGTACTCTACACTGACAACAAAATATGAGCTATCCATCACAAACTGTATGTGCCTCTCGGACTGCAGTTCTTCCCCCTCGGGTTGTGACCTAGATTTGGTTTCTAGACACAATCTATTTTTCAACTATATCCATAATCTATCTTAATCAATATTCTATCTTCATCACCAATGGCTAGTTGAATTAATGAAAAAAACAGATTACCCTTCTCCCCCATCTGTCCCCCCAAAAGCATCTACTTGAAGCCCACTGGATTTTTATGAAGCCATAGTAAGTCATGTATAGTTTATTCACAATAACATTTATTTACTGTTTAGATGGTGCTACAAAGATTTTCTTACACAGTCTTTTTCTTTATTGATTAATAAGAATGTAACAGTCACCCTTAATTAGATTTGTTGGACTACAGTGCTCAGGTGCTCCAGGGACAGCTAACAGGGGTGATGGGAGTGAGGAAAAAATCCCATGTATTGTTTTTTGAGTCACAGCTACAAAGATTTTCATCTTAGTTCAGCAGTGTGACAATTTTAAATGGCTTCTGCAACTTTGTGCAGTATAGAAGATACATCTCAACACTACCTGGCTGAGTTCTTCCCAGAAAAAAAAAAACCTCTTAAGTGGTGTCTCAAGAGACTGCCTTTCAGTGAACATCACCTAGTGCCTCCTAAGGTCAGTACTCTTCCCTCAAGTCACCTACCACTTTGAAAAATAAGCATAAGGACACCAAATATGCAGAATGTGAGAGGAAACCAAATTCTCTTACCTATTTCCAGCCTGGACCAGACACCTAACTGATTTAGAATTTCTTTGACACTGATGGCCCAGAAGTTCTGTGGACCAGCAACAGGATAGCACTGACAGATTCATGTTAAAAACTAAGATATCTGAATTAAGGAATTACTTCAGAATAGCAAGAAAGGAAACCTCTAGAAAAGAGAGCACAACATTTTCTGGAAGCCGTATTTTTCTGCTGAAACATTTAAAGTTACTTAATGCCAAGGAATTTTCCCCTTCTGATCTGTTAGGTTGGGAAGCATCTATGATACCATGTCTTTTTGCTCATCTTGAATCTCTCTGGTAACAGGCAATCAATATCATCTCCAACAACCGTAAAGTAAATTGAAAGTCTTACAGAGGATTAGAACTGGATATCCCTGCTACTTTATGCATTTAGTTTAAGCCATGTGAAAATTTAACATTTAAACATGTCTTGAAACAAGTACTTACTTGGAAAAAGTTGTGGAGTTTTGCTCAGAGGAGACAAGTGTTTGAAATCACTGCTGTTTGTTTTTCTCTGCATTCGGGGACTACTGCTATAAGACTGGATTCTTCTCTTCTAAACTAGCCCTAGCAAAGGGTCTATACTAGGGAAAGTAAAGCTATACAGTACTTTACTATTTTCATTCACCAACACATTTTTATACACATAAGGAAAATCAATTTGGACATACCTCTTCACAGCTGCTTACAACAATCCTCAGACAGTTGCCAAGGAGTAATGTACACACAATTCATGGCTGCAGGATAATATCCTAAACGTGCAGCAGCTTGATGCACTGGACTCCTGACCTCTAGCTGCTCACCTACTAGTTGCTGCTGTAGACTTCTGACCTCTACCAAGGCCCACCATCCCCTCTTCTTTTCTTTGCAGTTGTCAGCAATGATACAGAAATATAACTGCAAAATAGAATGACAAACTCATGCAACACCACAGATACTGCCAGACAATGAAGAAGATTAATTTCACAGAATCATAGAATAATTTAGGTTGGGAGGGATTCCTGGTGCTTTCTAGTCTGATGCCCTAGCCAAAGCAGGGTCAGTTACAGCATACTGCTCACAGCTTTGTCCAGTTCTGTACTGGGTATCTCCAAGGAGGGAGTGTCCACAGCCTCCCTGGGCAACCTCTTCCAGTGCTTAACCACCCTCACAGAGAAAAAGATTATTTCCTTGGATCTCATGGGAAATTCTACTGTTCCAGGCTGAGGATGTGGTTTCTTATCCTAATACCATGCACTTTCAAGGTGAGCCTAGCTTCTTCTCCAAACCCTTCCATTAGGGCATGAAAGAATATCCACCATCCAAAAAAACCAATGTGCTTGCTTTCTTTCCCCCATTCAAAACATTTTAGCCAAATACGAAACTGATACAGTCTTCAGAGCATTGTGCACTCACACAATTTTTATGGAGAAGCTGAAAATATTTGTACAAAAATACACTTTGAGAGGATGCTTCAGAAAAAGCCCTGTTAAAGACTTTATTCTGTGCATTCACCAATTTCAAAAGAAAAACTAACTACTCGGTATTAAAGAAAAAGCAGAGAAGAGGGAGAAAAATTTCCTTTGTTAATGCCAAAATCTTCAACTCTTTCGAAAAAAAAGGAAATCACATCCTGTAGTTCTAAATGCTGCGGCAAGAATCAACATGCTATTTTTTCTTCCAGGAAGAAGAAAGTTAGTTTCCCATCAGGCGATCACGGCTAAAACAATTCACCCGCACTGTGATTAAATGAAACTTTTAAAGTGTACTCAAAAGCTACATTCATTCCTGCAAGGAAGAATGACCTCCCTCATAATGAACTCTGAGGCTGGCAGCCAGCTTACAGAGGTTTTATAATGACTAGTTTTGGCTTCAGAGTAGCTGGTAGCTTCATTCTGCATGTAGCATAGCAGATCTGGGGGCCTGCTGAGACATTGAAGAACTGGACTCAAAAGTCTGCATTTGGGACAGGAAAACATTATTTTTATATTTCAGTAATATACTATAAACCTCAAATTTAGCTTTTACTTTATTTTTTTTATCTTCAGATAAGCATCAGAACTGGATTACTTAAAGCAATCTCAAGTGCTAGATTTTAGTTTTAAGTAAGTGCTACATGAGAAGAAAGCTCCTTGCGTACTGAAAACATGAGTTGGATCAAAGGACAGACAACAATCCTGCATGCAGCCTGCCTACTAAAATACCAATTCTTTTAAGAGACAAAATCCATCCTACCTGCACCAGAGCAAAAGGTTACCTGTGAAGGAAAGCTGAGGAAAAGCTAAGGTGATGGACAACAGGACCAAAGTGTTGCACAGATCTGCTGCAGAACGGACCCGCTATGCAAGGTGCACAGTAGGGTCCCTCCACACCCCACCGCTGTGCACCTCTACTCCCACCACTACCTCACTTCTGGTAACACAACAAATTGAAGTATGGAAGATGTATAGCTGTTGTACACGGCTAACAGTTGCAATTGGTCTATCCTGGCCTAGACAAAGCAGCAGGACAACTTTTAGATACCTGGCTGGATTCAGTACTTTGAGCTAGGCAGTGAAGCTCTGCATAAGACGGCCACTGCACACAGGCTGGCAGCCAGGCGGGGACCCAGAAGTGGGCTTACACCATGTGACGAGAACCTTGGCTCTAAGCTTTTTCAGATCTCAAGTGAGGACTCCTGCACACTCCAGACCTAGGTACAGAAAACTCTGGCCAAGAAAACCTTCTTGAGAGCTTCTCTTCCAAAACCTGCTGGCCACGTGAAAAGAAGGCAACAGCAGTGGGAGTCTGTACACAGCAAGAACACGTCCGCATGCATGTGAGAGTATGATCCACGTCTGGAGCTGCCTCTGTGCCCTCCTCCTCACTGATGTTTTAGAAGAACACAGTAGCCATCAGTGCACGACGGCAGGTACCCAGTCTCAGAAACCCACATTCACAGGAGACATGTAAACTCTCTTCTGCATCCACCCTGCCTTTGGTACAACACAGCTCAGGACTAGGAAGAGGGACTGAGCTTGCCTGAAGCTCCAGATTTAAACAGAAGAAAACTCCATTGGGCCCCCTGCACAAAGACTGTGTCCCACAAGTTTTCTGAATTTAACTGGGAAGGCATTTTCACATTTGTAAGTGCAGCCTTAGGTAGCTGAAGCCTCTTCTGGTGTGGAGTTTGGCCTGAAGCTACTGTACCTTACAGTAATGCCACCCCTGCTGCTACAGTGCCATTCCTTTTTTCCGATTCAATATATTGGACACATTATTGCTGCATTACATCAAAACAGAACATACAGAGCTCAGATGTGTGTGTCTGCAAACACAATTAAATGTTAAAGTGCACAATAACCAAAAGTGCCTTTCCTACAGTTGGATGCACAATTGGCAAAGTTGGGAAAGCAGTTTGCTAGTGAAAGCTCTCTCTGAATTAAACCTCTCTCCCTTTAGGGTCAACAACAAATCCTCTTCCAGAGACACAATTTAATTTTAATTATCAAGAGGGCATTCCATTAGTTAAAAAAAACCAACATCAAACCCCAAAAAGCTTTGTTCGAGTTCTAATACTCTATGTTCATTTTTGCAGGGCTCCTGGCTAGAACAGTATCATCAAGCAAAGAACTTAACATAAACTGGGAGGTGGAATGGCTGGAAGAATTCATGCTGACCCATATAGTTTTCCTACATTTTTCTCCAGCCCACGTTATTGTCAGAGGTGCAACAGTAGTACAGGAAGAGATGCCCAAATTAGATTCTCTCTAGTTTGTGTAGTTATTAATCAGAAGCCAAGTCACAAGGAAAGTGATGCAAGAACAAGCTGTACAAGTTCAAGTACATGGGCATTTCATCTGAAACAAAGGGTGAAACACCACAGTTTCACTGCAGCCCCCATGAAACAGAACCTACTTTGACGAGTCTGACTTGACACCCCTCGGTCTTGCCTGAACATTCCTACAGCCATATCCAGCAACAAGGATTGCCACAGCTGTTCAGGCATGCTGTCCTTCCCTCCACTGGCCTGTATCTGCACCTGTGTTACCACTCTTTAGCACTGTAATAGAGATAAGCAAAACGTAAGATATTTTCCACCCTCCGTAGTTTAAATCTGCTTTCTGGCTGCAGAAGCAAATGCATGTTAAACACATAAGCACCGTAAAAGCCCCAAGACTTACTTAGACATGATGAACTCAAGAGAAGAATGTGATTCTGCGCTAGCATGAAGTACAGTATGCAATTACAACAACTACAAATATTTTATGCCGAAGATTTACTGGCAAACCTCCACAGGGCCTGTAATCCCTAGCACAATTTCCTGTTCTCTTATTAAAAGAGGATAACCTTTTGGCAATTGTTTTCCTAAGATGACAGTAATGGCTCAAGATAAAGAGCTTAATTAGAGAAAAAGTACTTAATTGAAGAAAATTATGGTAAAATATATTCTGCATAATTCTCAATTTTTGTAATAGTTGATAAAAAAAGGAGAATAAATTCTTACAATTTAAAAGAGCACAAGAAAAGATTTACCAAAATATAGGATGGGGACTGAAAAACACTTTCCAGCCAGCTGCAGATAGCTGGACAACAATGTACACATATTCAATTTTCCCTTGGGTCGCTCATGGGTTTCTTGTCAGAAATGGAAGGAACTGTGATACACACAGACTTCTAATGAAATGTTGTAATGGAGTCCTTTGTTACCGTGTGACTGGGACACCACATGACCATGTGCTTAGTTTTACTCAAAAAAGAAGCCTGAGGAATCTTCATCAAAGACAAATGCAACACAACATACAGAGTGGCCAAAAGTAATCAGAGACATTTTGTCTTTGACAAATACCATCCTAAAAAGTCAGCTGTTTCTAGCCTTAATCAAAAGAACCCCCAAACCCTAAAACACACCATAAACTGAGAGGCACAGAAATAGGAGGATTATAAGCACAAAGGCAAGGACAGGCAACAACTGCTCCATGCCTGTAGGTGCTCAGAGTTGCCACAGCAACATGAGATAGGCTGGAGGAGGCAGGAAGCAGCAAGGAGATACCTAGGACCGAAATTGCTCACACCCTCCCATCCCACAGCTCACACACACCACTAAGTGTTGGCAGTTCTGAGACATCTAAGCTGCAGAGGAAAGACCACCAGAAATCATGCAGAGAAAAAAAAAAAAATAATCCACCAGCTATTAAGGAGACTTTGCACTGGCCTAACTTCTGCAAATACCAGCTCCTCGATCCATTTCTAGACACTTCTACCCACCAAAAGCAAGACACAGGCTGAAGAAACAGGGCCCTAAACAGCACACCGCAGGCAACAGCTAAGCGTGGATCCCAGCTCCGTGTCAGCTGAGCTTTCCCCACCAACCCATACCGGTCTGCGTACAGGTACTGTCAGCAGCACACATGCACAGAGCACCCCGGAGCGGGGAGATGTAGCACCAGAGCGACACCCCAAGCTCTCCATCAACAAGACAGACCATGATGGATGTTTTGAACATAAACATCTACTGGGCAGCCAGAAAAGTAAAAGAATGCAAACAAGGCACCGCTCACTTTGTGTAGCCTGCCCCTTAATTACACATAGCCAGCACACGCTAATAAAACACTTGGGCTCAGTGCCTTTCAGGTAGCAGCAACTGCTGCTCCAGGGTAGCAGAACAGAGTAAAGACAATCCATGTTTGGAAGCAGAAGCCCTAGGATTAAACAAAAACAAGCAAAGGAACCAAGTTGTTCATTTGGCTGTAGGGAAAATTTTAAGAAGAAAACTCCTTTCAAAACAAGAAAGCAAAAGCAGAACAACAAAAGGTTAACTCATCCCAGAACAGATGACATGCATAAGAGCTCCCCACAGCTGATGAATACCTGCAGAGCTGGCAAAGACCGTGAAACCAGCCTGACATGGGAAAGCACCAAACTTCAGGGAAAACTGCAGCCAAAATTATGCAGCTGAGATCTGTTTTTCATTACTTAGATCCCAAACTCGCAAGATGTGAAAGCACAAGAACAGACCTTAGCCACTTGGGATACTCAGGTCAGATGTATGCATAGGCTTCATCAGCAAAGTAATTTATGCAGTAGTTTATGCAATCACAAATAGAAATGCCACCACGTTGACTATGCATCACTTATCTGACGGACCAAAAAAATAATCTTAGGCACACCCAAAGGCAGAAGATGCAGACAAACATCCCTTCCCAGATCCCAATAAGAGGCGGCACCTGGCCACCTGCCTGCCCTGAAGCACTCATCACCCCATGTCTAAGCAGGAGCGGTGCTGCTGCCCCAAGTCTGCCACTGCAAATCCGGCAGAAGCCAGGAGCTCTCAGATGAGCAGATGAGCACAGCGTGACAAACATCCGGGTCTGGTATGTGGCCCGCATGCAGGCTCCGCATCTGCCTCTGCCCAAAGGGAATAAGCATTTCATGGAAGCATTTTCTCCACATGTAAAACTAGTTTCTAAAGCCAAAGAGAACCCGTAAATGTATCTCTTTGCTTGGCCTGGCCTCAGAGCCTAATGTGAGACACTCACGGCAAACCTGGGCTTGTGCCAGCGGCAGTTCGAATGCAGAGCTTTTTCCTCCTTTCCACAGTAAGTAGCTTGAGAGGTTTACATTCATAATCCTAAGCGTGCACAGATATGAAAAAGGGAATGAGGAAACCAACCTTCAGGACAGTTGTGAAAGGTGGTAGAAAGAACTGGCATCTCATCCCTCCTCCTGCACAGAGTCACCAGGTTCCTCACAATCTAAGGCAACTTGCAAACCTTGAGACAGTATGCATTTTGAGCGCGTGTACAGAAACACTTTCAAAGGACCAAATCCAAGCCCTGCTGAAGCCCAGGTGAGTCCTGTAAGGCTACTAACAGCTAATTTTGCACACCTGTGAATATCTTCAAGCTCTAGCAAGATTTCCATCTACAACAAACAGAAGAAATACTGTTCACCTCTGTGCTAAGTTTATCAGTAAGGGCAGGCAGTTACATAAAGGACAATATTGTGTATGTGTCCAGCTTATTTTCATTCAGCTGCTTTCTTCTAACTAAATACATTTTGTGTTCACTGGAAACTATCTAGGAAACACGTCATAGACAAGCATTATTACTAGAAACCACAAGAACAAGATACTTCTGAAATACAGGATAAACCTTTCAAGGCCTCCTTATAGCACACGTGCATGTACATGTACACATGTATGGAGAAATGATTCGTTTAGGGACTAATCAGAAGTGGTAAATAATTACCTACGCAGCACTCAGCTGGACTGAGCGCTTTCCAATCCTCCTCTTTTCCTCTCCTCCAGCTGAGAATCTGTTCACTGACAAAGATCCCAGTTGAAAAATCTCTCCTCTTTGTAGCACATTCTTAAGCGCTACCCTTGAAATTACACACACCGAACGCTTTGCCAGTTTAGAGGCATACCAGCCAGCACAGGGCAGCAACATCCCTGGTCTGAATGTGGCGCTCTGTACATCAGCTGGGTAACATATGGCCCAAATGTGAAAAGCCAGTAGTGCAAAAGTTACTTGCACTGTTTCCTATGCGCCTGAAGAATTTGTAAGCTGGACTCCTGTGAATGTGCCTCTACCAACAGGAACTTTGAAACAAAGCAACAGGAGGTTGCAGAGATGGTTTCACAAGACCGGACTTGCCTAATTGGAAACAGAAGCACATTTTTCTTAGCAACTGACATGTCAAGAGACCCGCTGCTCTCTGAAGTACAAAGCATGTGTGCAGGGAAATACAAGGCCTGTCATATGACTGTCATGTCTTTCATAATCATTTTGGGGAAAAAAATGCATCAGCTCTTGGCACATCAGGTGTCCTTTTTCTGACTAAAATCTGATGTCTGTTTTGTTTTCATTTAACAACCGAAAATCATCTTTCCAACCAACCAGTGGCATAATATTTTTTCCCAGTGCCCTTGTCTCTGAAATCCTGTCTCTACAGACTTAAAGCAATGGCAGGTAAGTCTATGGATGTATTAAATCCATTGCCATCCCCAACCCAACCCAGTTGACTTTATTTATATTTGAACTGAGCTTGGCTCTCTTCCTCAAGGCCATTAAACCCAGCATTTTAAATTAATATTACAGTCTCACAATTTATGCTGTACTATTTGTCACAAGCACTACCAGATTTCTTTTTGAAACATCAACTTGCAAACTGCAAGTGATTGCACAAAACATTTTACTTGCACATAGCCCAGTCTTAGATTAAAACTTAATGGCTATACTCCTCCACTGTTCAAATACTGTGTGTACTGAGGCAATGCCTATCATAAAATGGCCCACACTGCAGGCAAAGAGTGAATAAACATGCCATAAATTCAAATGATGCTCTAACTGTGCAATTTAAGATGGGTTGTTTATGAGCCTTCACTGAAGAAACAGGCCATAGTTTTAAATGCTGAAAAGAACCAGAGAGATCTACTTAAGAAATACATTTTCCTTATTTAAAGGTCAGCTTTTAAACATTTTATTTCCATGGTATGGTATGGCATAGCATACAAAACACTAATGACAGACCAGTTGCTATTTTAGCTCACTTTGGGGCTTTAAAATATGGCCCTATTTTGATACAATAACACAGTCATGTTAGGAAGATCACTAGCAATGCTGACGGGTTATTTCCATAGCTCTAAAGCAAGTGTTGAAGCTCTGCAAAGTGGGTAAAACATGTAATATGCTGGGCAGTTCATCTTTACATCAGCAAATAATGTATTTCAGTAGGCTACCGTACACCTTAAGCACCATTCATCCTTAGTTAAATCCTGTAGAGGACAGAACTCTTGAACTCCTCGATACCTGGATCAAACTCTTCACTTTGGCCACCATGATCTATTGCCCGCATCACTGTAATTCTGGACCAGTCAGCAAGTACAGCTGCAGTCCTGCAAGTCCTCCAACTTACTCCAGGGGAGGCTGGGACTCTCACAGACCGTGGGTAAGAGACAGCCCTACCTTAGATACTCAGCATCACTTCAGAAGACCAAACCACCCAGGAAGCAGACGAGTGGCGGGAACGTGCACTGATAAGGGCAGATCAGCGTTGCTTGCACTTGCTCTTCTCCCCACTGTTTGTTGCCAGTGCCCCCCAAATCAACTGATGCTGCATTTAACAGCGCAGCCCTAGTTAGCACCAGCACAGGCTGCTGGGTCAGGAGTTAAACTCACTCACAGACAAATGCGGGTGTGAAAGGCCTTTATCTCCAAGCGAGGTCTGCATGAACACATCTATGAGGACCAAAACACTGTGGCATGCCTGTACTGGACATCTGTTTGTTGAAGCCATAAGGAAGACATGTCACTGTTCAGACATTTGTTCCTCAAGTTAAGAGAGGAGGAGGTGAGCTATCTTCACTTCCCTTACATTAACTTAGCACTTTTATAATGCAGCAAGTCAATACAGGACACAGAACATTACCATGTGCAAAAGTGGCTCACACCGTTGAGTAATACTGCTATTTTAAACCCTCTGCTGCTAAGCAACACTGACAGTATGGTTGGAGCATTTTGGAAATACCGAATGCTCCAGATCTCACACACACACACACACAAAGACACACGCGCGTGCTGCTCCTACACTGTACATATATCCAGAAGCTATTACAAAATGGGGCTTCAGTTTTTATTGGGCTAGCTCTCCATAGCATTGTAAGGACACACATTTGCACAGAAGGAGCCCCTTAAGAGATGCACAAACGTGGCCCCTTGATTTGTATTGAAGCATCCTAAAGGCACCGTATCTGGAAAGACTTTGCAGTCAGATGCTTGTGTCGGACACTCAGCTAAGAAAGAAACCAAAAAATATACAGTCTCCTTAATGTGAGATTACACCACAGGCTGGGATCACCTCCAAATATTGCACCTACGTGAACTGTCCAAAAAATGGCAGTTTATGTCCCTTCTTTTAAAAGCTATAAGGTTATTTGTGACCAGAAGTACAACCCAAAGAGTAATTGCTGACTGCTAACATGAAAAATTTCCAATACTTGCAGAGCAACAGAGACAGAAGAGAGCACAGGGAAAAGACAACATTTGATATCTTAGGAGGCAGCCAAGACACGGGAGGACTTTGGTGAAACTGCACTTAGAGCAACAGATATGTTAAACATCTCTATTAACCTACAGTTCAGTAGGAGAAGTGGTGAAACCAAGCTTGGAAGGCTCTAACCCAGGGTCTGCCAGCAGTTAGCCCCTTTAAACTGGTCTCCCTGCGTGGAGGACATTTGCACTCCTCTCTTTACCAAGCAACTGGCACAAAATGGCCTGGTACCCATTAACTCTGTCTCCTCGTGGATGGACTGTTTCACAAGGCTTGTCTGTGTTTCCTCGGGCAAAAGTGTACCTGTGAGATACGCCTGATTGAGAAATGTTTCCTAATTTTGACAGAACATACTTCAAACTTTACATAAGCTGACTCCTCTCATTGTTATTCTCTTTTATTCAAGAGTACTTCATTTTGCCACAGACATTAGCGAGGTTACAAATATTCATGTCTCTCCAACTATTAATTTTATGGCATCTTTCAATTCACTGTATATTTACCCGTCTATTAACTTACATGGATGATTTCATTGCTAATCATTTCTACGAACACCCTTTTAGACATATGTGACTTCAATACTGAAGATGTAGGTGGCTGGAAAGACTTGTTTGTCTTCCTCCTCCTTCCTGCGATCTAAAATTAAAATGATGTGACCAGGACAGCGTGCCTCACACATCCTATGCTTCTTTGACAGATAACACAGGTCTAGACCCAATTTCTACCCAAAAAGTGAATCACTGAGGAATGGCAAGTCAAAGCTTCTCTTAAGTAGGCACACTACAGTCTCCAGGGGAGGGTGCGACGTAAGACAGATGTAGAACCCAAATTTGGGTATCACAAAGGTACCATTAAGTAAGAGGCTTTGGAAAAAACTGTGTTTATCTTCCAGTTGACTGATTTTTACTGGAACAGCCTGATTTGGTCAGATAAGAACTACAGTACTGCAGACTATTCTGTAGTTGAAAAAGGTCTTCCTAACTATAGAAAATGCATTTAAGATAGCGTCTCTTTGGACCATTCTCTGCTTATTCTAAAATAAGGTCCAACAGTCCACTTTCCCTGATTAACAGCACCTGGTAATCCTAATCCCATCACATATGTCTCCCTGATCTGCAACATGAATATCTTGATGATCAACTACTATGGAAGACATTGTTCAAGCACAGCGACCTTCAGCCTGCATTATTTAAAAGCCCTCTTCAGTGATTGAAAGGCAACTCTTTTCTCTCTTTTCATCACGACACACTGCAAAACAAGAGACTACAGCATGACTAATGAATCCCTGAATTCCCATCTGCCAACACAAGTCAGTCAGTGTTTCACCCGCTCGCCCCCAACTACTTAGCGCTCCAAGGTGTCTGTTGAGCACTGCACCTCACCCACCTTAAAATGGGATCACCAAGAGCTGCAGCACACGCCATACAACCGAGTCTTCCTGGCAGGGCACCAGACACCTCTTGCTTGCGTATGCTGTTAGACAACAGTGTATTTTTGATAGCTTTCTCTTCTTTTGTTCCACTGTCAAGTTTAATTGGTTGTAAATCACAGAAGACCACAAATAGAGATCATTTTCATTTCCATGTCCAGTATCAAGGTCTACCTTCATGACTACTGGAACATGAGACAGGCACAGATCACATGCAGTATGTAATTTAATCATTTGTTTGCAAATTTTCTGTTCTTATTAGAAGCGTCTTTACATTAAAACCCACAATGCCAAGAAAAAAAAAATTAAAATACTGCTTTCTGCAGCATTTCCTGCCAAATTTAAATGTCAGGATGAAAAACTGAGCAATTAATTTAGACATGCTTAAAACAATGTACCTTCAAGGTCCAAACTATTGGAAGTGGAGGAGGCAGTGGAAGTGAGGGAGCTGAGTCTCCTCTGCCTATTTCAGTTGTCACTCAATGACCTGGTTTGGTTGCTTCACCCTGTGAAATGCAACCGACCTGCTGAGGGTACCTTGCCCACCCTGCTGCTCTGCTGTGTGAGGGTATTCTTAATCTGCTGAGAAGCAACCACGTGCTGTAAGCTGTCACCATCAGCGAAGTATTACTGCATTAGCACCTACAAGGCTCAATTAGGGAGAAGGGTCCTGCTGTGCTAGGCATGTCACAAATGAAGAAAGCAGACTGCTATAATCCTAGACTGAATTCTCTGCTATATAGATAAATTGCAGGAGCTGAACAAAAGAAATAGATGGGAGGGAATATCCCTCAATTAAAAGGATACAGCAATAGTGAAATCAGGGCACATTTTATCAAAACCTGAGACTTCAATCAGACGTTTGATATTGTGGCCAGCCTGATACTAGGTGTATTGGCTAAGCATCACTTTTCCAGACAGGGAGCTCTTTCCACGTGCACACAGTAGCAAGCACTATGAGGAACCATAAAGTGTATGCAAAAAAATGCACGGTGAAAGTGCAAGTTGAGTGAGAATTCATATCCAGACCAAGCACATTTCAGAATGCCTTGTTTGTTCACATGAAAAAAAAAAAAAAAGAAAAAAAAAATTACATAATCAATTTTTGTGCTTTTGGGAACATACTTAGTAACAATCCAGCAGCAGGTCAGCTCAGAGCAGGCAAAAGTTGGCATCGCACCACTATATATCATTACAAAATCCCACTAGCGTATGCACAGGATACTGCAATTACAAAAGGAGTTGGGTTTTTCCCCTCATCACTTCTTGTTCACAAGAACACAAAGGTCAACTGCGGCTTAAATAAGTAGCGACTGCTCAATGTTGTCACAGAAAAAGTCAATGGGAACACACTAGTCATACTGCCATGAAGATGCAAAGGACAGGGGAAAGACAATGGCAGTCATTCATTTTTTAAAATGACGTGTTGCAGCAAGACTCTGGGCAGCACTTCCCTTAGCAGCAGCAAATATGATCGAATACCACCCCCTCTTCTTTCACTTGATTTTCCAAACAGAACAAAGAACAAATGTTAAGTAGCATCACCCATCCTTTACTCCTCCAAAAACTCTTTCATGAGCACCTGGTTATACAGAATGATGCCCAGCCTCTCAATTTCTGATGCATCGTAACCAAAGCTGTCACAGAAAAAAACAAATATTATCCCTATGAAACTGGAAACAATTTATTTCCATGGCAGCAAGGACAGTGATGAGCAGCTCTGGCAAGTATCTTGAGAATTATTAGAAGCATGACATGGATCAGATGATTTACAAACAACATAAATAGTGCAGGAGGTAACGAGAGCAAGCAATAGCCTTTGAAGTGTGAGAATCATCACATTTAGACTTCTCTTTCCCTTTCATCCCTGTGCAGGGTCAGGAGAAAACTGTCAGCACAGATGGATAAACAGCGCTGGAGGAGGTATGATGGCATCTCTGAATCATAATGCTGTAATCCCAAGGTGGGCTTGCAACAGCTGGCATCTGTGTGAGAACAGCAGTAATTTTAACGATTTTCAAAGTGAGGTGTAAGCTTTGTTGAATCTATGCTCTACAACACTGTCAACTGTTGGCACTGAAACAGTCCAACACCCTCTGTACTACTCTGTGGAAGCTGCACATCTAAACCAACATCCACACAAAACTCCACTTCATCAGTGACATTAGTGTTATCCATCCCCAGCTTTGAGTGGACTAACATGTAAATTCAAGGCAACACAAATGCACAAGGAGAACCCAAATCAGGTTCCCAATCATTCATCCTGAGAACAGGGTTTCACTCCCTCCCTCCACCTGTTAGTCCATAAATGCCCTAAGTTATCAGAGGATCCCACCTTAACATTGTTGTGTCTGGGCTCTTTACAACCTTGAACTAGAATTTTGGCTCCAAAACTAACTTAATTAGATACATTCATTGTCAACCAACAACAGTTTCTGAAACTGGACGTTTGCTAAAAAAAAACCCAAATTCTCTAATTTAAGAGTATAAACAGTTGCACATCAGCTAGAAGTTTCTACACTGTGATAGAAGTCTAAACTCCCTGTAAAGTTCTTTTACGTGGATTCACTTCATTTTGTTTATTATTAATACTGAAGATTGCTAGCAGAACATTTTGAGAACAATATTGCTAACACCATTATGACAGTGCAACCTTGAAGGCACCTTGAAGACTGGGCAGTATTGCAGCAATGCCAGGGCTAATCCACTCAAGAAAATCAAGATGAAGTTCCTCACTTGACATTTCTGTGAACAAGGTGACAAAGTTTTAACAAACCCATCACTGAAGCTACTCTGTATAAAGACAACTCAGAAAGTTTTCACAGAGATTATATCCATGTATCTTCACATAAATATGTAACTGAAACAAACAGGTATAACAATTGGGTAGCGAAAATTATTTTCTTCTATGTGGAGCAACAAAACATTCTGCTATCCCCTTCAGGTTGTTCAGCCTCACATTACACATCAAGAAACCTCCCCTCAGCTAATGAGAAGTGTGCCAGGGACAAGCTCTGAAAGAAGCTAGACCTGACATCTTCCCGTTTAGGTAATTATCTTTTGCAGCCATCAACTATTTTTGAAGTAATAGCATGGGAAGATAAGCACTATGAGGGTGCACCCATCCCCCAGGAAATAAACACATCCATATGTATACACACAGAAAAAACATCTATAGCATGATGTTTGGGGGAACATGAGAACAGGAATTTTGTGTTGCTTAAAAAATATAAGTAATGATGCCCAGCTGTGTCGGAGCAATAGCCATCTAGCCCAGTATTCTGACTCAGAGAATGACAAAAGCAGATGCTGATTAGAAAGATCATGCAATTCCAGCCATTTTTTGCAGCTCTTTCCTCTTATAATCCCTGAGGATCTGGAATTGCTTCATTAGAGAAGCTAGTGGATACTTGGAACCTACCACTGAAATTTCCCCTAAAATCCTGAATCCTCTCCTGCCTGTAAATTACAGCCTACCAAATTTAACCCTCATTGTGACAGATGCTGCAGAACTTGATCAACAGCAGCACATAGATTTCAATTACAAAAAAAGCCTCAAAACAAGACACAGGCAGGTATCTGCAACTCATTAATATCTGTAACTATTTTTCCTTTCACTGTGTATTTCAAAGAGTGAAAAAGTCCTCCTTTAAGTTAGTTCCATTCCTGTTTGTTCTTTTGGGAGCACTTAAAAGTTGAATTCTATCAAAAA